>NC_090444.1:445440754-445767008 GCF_031143425.1 Pleurodeles waltl
GGAAAGGTCCTTACCAGGTGGTATTTATCACTAACACCAACAACGTAAAGACAAACTCCAGGCTTGGAGAAAAGAGGAACTGAACTAGAAATGGTGCCTGAGCACTCTTCAGCTAACTTGCCCACTCCTGTGAGAGACGAATTAGAAGAAATACAGGAGGATAAAAATGAACCAACTTTAATTGGAAGAATAGAAAAGTCTAATCAGAGGAGGGCTTTCCCAGAAGCAGACGGTCTTCAAAGACCGACCGAATAAACGACTGACCCCAGCGGGAAAGGAGTTGAGGCAGATCAAAGCCAAAGAGATTTGACTCCTCCTGAACCGGATGCGGGAACATCAAAAGAAGGTAACTTGTGTCCAGTACAGAAAGGAGCACTGACAGGAAAATCGTTGAAAGGTGACAAGTGGCCAGAAACAAGGTCAAAGACAAAGAAGATAAATGTGGTACCACAAATTCAGGAAGAAGTTGACACCACCAGAAAAGATGATCTGAGTGATGGTGACTTAAGTGAAAAACGAAAGTTGAAAAGAAAGAGGATTGTAAACCGAAGATATCCAGGTCCTGATTGGGCTTATGTAACTATCAACGCATGGCAAAAATACATTATTGAGTTTTTGTTTTGAGCAAGACATTTGAGGTCACTATTTTGTCATATGAAGAGAACTGATGAATTAAACTGTTGAGAAACACAAATTAAGAAAGAGACTGTTGAAAATGTTCACAGGAAAAGACTTTGGGAACATGATTTTGATAAGCAGCTAAACTGATTTTTGACAACTTTATTGATTTGTGACAAAAAAAGATCCTGAAAATAAGACTGAAACATATAAATAACTGGTGAAAAAGATTGAAGCTTGCTTTTGATTTTTGCTGCTTAGCTACATGAAATTTTATTTGCTTTTTACTTTCTGAATCTATACGGATCATGAGCAAAATTAACCAGCAGAGTAGAAAGAATAGGTGGTGTACAAACATGGGTACTGGCTTGGCAATTGCACATGTGATAATATGCCTGATATTGATTGTGTGTGTAACTGTTCTCGGTAAGAATGAGGCCAACCATACCACAGCAATAGAGACAACTTCTATGCTTTCAGAACTAGATAGGTTTAGGTTAGATGAAAAATATCTGCATTTAGACGACACACAGGAAGAACTTTCTTCTAATGTTTTCTATCGCTTATTGCGCGAGTATGTTGAACAATGGATACGAGAGAGTGTTGTGTTTGTACACACATTCCAGCCTCTGTTGAAGAGGGAGTAACCTATCATAGTCTGCCTTTAACCTATGGCATAATTTGTAGACTTTTACTAACAAGGTTTTATAACCAGGAGTATATCCAATATTTCTATTCAAATTATGATATAGGGCCTCATTCCGACCCTGGCGGCAGGGACGAAGGAAGCACCGCCAACAGGCTGGCGGTGCTTCTGGGGCAATTCTGACCGCAGCGGTAAAGCCGCGGTCAGAAAAGGGGAACCAGCGGTTTCCCGCCGGTTTTCCCCTGCCCCAGGGAATCCTCCACGGCGGCGCTGCAAGCAGCGCCGCCATGGGGATTCCGACCCCCTTCCCGCCAGCCTGTTCCTGGCGGTGTAGGCTGGCGGGAACGGGTGTCGTGGGGCCCCTAGGGGCACCTGCAGTGCCCATGCCACTGGCATGGGCACTGCAGGGGTCCCCTAACAGGGCCCCATTCTGATTTTCAGTGTCTGCAAAGCAGACACTGAAAATCGCGACGGGTGCCACTGCACCCGTCGCACACCAGCAACTCTGCCGGCTCCATTCGGAGCCGGATTCATCGTTGCTGGGGCTTTCCCGCTGAGCGGGCGGGCGGCCTTTTGGCGGTCGCCCGCCCGCCCAGCGGGAAAGTCAGAATGACCGCCGCGGTCATTTGACCGCGGTGCGGTCTTCTGGTGGTCTCCGCCCGGCGGGCGGTGCCCGCCGCCTGCCGGGGTCGGAATGACCCCCATAGTGTTTTCTTTTGTTCCGATAATTAAATATCTGAGTAAGGTAGCTAAGGAAAATAACATAAAAATAGTGAGAGGCTTCTTTGAGCCTACATTAACGTTTGGGACAGCATACGCGCACCGGAATAATCTGACATGCTTACTTACACCAGTAGAAAAGAGCGTTTTAGATCAAACAGAAGATAGAAGAAGAGCATTAAAGGCAAAAATGGATAAGGGAGTAGTTCTACGAAAATCTGGGAATGACTATGCATTTACTGACATCACTAAACAAGGAAGATTAGATTTAGATGCACAACATGTAGGTAAGCTTTGTATATATAGGCCACAATCATGTATGGATAGAATATTTGTTGGAACAAGTGAATGCAGACATGTGTTTTTGTTTCAGAATAAATAGGCTTTCTTGTGGAATGGTCAAGATCCAGCAGTGCCTGGGATTTATTACATCTGTGGGACAAATGCATATTACCGTGTTCCTAGAGGATGGAATGGCACGTTATTCAGGGATAGTCTTCAAAAAATTTACCAACTTGAAGACTTGAGTAAATTTCCTTAAATGGCTGAATTACAACACAAGAGACATATTTGGAGCAATAATTCCTTCAGCGGGAGTTGTTCTGAATTCTATTAAAATTTGAAAGTTGTCTACTGTAGAGGATAAAATGCTGACAGGTTTCTTAGGAGCCACTGTCCTCATGGACACTGAATTAGCTGCAGTAAGAGCCAGGACTCTTCAGAACCGCCTTCTGTTAGACATCCTCTTAGCAAAAGAGGGTGGAGTTTGTAAATTGCTTAGTCTGCAACATTGATTTTCATGTATACCGGAAAACAGTAGAGCAGTTAGAGGCCTCAATAACAATATAACCAGAGATAAAACTGATTTGAAAAAACTAGCTGAACTCACTGTTTGGGAAAAAGCGGGTAAAGGATTTGCTTCTGTGGGGGATTGCTTTGGCAATCTGGGAAAGGGATCTTAATAAAGATAATACAAGGGATTTTGATTGTTGTGATTTGTCTAATTGGAATATGGGAATGTGTTAATTGTATATTGTGATTAAAAAAGTACAGATTTAAAAAGAATCAGAGGAAGGTAGAAATTAGAATGGAAAAATTATTTAGGGAAAATTCAAGGGAAGAAAAGAATAAATAAAAATTTGCAGGAGACAACATTTTAAGAACATGTATAGTGAACTAACTACATTTATCTGAAATATAAGTATGATGACATATATAGTAATCAGAGGAGGGATTGTGAATGCTGAAATTAACATTAATAATTTTTACATGTATTCCTGTATTTTATTTAATATAGAAAATGTATTAATGTTGAAATTAACGTATGAGACATAAGGTGCCTATTTGATTTGATTGACCACCATCATCATATATGGTCTTTCATAAATAACGTACTCACATTGTATTGGGATTTTCTATTTGTTTAAAATGTACTGCTGTGTTATAGTAATGGCTGAATAATATGAACATTACTTGTGCAAACGAAAGGGCCTCAAGTAAGGAAGGCCACAACTAAAGTTGAATGTCTGACAAAGTGTTAGAAAATTGTAATATTAGTAGAACGATTTCATGTCCGCCTCTTTAACAAACACTTTCGTGTAAATCTCAAACTTTGTTCAGAGCTTGTATTAATAAAATGTATTTCTTTTGAGGAAAATGATGTATAACTCAAGAATGTTTTCACACCTCTGTAACCGCTGTCTGAGGGCGTATTTGGAATATGGTGAACTAAGGGTTTACTGATTACAGTTGGAAGGAACTGTAGGATGATACACATTGTATTGACTGGATCTACGCAAATGGAGAAGAACCAATCATTGACGTGTGGATGTCTGCCTGACATATTTTTCTAATATGAAGTAAATCTGTAATTGGACAATCTTCATCACAAGATGCCACTGACCAATGATAACCTGCGATAGATTTAACTTAACAGCACTACATTTGGAGTTCGGGGGCAGCCACTATTCCTATGTCACTCTATGACAACCAGTCACTTTGACACTTGCCAGCCTGTTTACTGATGTTCTAGTACTTTATTATTTTGAGTAATTTTCTGTGCTCCATGAAATAATGCTAGTGCTTACTTTAGCGCTCAATGCTTAGAGCCTGTAGCGCTTTACTGCCTGCCTTAGATAATTAACTTGATGGTTGAGAGAACTTAGGGCCAGATGTAGAAAGTTTTTTGCACGTCACAAACAGTGAATTTCTCTTTTTGCGACGTGCAAAAAGCACATCGCAATGCACAAACCTTGTTTTGCGAGTCGAATTTAGGAAGGGGTGTTCCCTTCCTAATTGCGAGTCGCAGTGCAATGCAGGATTGGTTTGTGACCGCGCACGTGGTCGCAAACCAATTGCATTTTGCACCCTTTTGAAATGGGTGGTAACCCATTCGCAAAAGGGAAGGGGTCCCATGGGATCCCTTCCCCGTTGTGTATGGCACTGTAAAAAAAAATTCAGAGCAGGTAGTGCTCCTATGGACCACTGCCTGCTCTGAAAAAATGAAACGAAAACATTACATTTTTCGTTTTTGTAATGCATCTCGTTTTCCTTTAAAACTGCTTTATTAAAAAGCAGTCACAGACATGGTGATCTGCTGTCTGCAGCAGGCCTCGATCCCTGTGAGGGCCGCCATTCGCAAGGGGGTCACAAATTGCGACCCACCTCATGATTATTCATGAGGTGGGCCTTTGCGACCCCCTTTCGAATTGCAGATGGTGTCAGGGACGCCATCCAACATTCAGAATTGCAACTCGCAAATTGCGAGTTGCTCTGACTCCCAAATTGCGGGTCGCAATTCTGAATGTTGCTACATAAGGCCCTTTGAGTCCAAATTCTGAACCGTCACCCCTTTCAATGCTCTCCTGTCCTGAGGCTGATGTCCTCCTGAGGAATTTGTTTTGCTGATCCTTAACCCCATTGGTGCGGGCGTCGGCAACTGGCACACCCTCCCTGGTGCGGGTCACAACCAGTGTTTTATTTTTTACTCCCCCGCCCCAACCCCACCCACGCCTTTGTGACGTCAGCGTCACACTTTTTCCTCACCAGAAGATCAAGGAGCAGGTAAGCATCCTCGCCCCACTCCAGTGAGGAAAAAAAGGCCAAAACGGCCTTTTCCGATGCCAGGGAGGCATTGATGGAAAAGGGAGAGCCTCCCCTTTCCATCAATGCCTTCCTCACACCGTTTCCTGGCCCATGGATCACAGCATGGCTGCGATCCACAGCCAGGAAACGGCCCTAGGTACAAGGGATCTTGATAGGGGGGGTCGTGCCTGTGTTAGTGCCCCCCGCGTGGGGACACAATTAAAAAAAAAAAGATATTGGGGTTCTTCTGGGGGGCGATCGCCCCCTCCCCAGATACTAAAATTAATGTTTAAACAAAAATGGCGGGATCGGCCCTTCTTACATGGGCTGATCCCTGGGGAGGGAATATATCATAATTTATTTTTAATGGTTTTCCTTGTGATGACGGGTATGTGGTCATATGAAGTGATAGTGTATCTTTTTTGTTTTTTTCAGTGTCTTCAGAGAATCTGCTGAATCAGAGAAGAAGCGAAGGTAAGGTGACGACATGTACTCCTAGGCACATCACACACACCTACGAGCAATTTTGTGTCTCTATCTGCCTTTTACGTAGGCTAGTACTTCGAAGGGACTGGTTAGCCAGTGGCAGAGATGGCATCTCGTTGAATGACTGCTGCTCAAGCCGTAACTCAGGTTATGGAGGATAGCTCTGAGGCAGGATCAGAGACTGAGACAGCATCTGAGGGAGAGGACAATGGGGCAGAACCTGGGAGTGATCTTTCAGTCAGCGAAGTCCCACCTCTTCTAGTGATTCTGAGAGAGACGATGAGGACAGTTATGCTGTCCCTTTGCAAGCACAGTCTGTGCAGCAGGACAACAGTGGGTTAGCCCAACCCAGAGAGCTGGTGTGTTCGGCGGCAAGCACAGGGAGGGTGCTCTCTTGGCAGCCCCCCGATTTAGTGCAGCCCCAAATTCCAACTTTTACTGTGGATGCTGGATGTCGATACGGCCAACTTTTTGCCAGTCGATTATATCCACCTATATTTGGATGTTGACTTCTTTCAGGAAAATTGTGCGGCAAACAAATTTGTGTGCAGACCAATTTCTGAGGGAGCATGGAGGCACACTAGGGCCTCATTCTATGGCACACCAGTGGACTCCCACTTCGCAGGCGGAGTTGAAGATATATTTAAGCCTTACGCTCAAACTGGGGTTAGTGCAGAAACCCACCTTGCAGTCCTACTGGACGACTCGCACAGTTTGGTTAGCCCCATCTTCACACCATACATGAGCAGAGATCGTTTTTTGCTACTGCAGCGCATGCTGCATTTCAATGACAATTCTGCTTCATTGCCCCGGGACCATCCATAGCATGACAGGTTGTTCAAAATTCGGTCTGTCGTGGACTATTTGTCTGCCAGGTTTTCAAAGATCTGTACCTCTGGAAAGAATATAGCAGTCGATGAGTCCTTGATCCTGTACAATGGACGGCTGCTGTTCAGACAGTACATTGCGAGCAAAACAGCTCGCTATGGCATAAAGCTGTAAATGCTGAGTGAGACCTCTTCTGGCTATGAGCACAGCTTGAGAGTGTATACAGGGAAGAACTCTACCCTCAACCCTGTAGGTTGCACTCGCGTGTTAGGGGTCACAGGTAGGATTGTGTGGGAACTTGTCCAGCCACTCCTTCACAAAGGTTATAACCTTTATGTGGACAATTTCTATACAGGAATAGAGCTGTTCAGTGAACTCTACAAAGCTGGCACTGTGGCCTGCAGTACAGTTTGTTGTAACCGCAAGGAATTCCCACAGGAGCTTGTTTGCAAGAAGCTCCAGAAATCCCAGAGTAATGCGTTGCGTTGCGTTTCAACGGACTGCTCACAGTCAAGTTTTTGGATAGCCGTGATGTATGCATAATCATTACAGTTCATGATGAGAGCACTTCCTCCATCACGGTTTGGGGTCAGATGGCCGAAGTCCACAAGCCCATCTGTATACTTGATTACAATAAGTACATGGGTGGAGTGGACAAGAACGACCAGGTTTTTCAACCATACAACTCGCATTTGGTACAAGAAACTGTTTACCCACCTGATCCAGATGGCAACATACAATGCGTATGTTGTTTACCGCCATACAACCACAGGAAGACTCATGACTTTCCTTGACTTCCAATTGTCTGCAACTGAAAGCCTCACTGCAGTTACAGAAGCAGCAGTAGCCTCCACCTCATATGTTCTGGAGGATGTGGCAAGGCTGCAAGTGCGACACTTTACTGATTACATTTCTAAAACACCCAAAAAGGATTGTCCATGTCATCACTGCAAGGTATGCTTGAAGCATGGAAAGCGGCAGGAGAGTCGGTATTACTGTACCTAGTGCCCATCTCAACCAGGGCTCTGTGTCCCTACTTGCTTTACGATGTATCGTACTAAAGCAAAGTTATGGGAAATCAACAAAAGTGGAGCTGCTGTGGGTAATCCTTTCAGTGGCTGTGCATGGATACCGAAAATCCATAGGTCACTGCTTTGTTAGGCAAGCAGCCACAGAATTTTACTTCATCTACTTCAGGAAACTATGGACTTCCTTGTGGCCTGCTTGACACCTATATCCACTGTCACAACGTGGTAGATATTCTGTTCAATTAAGGTGCATTATAATCCCCATACTGCACATACTAGTGGACAGAAAATATGCCACACTGTCATGGAGTACACTGTGTGGCAAAATGTTAAAGGCATGACTGAATTTTGAAGTGCTTGTAAGGGAACTTATGTATGCTACACAAGCACCACCGTGATTGCCAACGAGAACCAGAGTTAGTGTAATAAGTCACACAAATGTTCTGTCGGACATATTCACCAACATTTCTACTTGTTTGAAAGTGTGCAAACTCAATTTGTAGTTTCACTTTCAAAGCAAAAGTAGAAGTGTTGGTGAATGAGTCCCACAGGATATTTGTTTGACTTTTTACTTTAGAGACCTTGAGATTTCTTCACCAGCATGTCTGCCTTAGTTTCAACAGTAGATATGCTGGCTTAATTCAGGGAATAGGCCTCCAAAGGCATACTCGGACACCTCCAACTTGCATCCACATACTAGTATAGGTTCACTT
Source organism: Pleurodeles waltl (assembly GCF_031143425.1). NCBI lineage: Eukaryota > Metazoa > Chordata > Amphibia > Caudata > Salamandridae > Pleurodeles > Pleurodeles waltl. The sequence goes on from NC_090444.1 coordinate 445,448,878, forward strand.
GGCAATTATACAGGATTAGTCAGGACTCTGATGAGAACAGAACCATGAATGGGTAAGGAAAGCTTATGGTAGGTGTGCCTTCACAGGGATATTGCACAGGTAGAAAGCAGATAGTAAAGGTAGTACAGATGTACATCACCTACACCTATGGATTCAAACCCATTGGTGCCATTCCAGCACTGAACGACAATGACACGTATGGGTCAGTGTTTGACCTGCTTTTCATGTTCATCCTCTATCAGAACTTAGTAGATGTTCAATTTGCTGTATGATCAGTGCATTACAGTCACAGCACTGCACATAATGTTGGCTGGGACATATGCTACGTTCTCACTGACTATCCTGTGTGCCAAATACTACCCTTTTTCATAGCCTATGACCATCTCTTTAGGGAACATCATGAGAATTCCCCAGCATGTCTGCCTTAGTTTCAAAGGTAGATATGCTCGCTCAGTTCGAGGAATTGCTTCGCACATACTCGGACACCCCCAACTTGCATCCACAAGCTGGAAGTAGTTGGATTTAGCACAGTGAGTGTGCTAAAGGCACATGAAAAAACTGTATTCCTGAGCCTCAGGTGGCTGTCATGGGAGTCATTAGTAAAAGTTTGTTACGCATGCCTTTGGTAATGTTTAGGAAGAAGGAGGTGTTACTTGACAGGTGGCAAAATGTAGTTAAACTTATTCCGTCATGTGGTGTATGAATGTGATGGGCCCTTGTCTGGCAGCAGTAAGTTAATATGAGTGCAGTGATTGGTTGCCTGGGGCCCGTAACGGGCGGTATGAAAGGGTTGTTTGTTGTGCCTCAATGGCGTGTGAATGGACCATAAAGATGCTGGTGTCTTGACGAGGTTTTATGGCCCACCTTGAGAAGGCTTGGTTTCAATATTCAGATACTTTGATAAGTATTGATGCTTTGAAACCATAATTTCTGGAGATGCTGAAACCAACCAGTGTGAGTGTTGGATTAACTTTAACATACTAGTACCAGAGGAGTCCAAGGGTGCATGACTTGCGTGGCTCTCACCAGTTTTGTTTTGCCCAGAAATCATAAACTTTGATTAAAAACACTTTTGCCTTGCATTTCAGTGAGGGGAAGTCCTGGAATCTGCGGGCAGCCACAAATTTTCTACCACCCAGTGTTCCACTAAGTCTCCAGAGAAAAACATTGCCTCACTTTAGAGGGTGGGCAAGTGACCGCAACAGGGAAGTACCCAAAACGGATTGTGGAGACATCTAAATTACCTACCACAAAACAGCCTGGTTTTGTAAGACAGTCACCTGAGTATTTGGTCTTGGGCTCAGCTGCCATATAGGGAAACCTACCAAACCCAGACATTTCTGAAAACTAGACACCCGGGCAGTCCACAAAGTGTGGAGTGTTTGGATTTCACAAAGTTTTCCTACCCAGAAGACCCTGCAAAAGTGAAACGTTAATTAAAAACATTATTTCCTTGGTTTTTCATCACAGAAACTACAAGAATGTGCAGGGATCCACAAAATTCCTACCACGCAGCATCTCCCCACTTGTCCTGATAAAAACACAACACCACTTGTGTGCCTGTGCCTAGTGCCTGCGTCAGGAATGGCTCACTCCAGGGTTAACAGTAGCCTGATCCATTCCTGTCGCAGGCACTAGGCCTACCCACACAAGTGAGGTACCATTTTTATCAGGAGACTTGGGGGAATGCTGTGTGGAAGGAAATCTGTGGCTCCTCTCAGATTCCAGAACTTTCCATCACCGAAATGTGAGGAAAAAGTGTTTTTTTGGCCAAATGTTGAGGTTTGCAAAGGGTAACAGAACCTGATGAGAGCCCCAAAAGTCACCCCATCTTGGGTTCCCCTCGGTGTCTAGTTTTGAAAAGTGTGTGAGTTTGGTAGTTTTCCCTAAGTGCCTGCTGATCTACAGCCTAAAATCCACAGCTAGGCACTTTTCAAAAAACAGGTCAGTTTTCTTTGGGAAAATGTGATGTGTCCATGTTGTGTTTTGGGGCATTTCCTGGCGCGGGCACTAGGCCTACCCACACAAGTGAGGTACCATTTTTATCGAGAGACCTGGGGGAATGCTGTGTGGAAGGAAATTTGTGGCTCCTCTCAGATTCCTGAACTTTCTATCATGAAATGTGAGGAAAATATGTTTTTTTTGCAAAATGTTGAGGTTTGCAAAGGATTCTGGGTAACAGAACCTGATAAGAGCCCTACAGGTCACTCCATTCTGAATTCCCCTAGGTGCCTAGCTTAAAAAAAATTATAGGTTTGCTAGGTTTCCTAAGGTCCAGGCTGAGCTACAGGCCAAAATCCACAGCTAGGCACTTTGCAAAAAACAGGTCTGTTTTTTGGGGGGATAATGTGATGTGTCCACTTTGTGTTTTGGGGCATTTCCTGTTGCAGGCACTAGGCCTATCCACACAAATGAGGTACCATTTTTATCAGGAGACTTGGGGGAATGCTGGGTGGAAGGAAGTTAGTGGCTCCTCTCAGATTCCAGAACTTTCTATCACGGAAATGTGAGGAAAAATAGTTTTTTTGCCAAATTTTGAGGTTTGAAAAGGATTCTGGGTAACAGAACCTGGTGAGAGACCCATCTTGGGTTCCCCTCGGTGTCAAGTTTTGAAAAATGTGTGGGTTTGGTAGGTTTCCCTAGGTGCCGGCTGAGCTAGAGGCCAAAATCCACAGCTAGGCACTTTCCAAAAAACACATCAGATTTCAATGTAAAAATGTGATGTGTTCATGTTGCGTTTCCTGTCGCGGGCACTAGGCCTACCCACACAAGTGAGGTACCATTTATATCGGGAGACTTGGGGGGGACACAGAATAGAAGAACAAGTGTTATTGCACCTTGGCTTTTTCTACTTTTTTCCTTCCAAATGTAAGACAGTGTGTAAAAAAAAGTCTATTTGAGAAATGCCCTGTAATTCACATGCTAATATGGGGAACCCGAAATTCAGAGATGTGCAAATAACCACTGCTTCTCAGCACCTTATCTTGTGCCCATTTGGAAATACAAAGGTTTCCTTGATACCTATTGCTCACTCTTTATATTTCACCAAATGAGTTGCTGTATACCCGGTATACAATGAAAACACATTGCAAGGTGCAGCTCCTTTATTGGCTCTGGGCACCTACAAGCCCTATATATCCCCCAACCATAATAGTCCAGCAGACGTAATGGTATATTGCTTTCAAAAATCTGCCATAGCTGGAAAAAGTTATAGAAGAAAACGTGGACAGAGACGGCTTTGTTCACCTCAATTTTAATATTTTTTTATTTTATCTTTTACTTTCTGTAGGAAAACCTTGAAGGATCTACACAAATGACCCCTTGCTGAATTCAGACTTTTATCTACTTTCCAGAAATGTCTAACTGTCCGGGTTCCAGCATTGGTTTCACACCCATCTCTGGCACTAACTGGAAGGAGGCGGAAAGCACAAAACGTAGTAAAAGTGGGGTATGTCCCAGTAAAATGCCAAAATTGTGTTGAAAAATTTGGTTTTCTGATTCAAGTCTGCCTGTTCCTGATAGCTGGGAAGATGGTGATTTTAGAACTGTACACCCTTTGTTGATGCCATTTTCAGGGGGGGGGAATGCATTCTGTCTTCTGCAGCCCTCTTTTTCCCCATTTTTCTGAAGAAAAAATTTTTTTTAGCTGTATTTTGGCTAATTTCTTGGTCTCCTCCAGGGGAACCCACAAACTCTGAGTACCTTTAGAATCCCAAGGATGTTGGCAAAAAAGGAGGCACATTTGGCGTGGATAGCTTATGTGGACAAAAAGTTATGAAGGCCTAAGCGCGAACTACCCCAAATAGCCAAAAAAGGGGTTAGCACTGGGGGGAGGGGAGGCCCAGCAGCTAAGGGGTTAAGGATAGGTAGTGATGACGCAGAAATGAAGGTTTTACATTTATTAGCGCATAAACGTAGTGCCGCAATAATCAAGTGTGACTTTAACCGAACTAATAAAGATTGTACGGGGACAAATGTGCCCTCAGAGTAGTTCGCCAACATTTATAAGCGTGCTTTATATAACGTGATGTATTAGAATTGTACTAATCTGACATAACCGTAAACGTGTGTTATGATTTGCTTGTTTGAAATGTTTTAGCTTAGCATAACTTTAGTGGAGGCTTCGGCCTAGTTGCCTTGTCTCACGGCTTAGATGCTCGTGTTTTTCTAAACGTGCTAATAAAACGTGTATTCTTGCTTGAAGCTGTATTTTTCCAGTGAGATCGGTTCACATGCTTATCTTTAAGGTTTCGTGCCAGCCTGGCATCTTCTTCTTTGCTCCAAGGTCAATCTGCAATGGACCCTCTGAAAGTGAGTTAATTGGTAAAATATGTTGCAACTTACGTTCCCGACTCCAAGGATAATGTATGCCTAGGTAGAAGCTTGTGAACTGTTGTTTTGATTGGACAATTTGAAGCCAACCTATGAACCCTCCAATGGAAGACCCTACTGGATTTGAACTGTTGTTTATTTAAACCTGGTGCACAAGAAGAAAGCAGCCATTAGCCATTTTTTTGCCAGCAGACATTTACATTGCAGACATTGCAGACATTATGGCCCATCTTGCCGACTTCGTCATTTTGCCATCTTCTACGATGCCAATTGATGTTCGACGCCATTTTGAATGAGACTTTGGTGCTTTCTCTAATCGAGAGAAAGAGACTTTAAGTAATTCTCGCCCTAGAGACTTTAACTTCGATTTGCCCTTTGCATAAAGTATTAGTTTGTCCTTTTATCTTGCCGCTGTGAGGCAATTGCCCCGTCCACCCTGCCCCTTTGGCCCCGTCCCATGCTGATCGAAACCGGTACCTGTGAGACGAAGACTTCCTTGAATGCTGATTGAATTTGGTAAATATGAAAGGAAAATGTACAATTGCATTGTGTTTCTTTTAGGTAACCAACTGCTGATTTTTTTATAAGAACCCTAGTTAGGAGTTTTCCAAATTAATGTTGCTAAATTGTTTTGCATGAAGTCCCACATGCAGATGCTAATTTGAGGTTAGATGAGGATTCATTTGTTGCACGATGCAATTTGAGACCTTGTTATGCTGACTAATGTATGCAATTAGCTCATTACAGATTATAGTTTTAGTGGTTTGCGTTGCTATCATCGAATGTATTGTTATTCAAATGCTGCATAGATTGCATCTGTTTCGCCGTTATGGACAGCTATTAATGTTCATTTACATATATCATTTGATGTTGAGACACATTTATATCGTGCTAGCTTTGTTAATATAGGAAAATAAATTCATTAACTTTGAATAAACTGGTGTGGTTATTCATGACCGGAAGGTCATGGTTCGCCGAAATGTTTTCTGGATTAATTGTGAAGTGTTATGTTGATCAGGGTATTGCTTATGTTCGTTATTGATTATTGATTTGATTAAATTGACTGATCTCGGGTGAAGTGAGCCCCACTTGGTCAAAAGATTCATCGACCCAAGAGCGTCCAAATCCAGGTAATTTATTAGGTCGGAACGCTCTACCAGTAGATGGTAGCAGAGGATGGTTTAGATCTTTGGGACCCCACTCGAGAGGTATATGGTGTTGAATTAGATTTTTCTTGGGTAAAACAGATTGAGAGAATGATGATGCCCTAAGTCCCCCGCGACTTTCCCGGGATCTCGGAGCTTGCGAATGGAGAGAATGGAGGTGTGAAATCGGCGTTGGCGGTACTAGTGACGGTATGAGTGAAGTCAGGGTTTTGCGCTTGCATAGCTTATTGCCGCAGATTGTTTGAAAAGGTTGCGAGGATTTTAGAGAATAGCGGAGGTGCGACTCCGAGTGTGAGAGTAGGGAAGTCGTCGAACTTCATGTGCATGTGGCGCTTTGTGCAGAAAAAGGTCCACGTGGTTGTTGTTGTTGAGACGGGCCCTGCGAGGTCAAGAGACTCCGGAGTATGTTGAAAAGTGTATGAGACACTTGTTTTATGTTGTGGTCTGGTCGGTTTAATAGGTTGACCGGGCGTGGTCAACGAGTCGGTACGTGTGTTAAGGGAGTGAAAGAAAACTTCGACTTCGGGCTTTGACAAATTCTAAGTGCACTAGAATAGATCACTGACAAGTTGAGAGCAGAGTCTGCGGGTCAGATTTGCTTGCGAAAGTGGGGACCGAGAAAGATGGAATAACTGCCGAGGCTAGTGAAAAATCCCTAAGGTCCTGAAGCGATTGTGTTACCCTTCCTGTAGTAAACCGACAGATCTGTTTTATTATTATTTGGTTGCTCGCGATACATGCCAGAAGTTGTTACGAGAGGAGCTGAGTGAAGGAGGACTAGCCGCGAGGCTTTGTCAGCCGCAGTGTGTGTGAGTGTGACGTCACTAGGAGCCGCGCTGGGATAGGTTGGTTGCAGAGAAGGGTCGCGCACGGATTGGACGCAGTCCGTGGGGCTCGATTGGAAGGGGAAAGGCAAGCGAAGAGTATTCCGGGAATTAAAGTCACTTATTGATTACAAATTTTGTGAAATAAAAGACGAGAAAATGAAATTTTTTAAAGCATTAAAGAGTGCGATGAAGGGGGAGTCTTACATTAAAGCGAGCGTAGGAGAGGAGACGCCACCCGAAGGTACACCAGCTTACATTGTAATGGAGGAAAGAGGGGTAGCTCCGTGCCTTTGGCTAAAGCAATGGCACAAGCTGACAGAGAAACATGGGAGCGTAGCGTTCCCGATCCATGGGACATTCAATATAAGGATCCTAGAGAATTTGAGATTCGCGATGTACGACATGAAGGTACCTCCAAGGCCAGCACAGTTTGAGGCTCTAGCGATTTGGGAACTAATGGCTAGACAGCAACAGCAAAAGAAGTTCGAGACCAGGGTAAGAAAGGTAGAAAAGACACTAGCGGACACTAGGTGGGATAATGCACAGAAGGTGTGGAGGTCGGATATATTGCAGGGGATAAAATTGTTTCCCGCAATTGCTAAGGAAGAAGAGGCGACAGGCAAGAAAGCTACCTGTAAGACAAACAGGAGGTGTTCCAAAGATAGAGAAGACGAGTCAGAGGATGAGGAGCTCATCATGCAATTGCTGAATGACCGTCCACCACCTTATGTAGAGAGTGGACGAGGTCCAAGTACCAGTTCTGCCCCTCCGGCACTGGTACGGAATAATGAAACTCCGAATTCAGAAACGCCATCGGGATCTAAGGACCCGAGTTTACTGTTCACCCCGCAGATACCGCAGGTTAGGAGAATATATCCAGATGTGCCTATATTGAAAACAGCAGAAAATTATCAGCCGCAGGTCCCAAGGTACTATAGCAGTGACAACAGTACGGGAATGATTCTAGATCCAACCGTAATGGGAGTACAGAATGGTCGCAACCCAACATTGGCACAAGCTGAATCAACCCAGTTTTTGATGCCTCAAAAGCAGATGCAGGGGGAAACCGCACATGCTCAGATGACGGGGAGTCAGACGGGCATGCCGGCAATGATGACCCATAGTGTGGGAATGAACATGCCTCAGAACATGGGGAATGGACAGAACCCAGATGCGATATCCCTACCCATTACTGTAGGTCCACCTGTACCTTTGTACATTCAGCCTAACTCTGGTATGAGCGGTCAAGGATCAGTGGTGCAGAATGGGACGGAAAGCAGGTGCATAGAAAACACTCCAGAGACAACTCCGATAGCGGCTCAGCCAACTGGATCTGGGTCCTTGATGGAGTTTAGTCCCATATGTGCTCAGTCAACAGTGGTGAGGTCGAGTCCCCCACTGGTGATACCGCTATCATCGAACACTGAAAAGTTGCCGCAACCATCAGTGGCAGTCGATGTGAATGCTACACTGATGGGGTTGAATGCGCAACAGCTAACACAGTGGTTCAACAGTCTGAATTCCACACAAAGCTCAGCCGGTGGGAAGGGAGAAGACTATCTGAATAGGGTAAGGTTGAACATGGAAGCAGAAGAATTGGTGGAAGGGACTATGGGTTTGAATAGGTTAGAGTCCTACTCGGAAGAAGAGCTGAGGTATCTATGTCCCAGGATTACGAGAGAAGTGAACAAGGTACATAGAAGGTTGCAAGAAATAGCTGACAAAAACGGGGTTGAGATAGACAAGACAAAACACTTGAGCAGGAGCTATAGATTGGATTTCGGGACCACAGACTTTGAACACATGAGGTCAGCAGGCATGAAAACACACCTTAGAGAATTGTTGCAGAGTGCGCAAGTGTGGAGGTGCTTAGACAAATGGGAAAGCAGATGGGCAAAGAAAAAGGAAAAGAGGAAAGACAGTGTCCCAGAGCACAACGAGAAAAGACCACAGAGTAGTGATGCAATAACCATGTTACCAATGAGGGAGACAGCAGGGGGAAAATTAATACATGTACCGTGGCACAGAAGCGACATTCAGTCTTTTACGGATGATTTTCCCAAACTGAGAGAGAAACCGATTGAATGGTATCAACAGACTGATAGGTTTGTGAAGCTTGCAAAATGTCTTTGGGAAGACCTGAACACCCTCTTTGAGATTGTGGTTCCGGCAGATTTGTGGGAAGACTGCAAAAGGGCTGTAGGTTGGCCGACAAGTGAACCAGAGAGAGACAGGGATACGGGTGCACCATCACCTATGGTAATGAGCTTGTACTATAAGGTGATTGAGCATTTGAAGACGAAGGTTGCCGCGAAAAATGTGGATTGGCAGAAGATTGATCGAACTGCCCAAGAGGCTAAAGAGTCGATTCATGGTTACTATGAGAGGTTGTTGAAGGCGTTCAAGAACTACAGTGGCACGGAAACAATAGAGGCGAAGGACATGCTTCATTTTGTGTTTAGATTCGTGGAAGGGCTGAGACCAGAGATAAGTCAGATGATAAAGACGCATTTGATTTGTTGGCAGTCGAAACCTATTGATGGGGTGTTGAATTATGCGAAATACTGTAGCGACGAAATTGAAGTGAAACAGAAAAGGTTGAAAGAGAAAGTGATGATGATGCAACTTAAAGCAGCTCAGACAGGTTTGCAAGGGTTGCAAGGGTTCCAACAGCAGATACCGCAGCCGCAGCCGCAGCCGCAGGGAAATATGGTGTTTCAGCCACAGGCGAGAGGCAGAGGCAGAGGAGGCTTTGGGAGTAATGGTCCGGATTTGAACACTGTTGCGATTCCGAATGGTGTGCAGGCAATGAAAATGGTGATGCCGTGTCACGTGTGCGGAATCGTCGGGCATTGGAAACGCGAGTGCCCGATGGTGGTGCAGGAAGGTGCAGGTGTTGGTCAGCAAAACAATGATGTCAATGCATTCCAGACAATGAGGGGACCGAAAATGAGAGGTCCAAACCCAAATTTTCAGACCATAAATCAGCTGCAGGGATTACAGCCTATGCAGCCGCAGCAGATGCAGATGCCCCGTATGCAGATGACGCAAATGCAGCCAATGCAACAGCAGTTTCCTATGGTACCTAATCAGCAAATGCAAATACCCTTGGCACCAGTGAGTCAGCAGCAAGTGATGGTTCCTCCACAGGTCTCGAGTCAGGTGATGAGTACAAATGGCACAGTACAACAGTTCCCATTACACAGTGAGAATGGAATAAACAATGTATGGGAGAGTGAAAGTTCAGATGAGGAGGGAAATTGTGTGCTTGCAGCATCCTTGGAAGTTGATCAAAAGGGTCCATATGTGGAGGGAAGAGTTATGGGTCATCGTGTTTCATTCTTGGTTGACACAGGAGCCACACGTTCAACTGTTAGGAGCATTGAAGTACCAAATTTGCCACTCTCAGGGAGAACAGTTCAAGTAGTGGGAGTAGCAAACAGGCACCTGACGAACCCAATCACAGATCCAGTACAAGTCCGAATTGGTAACTATCAAGGGTTACATAATTTTGTGGTATGTGACTCAAGCCCGATAGCGCTGTTAGGGAGAGACCTATTGTGCAAATTGGGATGTTCGATTATGTGTTCGAACAATGGAATTAGAATTCAGACGAGCAGTGATGGGGAAGAAGAGGACAGTGTAGAAGGGGATGAGATGGAAACTGTCGATGAAGAATATCCTCTGATTAACCTTTTTCCGATGATAACTGAAGCAGATATTCCAGCTGAATTACGGGAAACAGTCGGAAAGGAAGTGTGGGATATGACAGGAAAAGAGGTGGGATTGGTGAAAGGAGTTGAACCAGTGAAAGTGACCGTAAAACCCAATGTAACCTTTCCCCAGACCCCACAATACCACATGGCACAAGACACCCTCATGAAAGTCGCTCAACTCATTGACGAGTTTGTAAAACAGGGAGTATTGAAAGAAGTGTTAAGCAGTCCATGTAATTCACCAATCATGGGACTAATAAAGCCGATTGGAAAGGTCCGAATTGTGCAGGACTTGAGGAAAATAAATGACATCGTAATTAAATGTTGCCCTGTAGTACCGAATCCAGCTGTGATAATGTTTCAAGTCCCTTGCGATGCCGAGTGGTTCTCAGTCATCGACTTGTCACAAGCCTTCTTTTCGGTACCTCTTCATGTGGACAGCCAATTTCTCTTTTGTTTCAAATTCTTAGACAGAGTTTACAGTTGGTGTCGAATTCCTCAAGGGTTTTCTGAGTCACCGTCAATTTTCAATCAGATTCTAAAGAAAGACTTGGAAGCGTTAGAATTGCCATTCGAGTCAACCCTAGTACAGTACATTGATGACTTACTGATTGCATCTAAGACAGAAAGTGGCTGCACAGCCGACACCATTGCTCTACTGAACCATTTGGGAAGGAATGGACACAAGGTGTCTCCTTCAAAGTTGCAGTTCTGTCAGAAGAAAGTGAAATATTTGGGTCATCAAATAGAGAAAGGGTCACGGAGAATAATGAAGGAAAGAATAACAAGTGTACTTCAAATGAGTCCACCAAAGACGAGGAGGGAGGTGAGGAAGTTTTTGGGGATGGTGAGCTACTGTCGTCAGTGGATTCCCAACTTCTCAACTCTAGCAAAGCCTTTACTGAAACTGACCCAGAAGGATGCCTTGGATGAAATTGAGCTGAAAGGAGATGAGATGGATGCTTTTATTGAATTGAAAGAATGCATGTGCAGGGCTCCAGCTTTAGGTATGCCTGATTACACAAAGCCTTTCACATTGTTTTGTCATGAACGTGATGCATGTTCGTTGTCTGTCTTGACCCAAGCCCATGGTGGCATAAACAGACCAGTAGCGTATTTTTCAGCTACTTTGGATCCGGTCGCAGCAGCACTTCCAGGGTGTTTGCGCGCCGTAGCAGCAGTTGGTATCAGCCTCACTCAGAGTGAAGGAATAGTGATGGGACACCCATTAACAGTTATGGTCCCTCACTCAGTTGAGATACTTTTGACCCGCTCCCGAACGCAACACATGACTGGAGCAAGACTCACAAGGTATGAAACAATAATTCTGGGCTCACCGAATGTGCAGCTGAAAAGGTGCACTACGTTGAATCCAGCAACCTTGCTTCCCGGTGAAAATGCTGAAATTGAGAACGCTGAAGACGTCGAGCATGACTGCCTTCAGGTGACTGAATTTTGCACAAAACCCCGACCTGACATTAAAGATACTAAGCTTGATGAAAATGACCAAATTGTTTTTGTTGATGGGTCATGTTTAAGAGATGCATTGGGAATATTGAAAGCAGGATATGCTGTATGTACTGTAACAGGTGTCTTGGAAGTGTCCTGGCTTCAAGGAGTCTATTCCGCACAAGTAGCAGAGTTTGTAGCCCTTACAAGAGCATGCCAACTGTCTACATTGATGAAGGTTACCATTTACACTGATAGTCAGCACGGGTTTGGAATTGTGCACGACTTTGGGCAACTATGGTCACAGAGAGGTTTCCTGACCTCTTCAGGGTCCCCAGTGAAAAACGGGGAGAGAATAAGGGAATTGTTACACGCCATTCAGATGCCAGCCGAATTTGCAGTGGTAAAGTGTAGTGCTCATACAAAAGGACAGGACTATGTTTCCCTGGGAAATGCATATGCGGATCAAGTCGCAAGATTTTGTGCCTTGAACTGTATATTGCTCAGGGATGAATGGAATTTGATAAGTGAGCCAGAGCTCGAACCAGCTGAAGCATTTGCTTTGAAGGTCGTGGATACAATGGATGAACTAAAAGAATTACAGAATAGCGTCAGGGAGGATGAAAGAGCTTCCTGGGTTAAGTCACAATGTACAAGGAGACCAGATGAGTTATGGGTTTCAAATGAGGGAAAATTTGTTTTACCAAATTGTCTCTTATCGCAGCTAGCGCGGTTCTATCATGGGCAGGCTCACCTAGGGAGAGATGCCATGATAAGATTGTTCAAAACTGATTGGTTTAACCCCAGATTCCGTCAAGTTGCAGAAGCAGTTTGCCATCGTTGTGTCATTTGTCAACAGATGAACCCAGGAAAGGGAACGGTTGTGAACGTGAGCCACATTGGTAGGGCGGGTGGCCCGTTCAGCAGAATGCAGATGGACTTTATTGAGATGCCTGTGCATGGAGGTCTGAAGTATGTGTTGGTGATTGTGTGCATTTTTAGTCACTGGATTGAAGCATACCCCACACGTAGAAATGACAGCCTTACAGTTGCAAAACTATTGTTGAGGGAGTTGATACCACGTTTCGGATTCCCGATCTCTTTAGAATCAGATAGAGGAAGTCACTTCAATAACGAGGTGATAAAGTTACTTTGTGCAGCGCTGAACATTGAGCAAAAACTGCATTGTAGCTATCGCCCAGAGGCCTCAGGACTGGTGGAACAAATGAATGGTACACTGAAATCAAGAATGGCGAAAATATGTGCATCGACAAATTTGAAATGGCCTGACGCATTGCCTTTGGTGTTAATGTCAATGAGAAACACCCCTGACAGAAAGACTGGATTGTCCCCGCACGAAATTCTCATGGGCAGGGCCATGAGACTTCCTGCAGTTCCCGCGAATGCGCTTTTGAATATTACAGATGATATGGTGTTAGACTACTGCAAAGGTCTGGCTGACGTGGTTCGCTCTTTCTCTCACCAGGTGGAAGCAACCACCTTGCCACCGATCCAAGGTCCAGGACACACACTGAAAGCAGGTGACTGGGTCGTGATAAAGAAGCACGTGAGGAAGTCGTGTCTGGAACCCCGTTGGAAAGGCCCTTTCCAAGTGATCCTGACGACCACTACCGCTGTGAAGTGTGCGGGAGTTCCCAACTGGATCCACGCCAGTCATACAAAGAAAGTGTTGTGTCCCACAGATGAGGAAGTTGAAGCGCTGAAACTGCCAGTACCTGATAACAAAGTGCCGAGCGCTGAGACAGAGCAAAACAGAACTAGAAGCGAACAGGCAGAAAAAGAGGAGAGAGAAATATTCTCTGAGGACGAAACAATCGATTCACTTGGGGAAGACCAAGGAGAAACCTCAGACAGCGACGAAGCAGCTGAAAGTGACAAAGAGCCTGAAGAAAGTAACGGTGACAAAGGGCTCGAAAGAGGTGAAGAAGCAGGAGAGCCTGATCAGAGGAGGGCTTTCCCAGAAGCAGACGGTACAGAAAAAGAAAAGAAAAACCTGATTGACTCCCCAGAAGGAGGGGACGAGGCAGAACAGAACGAAACTGTTCAAACTTCTTCAGAAGAGATCGCAGGTCCATCAAGTGGACACAGTGCAAAGAGAAGACCAAGTATATCACCAGTAAAAGTAAGAACTAGAGAAAAGTTGAATGATGGTGAAGGGCCTAGAGTGAAAGAGAAAAGAAAGGAAGTGTCTGTCGTGATACCAACATCAAGTGAAGAAAAAGACTTGGCCAAAGAGGAAAGTATCAGTGAGGCAGAATCAAAGAGAGATGCAAAATTGAAAAGGAAGAGGATACCAAACAGGAGATATTCTGGTCCAGAATGGGCATATGTAGTCAATGACGATTGGACCGACGAATTTGTATCTCTTAGCCTCGAGAACGAAGAAGAAGAGATACCAATAGAAAAGAAAAGTTTTATGGACACTATTGACTGAAAAAAAAAAAAAAAAAGAGAGAGAAGAGAAAAAAAAAAACTGATAAATGACATTGCTTGCTATAATCTAACGTGATACAACCAGCTGAGACATTGCTAAACCGGATGAGACATTTGCTAACTTGATAAGACTTTGATAACCTGATTGACTCTTAAACCTGATCTGAGACAACGTTGCAAACTGATAAAAGACTGAGTTATTGCCGATTTGAGACAAATGCTGCTAACCGATAAGTGACTGGGCTCCTGAAGAAAACTGTGTGAACATTGCGCTCGTTCAGCTTTGTAACTAATTGCTAAATCGTTTCTTTACAGGTGCTTCTAGCTCTCTGATTCTATACAGATCATGACTATGTACGCTACACAAAACAGTAGAGTGAAATATTGTAAATATGCGTGTATAGGCTTGATAACTGCATGTGTGCTAATAATAATGGCAATAGTGCTTGCAACGTGTGGTCAGGGTGAGAATGAGAAAATTGATGCTTCTACTTCTGCTCCTGTTACTGTCACTGAACTAACCGCATTGAAAAGACTAGAATTAGATGAGAGACACTTGCATGATAAGAAGGAACTTTCGTATAATGTTTTCTATCGCCTGCTAACAGAATATGTTGAGACTATGGATGCGAAAGATTGTTATGTGTGTACACAGATACCGACATCGGTAACGGAAGGGGTGACTTATCACCACATGCCTCTTACATATGGGATTACATGTAGTTTAGTAACTTCTAGATTTTATGGTCAAACTAACATACAGTATTTTTACTCAAATTATGATGTTACCTTTGCATATGTTCCTATGATAACGCAACTAAGCCAGATTGCTAAAGATTGGGATGCTAAAATAATGAGGGAATTTTTCGAGCCAATGCAACCTTTTGAAACAGCTCACGCTCATAGGGAAAACCTTACCTGCTCGCTCTCTGCAGTAGAAATAAGCTTCTTAGATCGCACAGATGATAGAAGGGCACAAATGAATGCGAAATTAGAAAAAGAGCTAAGTAAGAGGACTTCAGTAGATAATTATGCTTTTGCTGCAATAAAAACACAAGGGAAAATAGCTTTAGATGCTTGGCATGTAGGGAAATTTTGTATATATCGTGGTGAATCTTATTATGATAACATTTTCGTAGGAGCGAGTGAATGTAAACATACGTTTATCTTTAAGGCCAAATGGACATTCATGCTGAACGGACTTGACCCTGTCATACCTGGTGTATATTACATTTGTGGGCATAGTGCCTATTATCGTCTTCCAAAGGGATGGTGGGGGAGATGTTATTTGGGTATAGTGTTCCCAAAGGTTTATCAACTGGATGACCTATCGGTGATTCCAAAGACGCCTGGATCTCATCGTATCCAGAAAAAAGAGACCGCAGCTGCTGTGGTAGGAGATATATTTGGAGCCATGATTCCTTCATTGGGAGTTGTGTTGAATTCCATCAAAATAAGAAAGTTGTCTACTATAGTGGATAACATGTTGACAAAGTTTTCAGGTGCTATAATCCTGATGGATGCTGAACTTGCAGCAGAAAGAGCTATGACTCTTCAAAACAGGCTTGCCCTAGACATTCTTTTAGCAAAGGATGGCGGCGTTTGCAAAATGCTTGGTGCGCGTCACTGTTGCACGTATATACCAGACAACAGTGTGAAAATTAAAACAATGCTTGCAAATCTAACAAAAGAGAGTGCAGACTTGAAGGAATTGAAAGAACCAGGAGTTTGGGAGAAGGTTGGAAAGGGAATTGCTTCAGTGGGAAATTGGCTTGGTGGCATTTGGAATGGAATATTACTAAAAATAATACAGGGAATACTAATAGTACTAATTTGCATCTTTGGGATTTGGGGAATAAAGAGGGGAATACTAATGATCATGGCAAGAATTAAAAGAAGGAAGGAAGAGAAAGTAATGAAAAGAATGGCAGAAGAATACAAGGCAAGAACAAGGGGAACTAAAAGGCAAAGAGAACTGACAGAATTTTAATGGAATAAAATTTGTGGGAATGGTTTTGTGTGATGACAAGTAGTCATCAGAGGAGGGATTGATGACGCAGAAATGAAGGTTTTACATTTATTAGCGCATAAACGTAGTGCCGCAATAATCAAGTGTGACTTTAACTGAACTAATAAAGATTGTACGGGGACAAATGTGCCCTCAGAGTAGTTCGCCAACATTTATAAGCGTGCTTTATATAACGTGATGTATTAGAATTGTACTAATCTGACATAACCGTAAACGTGTGTTATGATTTGCTTGTTTGAAATGTTTTAGCTTAGCATAACTTTAGTGGAGGCTTCGGCCTAGTTGCCTTGTCTTACGGCTTAGATGCTCGTGTTTTTCTAAACGTGCTAATAAAACGTGTATTCTTGCTTGAAGCTGTATTTTTCCAGTGAGATCGGTTCACATGCTTATCTTTAAGGTTTCGTGCCAGCCTGGCATCTTCTTCTTTGCTCCAAGGTCAATCTGCAATGGACCCTCTGAAAGTGAGTTAATTGGTAAAATATGTTGCAACTTACGTTCCCGACTCCAAGGATAATGTATGCCTAGGTAGAAGCTTGTGAACTGTTGTTTTGATTGGACAATTTGAAGCCAACCTATGAACCCTCCAATGGAAGACCCTACTGGATTTGAACTGTTGTTTATTTAAACCTGGTGCACAAGAAGAAAGCAGCCATTAGCCATTTTTTTGCCAGCAGACATTTACATTGCAGACATTGCAGACATTATGGCCCATCTTGCCGACTTCGTCATTTTGCCATCTTCTACGATGCCAATTGATGTTCGACGCCATTTTGAATGAGACTTTGGTGCTTTCTCTAATCGAGAGAAAGAGACTTTAAGTAATTCTCGCCCTAGAGACTTTAACTTCGATTTGCCCTTTGCATAAAGTATTAGTTTGTCCTTTTATCTTGCCGCTGTGAGGCAATTGCCCCGTCCACCCTGCCCCTTTGGCCCCGTCCCATGCTGATCGAAACCGGTACCTGTGAGACGAAGACTTCCTTGAATGCTGATTGAATTTGGTAAATATGAAAGGAAAATGTACAATTGCATTGTGTTTCTTTTAGGTAACCAACTGCTGATTTTTTTATAAGAACCCTAGTTAGGAGTTTTCCAAATTAATGTTGCTAAATTGTTTTGCATGAAGTCCCACATGCAGATGCTAATTTGAGGTTAGATGAGGATTCATTTGTTGCACGATGCAATTTGAGACCTTGTTATGCTGACTAATGTATGCAATTAGCTCATTACAGATTATAGTTTTAGTGGTTTGCGTTGCTATCATCGAATGCATTGTTATTCAAATGCTGCATAGATTGCATCTGTTTCGCCGTTATGGACAGCTATTAATGTTCATTTACATATATCATTTGATGTTGAGACACATTTATATCGTGCTAGCTTTGTTAATATAGGGAAATAAATTCATTAACTTTGAATAAACTGGTGTGGTTATTCATGACCGGAAGGTCATGGTTCGCCGAAATGTTTTCTGGATTAATTGTGAAGTGTTATGTTGATCAGGGTATTGCTTATGTTCGTTATTGATTATTGATTTGATTAAATTGACTGATCTCGGGTGAAGTGAGCCCCACTTGGTCAAAAGATTCATCGACCCAAGAGCGTCCAAATCCAGGTAATTTATTAGGTCGGAACGCTCTACCAGTAGTATACATACACTGTGCATTGTTGTTTGTCTTTTGTTTCTCAGGTACCAACTGCTGTTTTTGATAGTGCCATAGCTAGGTATTTTCTTGACTTGTGTTACTAAAACTTTTGCATGAAGCCCAACATGCTAATGCAAATCTGGAGTTAGTAAGGTGTTTTATCATTACCTATGATCTGACATCATTCTATTGTTGAACAAATGTACATTACTTTTCTTGGTCAAATATTATTGCTAATAATTTGTGTTTTTGCTATAGTGAGTATTGTTTTAGTCACTTTGTATAAATTAAGATTCTTCAGGTGTTTTGGACAACCTGTGTTGTTTCTCTATTTGTACCATTTGGTTTCGAGACTAGTTTTCGTGACCTTAGCGTTGATAATTTAGGGAAAATACCAAACACTTAAATGATAAGAAAGGTGTGGTTATTGGTGGCCAAATAGGTCATGGTGTGTTCTTTACTGACTCTCTAATGATTTGTATTGTTTAATATTGATGACTTTTATGTGCTATTTAAGTTATGATCGTCTTAAGCAAGTCAAAGGGTTCATCGGCCTTGAGGACGTGTCTGCTTATAAATTACTATAAACACATAAGCTTAGATGCGCTCACAGGTGCCAGTAGTTTTAACATAATTTTACACGTAGCACAATTACCATTGATACATTTTTCAAATAATACATGGTATGTAAATCATTGGACACTAGTCTGAACAAGCTTCAATTCGCTTGTTTGCATGATTACTATTCCGGACTTCAGCCAAACAGTGGGCGGCATGTAGCCAATTTAAGGCTCTTTTAACTGTCCTTCCTTCAAGAGCCACTGGAGTGCGCACGTTCGTCGCTCATCGTCCTCCTTTTTATGCACGAGTCAGTAACAAATATCACAAGCTTATCATAACATTCTTTAGAGTCACTATTCATGTATCTAAAAGTAACCTAAATGTTTTGTCCTCCTTGTCAATTGTAGTACGCGCAATATAAATGCAATTAGAATACAACGCTATGAACTAATGATTTACTGGCTCGCATTAAAGTAAGACTGGGGTTCCCGATTATGTCTGCGCTCGCAGTTTCGTTCTGCAACGCTGCTCTGCCCACCCGTCCACACAGAGAAAACGAATGGGCGACCTACTACCGTTCACGGGAGGGCGGATCAGATGTAGACAAGAACAACTGAGAAATCTCTTAACTAGCATATCGGCCAGTATGCAATCAACTGTTCCCCTGGGGCACTGTCTCATTGTTGTACCCCGGGGGTATCGACGAGAATCGAGCAATCACTTCCGGGATGGTGTATTTTGTTGGGGATTTTTTGAGCCGACTGGACAGACTTTTCCGGGGCGGGTCTTGACGTCCTAACCAATTGTAGTGTTTTAGGGCGGGGCGGGCACTCCACACCTTAGCGTACTGTCCCTTAGACCGTCAGTAATTGAGAACTACATTTGAGATTCTCTTGTTCCTGCCGGCGTGTTAGAGATTTGTAAGCAAAGCAGAAGCATACGGATGTTGAAAACAGTCCTGGGGAGGTAAGGTCAAATTCGGAATTTTCTAAACGGTTGCAGGAGGCTGTGCTTGCATATGTGGTTGGGTTTGGTAGGGGCTATTTTGTGTGAATTGGGATTTGGCATCGAAATGCCTAGTTTAGGTGCTGCTAGATGCCTAGATGAATGGGTTTTTTGGCATTGCTGTTGGTCTGGTTGTCTGGTCTCATGGATTGGGCGCCGTATATTCGCCGGCATAGTTTGGGCGCTGTATATTCGCCGGCATAGTTTGGGCGCTGAACGTCTAATTACATAAATTGTGACTTGGTTCAGTATCTGCAGAAGTTGGGACTTGTTTGTCTACTTGCAGGGCTTTGACAGTCTTGGTGCAAGGACGTTTGTCTAGCGTAGGAACTGAGTTTTGTTTGTATTATTCTTTGGTCATTTTGTAGCAGTGGCAGGGACTTAGTTGTTTTGCTCCAGGTTGTGGCTTGCCTGTCTGCTTTCAGAGATTGGGTCTTGGCTCTCTAGTTGTAGGGATTGGTGTTTAGGTGTGCACGTGTTGGTCCGTGTTGCCTGTGTGCTGAGTCTTGGTTGTCCAGGTGAGGAGACTGTGTTGTCTGGTTACAGAGAAAAGTCTATCGGTTCGACCATACCTTGTTCACCCTTGGCACAACAGGTGAGGCAAACATTATTCTTAACAGTTGTACAGGCAGTGGTATCTTCCTTTTTGAGAGTAGATTTTCAGGTGATCGGATGCTTGATATTTGTAGGTAGGTTAGAAAGTGAATTGTCAAATTGTGTTGCTGTCAGACGGTGGAAATCACTCGCTTCAGTGGTTGTATTCACCTGAGAAGCAGTTTCTGTGACTTGACTAACCTGACTTTTACTTGCTTTTATAAAGGGCAGGCATTGCTTACATTCTGAATGTTTACATTTTTTCATTACTGCCTTGTCGTGACTTCAAAATACATGGAATGCTATGGGTAGATCACATAGTGTGTCTGCAAAGTATATAGAGGTTAAAGTTGTTCTTAAATACGTTTTTAATTCAGTTTGAGTGATTATGGAACTGCAGTGACTTGACTACCCTCGTCTTACTTTTGTTATCAAGGACAATCTCAGCAAATACATATAGTTGAAGACTTTTATTTTCAGCTTTAAAACATAAGGAAGAGAGGTTTGGCTGAGTGCTAAGCCATGTTGTACTATATTTTTGTATTGTAATGATTTTAAGCAATCAGTTGGCTTGTTCCAGTGACTGGATATTTATCTATTTACCAGCTCACTGAAGGATGTTTATCTATCAGAGGTTATTGAGTTCGGGATAGGTGCTTATGTCGGACTCCGGTCTTCATTATGTCTTTATCATGATCTCTTTGTTGCTTCAGATTTTACTTTGAAGCTTTTAAATCGTTATCACCAAATAAGCATCAGCGAAGGTTTTTTTTTTCTGCAGTAACGAGTTCTCTTTAAATGCCAACATGTCCATTCTTGAACTCTCCAAATAAGCCCTAATGGGAACAAATATTTATTAAACTTCCATTCATCTGCATGAAAGGAGTGAGTTGTTGATCACAGTAAATTTTGAACAAAAACTGTCCGATTTTAAGAGGACAAGAACCAAACTAGAGATGCTCGCCTAAATAGGGCGAGTTGATAAGTGTAGTTCAAAGCTGCATTATGCTATTATAAACCGTGTCTTCTTAGTTTCATATCACACTTATGTCATTTCTAACCGTGGTGACACAGTGAATGCCAGATCCTGGACCACAGTGCATTTGTTTAGTTCCTCCTTCTATTGTGTGTGTGACTTATTGTATGACCTTGAGGTTTTGTGAATCCTGGTGTACTGGAGATCAAGTCTTCTCTCCGTGATGCCATAGAACGTACCTGATCCACATGTGCCTACGCGATCGATATGGAAATAGCTTGATCTAACAATAAACAGTGCTGCCTAGATTATGTGCTTGATCACATTAGCAAAACAACATTGACATTTGAGCTCTTTGCTGTAACTGTGCCAGTTTGTTTACCACACAAATATGTTTGTTATTCAAAAGGGGTATGTTTTCTTGAGGGAAAATGTTGGTAAGGGTAGGAGACTGGAAAGTATGTACTATTTCCCCTGAAGTATATTGTCCATCTTTTCAGACCGCGTTTTTTTTTTTTGCTGCTCTGTGCTTTGTTCTAGAAAGAAACTCTATTTTATCTCTCCAGATTCCTATGCAGAAAATTAGTATGCCATTGTTTTTGGCAGAACACTTGTACTCGCAAGCATTGGGGTGACTTTCAAATGTATCACTAGTTTTCAGTGTGGGAACATATATTTTCCTTAAAAACCGTTTCTTATCCTTTCATTATATGATACAGGTGCCCATTGTGAATGGAGCCACCTCACACCCACTAATCAAATTATACAGTTTTCTTATACCACTTTAGGACATGGTGTGTTGGTTGTTGTTTTCTGTTCACTAAGCCCATTATATAATATAACGTACTTTGACAGAAACCATTAGTTCACCAAATAGAACTTGAGAGCAGCTGTCATTGTTTGTAGTAGAGGGTGGCCAACCACAATGTGTGGAACACCCGCTAACATTATTTATGGCTCCTAATAAAGATCGGAGTGGTTTCCAGAGTGGAAAGCTGGGGAAGTAAGTGTAAAATATAGTTTTTCCTTTGGCGTAATGCACAGTTTCAGTGTACACCCTCGTGGATTGTCCATACTGTGAGCATTCCTGAAGAGTGAATTCAGAGCGGGAGTCTAGGTGGAAAACTACAATTTCCATAGGTGTCCTGGAACATTTTTGAGGTAATTTTTGGGAATCCTCTGACAGAAAGACACCTATGATTCACAGATTTTTCTCGTGACTCCAGTCTTCCTTGTGAATTGGGTGCCGTAGCTCACTGTACCTCAACTTGCAAATATGTTTATCTGAAATGTAATTATGCAAGTCTCAAATATCCAATCCAATATTATATATTCCAACCCCCTGAATGCTGCTTCTGATATCTGTAATTTAGTGTCAACTAGGCCTCAACCACAATATTTTTATATACAGCACCTCATAACTGAGTGACACTCCTTCCACAAAAAATGTTCCCTGTGACTGATGCTCAGTTGTTTTTGGGGATAGCCTATGTTTTGTTAAATACCTAAAATGAAATGTACAGATATAGTGTATTTAAATTTGACATATTTGTACACTCTTAATTTCAGTTTGTCTTGAATGACCAATAATCATACATATTCTGGAGTGTCTTAGTAACTTTCGCCTACAGAGATCTTTTAGGTCTCTGTTGTTGAGCACCTGTTAAGTAAAAATCCATACATAGAGTGGGCTTTGGTTCAGCCTTTATCTTATATTTTATTGGCTTTCTTGTCAGTTTCATTTGCTTGCTTATTATTTGATGGCTTTCATTCTTTCCCCTATGTTTTTCCTCTATTGGAGTGTAGCTTGTTTGGCTTCTTTTTGAATGGATGACTTATTCCTTCCATTGCTCGCCCATAAGGCATCTGCTTTTTAGGGTCGAGCCTGCGTTGCATGCGCTCGCGCATGCGTATCGCAGCGAGACGCTTTAGTGTTTAGAAAAGGGCTCGGAGCCCTGTCGACGTCACGTCAGTGTTTTTCATTGGTTCGTGGGCTTGCCTAATAAAATCTGCTTGCTTTCATTAGTCAAAGGCATGCATACGTCATGCCTTTTCCGGTGGCTAGCCCTCCTCGAGCGCATCGACCAAGTACAGAAAACATGCGAGGCTCGCTGTTTTCTGTCCGGCTCGTGGACTACTTTTTCTCTAATTTAGTAGCGCGATTTCGCTTGGCAGAAGTCGAGCACTTTACATAGTTAATTGAACTTTTTCGGGTCACGTACATAAATGCACTTTAGCCGATAGGTGAAAAGTCAGGTTAGGAGTTTACAGCGCTATCAGCTCTAACATGAGCAAACGCTAGACCCGTTGCATTGCAAATGCTTGTTTCTTTTGCCTTTAGCACTGCAGGGGAGTACTTGGGTTTTCTGGCTCTTCTCCCCGCCACCCAGTGTACTATGATCCCAACTCTCCGTAACTCATCTTTAAAAACACTGCAGCATGTTTATTGTTACCAGGTTTGAATACAACTCTAAAACAAACAGGTGACAAAGCCTGTTGCAGGAAAGCTAAGGCTTTAGCACCTAAAGACAGCATTTGTGATTGTGTTAGGCTGCAGCACTCAATCATCTTTTCCAGTCAGAATGTTTACTTAGTGACTGTCTAGGAGATGTCTCTTCTCATGGATGCCCGTAGATCCTCTCCCAGGGCTGCTACAGAGACCAAATGGCGAGAGCATTTGTTCCAGTTCTAAGGTGTGTGGAAAGTCAATGGCATGTGTTTCCCTTTTAAATTGTGGCAGTTGCTCACACAACTATTATATTCTTTTAAGTACTTGCAATATGTTTTTTAAAATATGTACAACGTTTCCTGAATAAACCTTGAAAGATAAACTTTGGTCGTTTCATATAGATTGAAAGAGTTTATTTAAGTGTTTAGTTTCGAGATATCTTAAGTGTGTGTTCTTTTCCTCCAATACTTTTCGTTTTTTCTTTGGCCTTTTTAACAATGCTTTCCGGTAAACATTGGAAAAGTCCGTTGCTTGCCTTATAAAGTCGAAGGTGAGACTAAATGACGTTGCCAATGCTTTTTCTTATTTGGTATAAAATCAAGCACCGTTGCTTAACGGTGTGCTTCAATAAAAATAAAAAAACATACAGCAATAATGTTACAAAGATGCATTCTACAGCCCTTGTACTAATTTTGGCTAGATTTATTTTAACAATTGAGCAGCGCTATCGTTTCCCTTTTTTGTGATTTAAACAATATGACTATATTGTATAATACCAAATGTTGCTCATTAGTGCCACCACCCTGTACTGCCTGGACCGCAGTAACTGATGCACATTCGACTTCCATCAGAATGTATAAAAAATGCCCCACTTTCAAAGTATGAGCAGCTGGAAAATCTTCAGTCACGAAACTTGGGACCACGGTTAGTCACCCATGAAATGTAACTTACGGTTCCCAGGGTCAATAAGCATATACTTCAAGACAAGTCTATACCGGTGACAAGGAAATTCCAGTCGCCTCGGCTTACTATTTCAGTGGTACCACCCTGGTGAGATGCCCATCAACTACAGTCAGGTAAACTTCCATGCCCATTTCCCAAACCATAACTGCCAAGAAATCGTAGTGACGTAAAAAATCACAGTGCTTTCCTCAAAGCGCTGAAACAGCCTTCATGCCTACATCAAAAGCATTTGAAGACCATGATACCTCCAAGAGCAATCTGTGAGAGAAGAAATTCTGCATTTTGATCCCCACTCCATCTTTTTTTCCTCATGCCTCCTCCTTTTCTGTCACCTGACCACCATGTTGGATTCAGCACACTGTGAAGCACTCATTGACATTTTGAGTGCAGCGCACTATACAGAAAAAATATTACACATCCTTGCCTCTTGATTTCAGATATTGTCTCTCCTGTTTTTTCTCTTGTCATTCGTCCTCGATTTCAGCCACCGGTGCATTATCTTGAATGCACTATAATCTGAAGTAGCCATTTACCAGCTGCATGCAGTGTGCGGAACAGGGATCAGCAAATATATATTTATCTCTAGGAACTCATTGCAAGAGATGCACTGGCTTCTGTTTAGGGGCATCTATTGCTTTGGGCCAGGGCAAATGTTGAGTGGAACAGCTATATTTTTTGGCACAATGTTAGAAATGGGGTCTTTAGTTGGCAGTCTGTTTGCACCCTGTCCAAGTAGGGACCCTCACTCTAGTCAGGATAAGGGAGATACCCGCTCAGATAACCCCTGCTCACCCCCTTGGTAGCTTGGCACGAGCAGTCAGGCTTATCTAAGAAACAATGTGTAAAGCATTTGCCCATAACACACAGCAATAAGTGAAAACACTACAAAAGGACACCACAGCAGTTTTAGAAAAATAGCCAATATTTAGCTATATAAAACAAGACCAAATACAATTAAAATCCAATATACAGTAAGAAAAATATGAATTCTGCAAGACTTACTCAAAACTACAGTTCCTTGAAGTCGATACCTCCACCTGGGGCTATCAAGGCATCAAGATCAATAAAACCAACAGTTCAGGCTGGCCACAGCGCTGCGGGCCAGCTATCGTGTCTGGAAGACCCGCAAACAGTACCTTGGATTTGTAGGGCATCGTGATCCTTGCGGTGAGCTCCGGAGAGCGACGTGTCGGTTCCAGAGTTGGTGCAGGAGTCGTCAAGCCCTTGAAGTCACACGCGTTGCAGATCGAACTCCAGGCTGATGAAGTCAGGTGCGCTGGTGTGGATGGCGTCGGGACTGCGGTGCGAAGCAGGACGATCCAACATGCGGTGTCCACAGGTCACGGTGCAGGCAGCGGCGCGGGGACGGCGTCCATCGGCGTTGGTGAGACCAGGGCTGCGGTGTGAAGCGGGACGGTGCGACGTGCGGTGTCCACAGTTCATGGTGCAGGCAGCGTCGTCGTCATTGCTGAAGCGTTGTCGTCGGTAGGCCCAAGCCAGGGGTGCGGGACGGGATGATCCTCATGAGCGGTGGCCACAGGCACCAGTGCAGGCATGATGCCTGGTGACGACATAGGAATCGATGGTGCTGGCGTCGGTGGACCGGGGCTGTGGTGCGGGTTGGGACGGTGCTTTGTGTACCTCACAAGCAGTGTCCACAGGCATGGTGCAGGCACCGGTGTCAGCAGGAGTGGCATCACTGGTGCACAGGCTGCGATGTGAGCAGGCGATGCTGGAGTGCGGGGCCCACAGGGCAAGGTGAGGTCGTCCGATGATGGCATTGGGGAGACCCGGGTCGCGGTGCAAGGCAATGCGACTCCGTGTGGTGTCAGCAGGTCATGGTGCAGGCCAGCAGCGTCCCTGGCGGCGTCACAGTAGTTTCTCCTCTTAAACAGCACAAAACACACAGTTCCCAGTGCTGCAGGTCGAGGAAACTCAAATCTTTGGTGTCCCTGAGTCTGCCAACAGGAGGCAAGCTCTACTCCAAGCCCTTGGAGAATTTTCTCAAGCAGGACACACAGCAAAGTTCACCCTTTGCACTCTTTTCAGGCAGAAGCAGCAACTGCAGGCCAGTCCAGCAAAGCAACACAGCAAAGGGACAGTACTCCTACTTCAGTTCTTCTCCTTGGCAGAGGTTCCTCTTGATGATCTAAGCCAAATGAAAGTGATCAGGGAGGAGCAAAATAGAAGAATGGAGATTTTGAGGGCAAGTCTCAAGTGGGAGTGCATTAGTGGAAGGTGCAAAAAGGTGACACTTGTACAGACGGACGTGTGGGTGTGCTTGGCTGGTCCTGGGTAGACATAGGGTACTACTGGGCAGTCATGTTCACTGTTGAGGCGGACGAGAGGGGTTCTTATTTTTCCCCACTAATGAGAGAAACTACCAGAGCCACTGAGGGGAAATATAAAAGGAAGATGAATAAGGAGTTCACCAGGGGGTTTGCCAATCCTCCCTTACTTTCATTAGCACGAGATGACATTTCATTTTTCACTTCATCCAAAGGCATCTGAGTGATATTCCATATGTAGATATTAATTTAACAAAGCTTTTAATGCCAGTAGAATTAGCTTGCTTAGGTCGTGCATTTTCGTTGAGCAAGAGGCGTATGCTATTTTTGATATATTGTTTACTTCTCATTTTTGTTTTTAACCTAATTTTACCAGTAGCACAAACACCACTGATACATTTTTCAAAGAATACATTGTATGTAAATCTTTGGACATTAATCCGAACAAGCTTCAATTTGCTTGTTTGCATAATTACTATCTGCACTTCTGCCAAACAAGAAGAGAGACGTGAGAAGGTTGGAAGTTCGAGTTCAATGAGTAGGAGGCCATGGCCAATTCTGCTTTAAAGTCCAACCATGTTCGCCGGGTGTGGAGCACCTGGAAGACGCTGACTTGTGTTCGGGAGTGTGATCGGTGCCAACCCGTGCTGTGAAGGGTCACCTGGCCTCCCTGTGTGGTATACTCCAAACTGCATTAGGCATCAACAACCACCCAAGTACCAAAATGCTGTGTGATATCACTGCTGCAAGCACACAGATACCTGTTCTGCTGCTGACTGATGTTTTGTGGATAAAGATGTCCCCATCTGGAGCCCGCATCTGCTGAAGATAGATGACCACTGATGGACACCTGCCATGCTGCTTGCTTCAGAACCGAGAGGCGGCCGCTGCAGTGACCCTGCTCCCGCTTACAGAATGAGCACTTGTGATGTTGCGAAGTGTGCACTGCAACAGCTGCAGCGTGGAGTCCAATTCTTGCTGAGGCATGTACACCGAAATGAGGAACGATTGCAATACAAACTCTTCTGCAAGATACGTACCAAATTGACTTACTAGCCCTCCCAATTGGAGATTACTTGCATATTCAAGATACTGAACTCCCACCTGTGCCAGTTTTTGCCTGTTTATTTTCCTTTACTGCTTGGCCACTCTAGTAGTTTGAGACTGCAGAGAGATAGCAAGAGATAGCTATAGGAATTGGTTGGAACCTGTAGTGCTGTTGAATTCTCTATCTATCCCCTCTTTGCTATGTGTACTATTCTGTTATTTTTGTGCTATTAAAGTACTTCTTTTTTTTTTGGGTAAGACAAGCATTGGAGTGGGCAGTATATTATAGTGACAAGTTTCCCCCCGCCCTCAAACGGTGTCTGACAAAGGGTCACAGGGAAAAATGTGTAGTATGCTCGGTTTGGAAAGGAGCAGGTGCATTGCTAGAGAGTCTGAGATGATACGGACTATGCAGACTTTCCACAATTACAATTTTAGGACGATATCTGCATGTGCTTACTCTCTTGCTGCTGATATCCTGATGGTTTTGGCCTACTGAGCGGAGGCACCTGCTCCCTCGGCACTTCGATATTTGAAACCGTCTCAAGAACTGGCACATCTGCATAAACCCTTGGTACCGAAGGTGTATGTACCTGCGCCTGAGCTACAGCACTAGTTCCTGTGGTAGGTGTACTCTGTACTGCCCCTGACAACTGTCCTCCTTCTGTTTGTACAGCTCCCGGTGCTCCCTGGGATGTTCCAGGATTAGCAGGAGGGTCTGTAGCTCTAGTTCCCAGACCCCCTGCATAGGTCGTCATAGGTGGAGGTCTGTCTCTCAGCAACTACGTAATAAGATCCTCGACATCAGAATCATCATTATCCACATAAGACTTCTTCCTTTTTCTTTTTTCCCTCACTCTCCTCTTCCTTGGCACTATCCCCTTTTATCTGAGTCAACACCCTCTGTGATGGCTGGGAACATGTTAATCTCTTTCATAGTTGCTATCTTACATCTCTTCTGCTCCCAATACATCTAGCTTCTGCTAGTGACTTTTCTACCTTCTTCATTCTTCTATTGGACTTCAACTCTTGCTGCTGTCTGGCCACTAACTCCCAAACTGCTAAAGCCTCAAACTGTGCCGGTCTCGGTAACGGCCTCATGTCATACAGTGATAATCCCAACTGGTCCAAAATTCTCAAATTGAACGTTCCATGCTCCCGAAAAGCTAATGTCCCTTGATTCTTAGTCAATTTACTTCATTGCTTTAACCAAAGACAAGAAGCTATGCCTTTCTCTGTCATCACAAGATGCGCCGGAGTATCCTCCTGGGGGGATGGCTCCCCCAGCTACACCTTGATGTAAGAATCCCCCTTCATTGCACTCTTAAATGCCTTGAAAAACGTAATTTTGCCTGTTTTGTGAAATACAAATTCAATAAATGAAATGACTTTTACTCCCAAGATTCCCTTCACCCATTTACTCAACCAATTGCCTCTTTTGGACGGCTACCAATCCGGTCACGGCTCTTCTCACTAACTGACCTATCCCAGCGCGGCACACACTGACGTCACACTGACACACAGCGGCTGACAAAGTCTTGCCGCTTGTCCTCCTCAACTCGATTTTACTAAACTAATGCAAATTTATTGCGAGCGCCTTCAACAAATAATAACTAAAACAAACCTGCTGGTTTACTACAGGAAGGGACACTCGCTTCAGGGACATTACGGATTTTCAACAATGGCTCTTTAGCTATTCCTCTTTCTCAGTCCCCCACATTTGCAAGTAAAATTCGACCCGCAAACTTTACTTAAAACTGATCAATGGGTCTGTCCTGGTGCACATAGAACTCGCCAAATCTCAGTTAAAGCTTGTTTTATTCGTCTAACATTCACCCCGACTTGTTGACCACACCAGATCAACCTACTAAACCAGACAGATTTACAACATATAGCCAAGTGTCTTCTACACTTGTCAATATACTCCGGAGTCTTAGACCATGCAGGGTCCATACATCACCAACAACCACGTGGACAATTTTTTAGCACAAAGCGCCACACACGTATGAAGTTCGACTTCCCTGCTGTCACACTTTGGAGTACGCACACTCCTACTAGCCCTGAACTGGAGTACGCAGACTCCCTACTTTTACCTCACACACATCACAGTACACCTGCAATTTGCTTAAGCTTGTGCAAGCGCAATCTACTATTCTGATACTATCTCAAAATATACGCCGAGAACATACTCAATCTTACCAACGGGATCCAGGATGTGGGAAAGTCATTTCTGGGCTTAAGGGGACATCATCTTTGCCACCATTGCCATTTCAGAAAAACAAAATTTAAATCTTATAAAAAGTTCCAACAACTGTACCTAACCTAAACTACTACCATAACCACTAGTCACCACTTAACTAGTTCCCCAAGGAAACTAACCATCAAGCTGCTACCCAAAACTGCTAGCGCGCCTAGTCCTTAGTAAGGAAATTTACAAGGGGATGCGTATAGGTCAACGAACCTTTTGGGTCGCATGGAGTATCCTAGTCAAGCGGTAACCAATGGATCATCAATAAGCATTATAATCAACAAGAAAACACCAAGGAAAACCCTATCTAATAAGAAAATACCATGACTCTAAAAAAATAATTAATCGTTTTTACTCCCTATTAGTTACAATTCTAATCAAAACCTTTATTGAACTGTATTTGTTAATCAAACTTTATTAGAATCCTAAGCAACTATTCACCATGAATTATTGATAAACAAAAACAAGCATTAACATAAGTCAGCAAATCCTTTAACATTTTGAATAATTCAGCAATGCAAGTTAGTCAGTCAACTGTCACCATTAAGTCACCCTTGTCAGCCTACCGAACTCAAATTAGCATCAGCATGTGGATCTGCATGCAAAAACAATTTAGGCAAAAATCAATAATTTGGAAATAAAATCTATCTAAGAGAGAAAAATATTTTTAAATAGCACAGTTGGTACTGAGAAGAAAAAGCACACGTTAGTCAGTCACATTGTTATAGCTACCTATCCAAGATAGATCAGTAACAAGTCAGTCTTTGTCTCCATGTCATCAGTCATCAGCAAGTATCAGGCTCACAGAGAGTAACCCAGTTATCAGCACTTCGGACCGCGTCTCCTGACGTCATCACCTTTTGCCTCTCTGTTCTGAATTTCCTTCCCTTGTCATGACTTTTTATTAGGGTCTCCCAGTCTGTCCCACAAATTGCTAATTGGTCAACCTCATCAGGGGTTATGATTCTAACCTATAGTTTTTGTTTGCCACTTGTTTGGGTCGGTTCAAGCATCAAGTTCCATTAATATGATGGGTCCTTCTGTTGATGAGAACATCATCCGGCTCTTCAGGTAACAAAATTGTTGCTCACAGTCCTTTAGTCAGTGCTTCTATTGTTCAAGACCTGGGAACGTACATTTAACCTACTCTACACATAATTGTATCAATTTGTTTTGATCATCTCCTGTCCTGTGGTACATTTGCAGACATTTCTAGCAGAGTCCATCTGAACTCTGTACAGTTCAAGGTCCTTTTCTCCAGTTCCAGTCCTCGGCAGCTCATTGCGTCTCCATGTTTAAGCAAGCAAGGCCCAGCGCCGACCAGGCCTCTAGTTCGGCTAAGTTAAAGAATATGAAGCATCACAAAACATAGATTATACAATCAAATATGACATAGTAATACATAATTTTTAATATTTCACATTATTTTAGCATTGTTAACACAAATGGTGACCACTCCCCGAGGGGACATTTTACTCATTACACGTTACTTTCAATTATTCGTTTCTCTTATCAATATTTCTCATTAGTATCTATACGCAAATCATTAGAAAATTCTCATATTAGCATATCTGCTCCAACAGCCGCTTGCTAGCTCACTTCGTCAAGGGACATTCACTTACTTTTCAGTCAGCTGCATCACTCTTCAGGGACCTGCCACTCTGTGCCTAGCAGTGCCGCTTCCTCTTCTTCCAGGCTCACATCAGCACGGCTTCTTCCCAAGTCCTAGGCCTCGTCTCTGATCTCGAGGGTAAACATCAATATCCAGAGGCCTAATTCTGGCAAACCACTCTCTGTGTTGATGCACAGAGCACTGTCTTGAAGTTGAGACAAAGTACTTATAACCAACTCAATTAGGCCAATATGTATACTATTTTGGGATCTCTGTGGGATGCCTGAACAAAACAGATACCGAACTTGCTTCAGATTTTGGAATGCAAGACTACCCTTCTCTCCCCCCCTTCAATGTTGTGGGATGGGGAATGTAAGACCCTATTTGTGGTGGGAATGGACAGGTATTATGGGGAGGACCCGTAAGATGCCTCCCACCAGTGGTACAGGTAATAGTTCTGCACCACTGCACTAGAATAAGCACCTAACAGCCATCAGACTCCCAAATACACTAGTGTGAAAGGACAGTAGCCATTCTCGATTATGAATCAGTATACACGTTGGGTTCTCCCCTTGGCCTGCAGAGCCAATTACACTGGCATACTGTTCAATATCAATATATATCGCCATTGTGCTTGCAGATTGGTTTACTTTGCTGTGGGAAAATACCAGGGCGGGCAAGAAAAAGTGGAAGAAAAACTTGAATGGCACTTGAGAACCCTTGTCCCTGAACAGGACAAATAAGACACCAATAAGACAATACTCTTCTCAGGTAAGTAGGCCTACTACAATGTAATCTAATTAGAATATAATATTTTATGTGGTTTCCTATGTTTCTACAATATTTATGTTTGTAATCAATGTTTTCCTCGTGCACATTTTGTAGATGCAGTATACTCTTTATCCTAACCCCGGGCATTTATCTATCAGATCTCCTTTAAATGCATTTGTTCATTTTGATCCCGAGAGGACTATAAGTATGTTTCATAGATCTTCCTGTGGAATAGCTTACAATATTAGGATCTAACTGATGCTTGTCTGCCTCGCTTTCTTCTCAGATTTGGCTACACCGTGAATGGTGTGCATCTGGCTGTAAGTGCAAGCCTACTTTTGGATGCAAGCAGTACACACAGCATACTAGTCCAGAAATTCATGGGCAAAGAGAGCAGTGTAGTGCTGTACAACACAATGTCTGTTTACTGGTTCGAAGATCTCTGGTCAGAGGTTTTAAATATGTAGTGACTAATAAAAGGAAGGGCTTTTGCATTGAGAACTGTGCATTCTGTGACGCATACTAAATCCATGGTCATTATCAGTGCAATTATACAATTACATATAGTGCATATAATGTTCATTGAGTTGTTGTGCTGTAATCCTTGCTTAACTTGAATAAAACAGCCTATATGGCTCAACTCTGAAATGTTTCCTTTTGTTTTACATTCATAACGTGCATTTTTCTTCGCTATCCATTGTATCACTTCCATGTGTTTATTTGTTCCTTAGTCATGAAGTCTGTTTTTTTTGTCTCCTGAATTTTTCTTCTGATGCTCTATTGATTCCCGAGATAAATTGCAGGAGCGGCCAGATGTGTGTAGTCAACATGTCAACTTCCTGTAGAGGCAGTGGAGGGCTTCCTGAGGTTTAGGATAAATTGGCTCATCTGTAGTTAAGGTTAGCATGAGGCGACCAGGCTTAGACCAGCTAAGCTATTTCCATGTCCGTGTATGGGGTGAGTGCCTCTTGCAGTATTCCCTCTCCCTCTGCTTTTTTGTTTCAGTTTGACAGGGAAATTGAACATATGACACATGCTATATTTGAGAGAAAAGTTATTTCTTCCATATGTTTCTATTATCTAATATTGACATTTACTGAGTATGTGAAAGGCTTGCTTTAAGGAATAAAATAATTATTTTTTTGCTTAACGTATACTCCATCCTTTTCCAGCTTGTCGCCTCTTCTCATTTTGACAGATAAAGCACCGAAGGTAGGTTGACCTTCCTGGGGTTGACCAGTTTATTTAGAGGTTGATAAACCAGAATTTGATCCCTGATTTTGAAGTCCGCAACACAGCCTCTAAACCTGTCATCCCAATCAGATTATTTGTTTTACAATGAAACGTGGGTGGTGCCATAACAGGTGTACTGTTGTAATAATAATAAAATATTTCAGAACCAGGCAGCTGCTATCAATATAGAGGGAAGCACTTTTTGGTGTTGGTTACTGTGAGTTTTAGCTGTTGTTGTTGAATGAATGATCTTTTGTGTGCATGCCCATACTTACAGTGGTCTTTAGCAGAGTTGGTTGCTTAGCATTGCTTTGTTTTCTTGTCTATCTCAACTGCTTGTGTTTTTTTTGTTGTTGTTTTTTTTTTTTTTTTTTTTTTTACTGGATGAATTTTCTTCCTCTTCCTGAATTTATTCATCCATTGGAGTATAACTTCACCATTTTTCTGATTGAATGGATTATATTCTTCCACTGCTTTTATTCAGGGAGCACCCTTTTTCTTAACACTCCATCTGAGTTCATGTGTTTTCTTGCTCTCTCTGAGTTTGCTGTTCTCCCTTTATATCCCTGCTTCCCCACCACACTGCCTTGTTGCTCTTCCAGGTTATCTGTTGTTTCCACTGCCCTTCCTTGTCCCACTCAGCTTTTTTTTCTTTCAAATCTGCCTCTAAGCATCTCTGTTGCCACTTCCCCCTTTCCACCCTTTCCACCCTAACTCCTCTGTTGCCCCACACCGCTCTCCGTTACTTTATTTCTCTCTTTCATATAGGACCTGCCAGCAGCAAGTTGTTACCACACTGCTTCTTTTGCTATTATATGGGATAAAGTATCCTCTTCCTTACATTATAAGGATATTGCAAGTGACAAGAGTTCGATAACTATAAAGAGGAATGATGCCTGAAAGCTGAATTTGTTTATAAGGTTATGAAACTCCAAGATAACTTGCAGTACCCTTATCATTTACAGCAGGGGGTACATTATCCATTATAATAAATGGCCACATCGTCACCTACTCTCACAGACCACTTAAAACCTTAGTGCATAGCTCTTTCATATGAAAGAGCGAGCATGTTTGTAAACATGAAGGATAAAAATAAAAACTCTAGTTCAAAATTAAACATATTCAATTTCTGCTAGATATTTGTTGTAAGAAACAGTTAATACAAGTCCAGTTTAAAAAAAAAAAAAAGCTGCAGTACCTCAGAATGTGTAGAAACATGCAGAAAGATTGTAGCTTTTCTCTATCTAATGAGTGCAAAAAACAAACATTCTCTCTGCTTTTCATTGTAAGCTAAAAAATATAGCAGAAGAAAGAAAAGCAATGTTCCGTTCTCGTTGCTTTGAACAGCTGCTTCAATTATGTTCTCTGACCTGACTTGTCTTTCATCTCCGCTGCTGGCTCTTGCAGCAGGCATTATGACTTTTGAAATTGACTTTTACAACTTATAATAGTCGAGTTCTGACGTTTTATCTTTGTAAATGGCGACTGGGTGTGTCATAAGTCCCAGATTATAAAGAAATCAGAGACTGCCTGTTTATAACGGGGAATACAGAATCCTGGGTAATATAAAATTATTTTGCATACCTTTTTTATATATTTTTTAATTTATCTCTCCAAGATTGGTGTCCACCATCTTGGACTGGTACATGTTTGAAAAATGGCCGTCGCTGTGTCATGATGAAAGTGTTTGTATACACAATAATGCTATGGCTACTGCAGCATCATGATCCATGTGTGTAGATATGTAGTAATTCATGTTTTTGTTTACCTCCTTAAGTTAGGGCCGTGTTCTTTTTCTGATTTTTTTTGTTTTTTGTTTTTTTTTAATCCGTGCAATACAGCACCAGGAACAAAGTCGGAAGCTAACTCAATTGAAAGATGAGACATATTGGTTTTGCTGGTGCTTCTTAATCAAAGGTCTGCAGTTTAAGATGTTTGGTGGTTTAGTTTTCACTTCTTGGAGGATGGTTGTAATATGCATCTCCACATTCCTTACACACCTATTTACTCTGTTCTTCAGAGCAGTGTCAGGAAGGGGGAAACAGCGTTGGTTTGCGAAATCGGATGCCTCCAGTAAGTGCTTCTGAGGCATGGGCAAGTTCTAACTTGCTTTGTTAATGAAATTTGTAGACGAAACGGAACAATGAGCAACGCTGCGAAGAAATGCGACCCCTCCGAGACATATCATCCGACCGTCCTAGTGGATGCCAGCCTTGTCAAATCGTACATTTATATTATTGTGCCTATAAAATTGTTAATTGCCGAATGTGATTTGCAAGTTCCTCTAAGATTTCAGCACAGGATTGTGCAGTCGAAATTTTCCAATTGGATTTGTTATCAGGTGGAGTGTATAGGTTCAATTGTTTCCTGGGTAACCAGCAGACATTCACGCCTTCCCGCAAGACAAAAGCGATGTTATCTTTATCCAGGGAAATAGTTTGTGCTATGTCTCTTTTCTGCTGCCTCTTCTCAAGGTCATCGGCCTTTGGTCACGGTGTCACTGAGGATTATCATCTGGTCATTGCCTAGCCAGCTCCACTGGAATAATAGCCAGAGGTCTCCAACTCTTGTTACAATAAGAGCTACTTTTGTTCAAAGCAAATCCTCTAGAGCTACTAATATTATTTGAGATGTAATAGTTACCACATCAGAGAAGATTACATTAGTTGCCGCAATAAGCAAATATTACCAGCAGTGATTATTTCAGTGCATCAGGCATGGTTGCTATCAGTAATGTAAAATGCTTTGTCAATTTTGAAATGCTCTACATGGATAATACAAAACACACAATGGCTGCATTCCCCAAAGCACCAAGTCAAAAATATTAGTAATAATTCTCCCCAGACCTGTTCTATTTTTATCACTCAGATATCAGCTGTAAATATATTTTGAAAATGCAATCATTTTTCTCCAAGCATCAGCACTATGAGTACTGAAAATGCACACATTTTAGTCTCAAATACATATTTTTCAGTTTTGGAATACATATATTCAGCCAAGCAAACACTTTTGATTTAGTTTCCTGAGCTGCACACAGGAGAGTTACTTATGGGTAGCTGGAGAGCTAATAGTAGCTCACCAGCTACTCGTTAGAGAAGCCTTGTATATAGCCAGTATTTACTAACTGCCAACATTCCGAGTACATAGCGATAGTTTAACACTCTGTTTTATTGAAAGTGGCTATTACACGAATACCAATGAACCTAAAGTAGGCAGAATTGTAATCCTGCTGATCTACGCACTTGTAGAGCCTATAGAGCTCCTGTGTTTTTGTACACTGTAGGTCCGTGCTTGAGAATGAAAGTTAAACATTAGCAACTAATTCTATCAGTGCATTGAAGGGATCTGTTTCTGCAGTAGTGGTGTTGAGTGTTACGGTTCATTACGGGTAGGATTGGCAAATAGGTATATTGTGGACAGGGCAAAGGGTCAAATTTCAGGGCACAATTCAGGACAAACGGTCAATTTTACAGACCTCTCCACGGAGAAGGCCATACGCCACTACTTATTCAGTGTATTCATCTACTCTTTTATATACTACACAGTGTCAACCCTCTATAAACAATCTCCCCAAACTTTCTTGGCGAGAAAGCAACAGCAACATTTTGAATATGTTTATAAACTTTTAAAAACCCTGGTTAAGTGACTTTTTCACCTTCTGCGTACAATAATTTGAAAAATCCCATGAGTACTCCATGATCTTCATATCAAGGAAGTGCTAAGCAGTGCGCCACCAAGTGCTGCACAGTACACCATTCCCGTTGTGTAGCATGCCCCCACCAATGGTTTTGTTCATCCCCACACATAGCACGGTGCACCACCACCCTCAAAGCAACATACTACACCCTCTGAACAGTGCACCATCACCAGCTGTGTAGTATTTGTTAATGCTCTGGTGGAGACAGTTTGGGCTGCACAAGGCCAAGGTTTTCTCCGATTTTACATAGCTATTCAGCGCAGTGGTGGAATTGCAATTAAATAAAATGGTTACTGTAATAATGAGTGCAATTGAGGTGAGCTGAGTGAACGTGTAGTCAAAGATATGGTTGAAAAGAAGAAAGTAGAGCGTGGCCAACAGTCATGGCTGCATGGACGTGATCCACAGAGGCTCTGCGTCCAACTCTGCAAACCCAATCTGTCTGCTAGTCCACTCAATTCATCTCTCAAGCTGCTACATTTGCTGGGGGAACACCTACAGATGCTGGTGATATGTTCCTTACTGTATCAAAATCAATGCAACACCAAGTGTTCTCCTGCAGCCTCTCTGGCAATACGGCATCATGGAGGCACTTGGGATGGCCTGGCAGCTGTGGCAGGGAGAGGAATGTCTCTAGGGGCCACCACAACTCAGGTTGCCTTCCCAAGATCAAGGGTCACTGCATGGGGTGACCAGGAGGCAGCGCAGACTGCTGAAACTGACTGAGCGCCCTGACCAGATTGCTGCCTTACCTCAACATGGCAGCTGGCACGCCATGGCTCCCCCACACACTGGCGGCAGAGGAGTGAATGAACTTTGGAGTGCACAATGTGGTGAGATGCTACTCCTAACCAATTAACCTTAGTGCCCTACCTGCATGGTGGCAACGATCTCCAAGCACCTACTTCCTTCTGAACTCATCGCACCCTCACACTGCTCGCTCCCTGGTCCCACCCTATGAGTCTGGGCCCACTGCAAACAACTGGACTCCAGCTGCTCTTTGGAAACGACCTGACTGCTGTTCCCTCATCCAGTGGAGGCCCTCAGAAATGGATATTGAGAGCTGATGGCTGCGCCCGGCACAATCACCAAGAGGTTTTGGGGGAGAGGACCCAGGCTATCTAGGGGATGAGTAGGCTCTACTTCACCTCTCTAAAAGAACTATCCCAGTACCGTGACTAATATGCCACATACAGAGAGTCCCTACTTTTGCACCAAGACACCCCACGAGCTCCTGATTTCAGTGTGCAGACCTGAATCCCCCTTCTCTTTGCCAAGGTACCGCCTTCTACCTACAGGTGACTGCTGCTTACTAGGACAGGGGTTTGCCTCACGTGGTTGGCTGATCACTTTCTATCTGCCTGCCTAATCAGGTCTGCTGGACTGGACCCCACCGGCGGTCGGTGTTGGCACAGATCGGCTCTCCTCGTTTTCCTGGAGGTTCCTCTGGCCTGGTTCCTTCCCTGATTGCTGGTCGTGACATAGTGGCCCCTAGCCCTATGCTACCAGCAGCTTATATGCCACCAAAGAAAACACAGTTGAACAGGGTGTCAAGTTACTTCTCCCAAGCAGCAGCAAAAAACTTGAGCGAAGCTCTACACTCTGGCTAGACCATGACCTTGACGAAAGACAACCGACTGTCCTCACTCTGATTTTAAGAAGGAACTCCAGTAGGAGCTGACAGCAGATCAAACATCCTCTCTGGAGATGCTAAGCGTGGACATCAGTGCCAGGCTTTACTCACTACAGGCCATTGTAGACTCTGTGGGAACACTTCCATCTCGAAGTGAAATACCAGGACCTGGACCGTAGTGTCCACATCGACAATCAATATGGAATTTATGGAACGCAACTGCAAACGGCCCTCAAGTGCGAAGACCTGGAGAACCGCTCCAGATGGGACAACATCCCCATCCGAGGTCTGGAGCAGGGCGCAGAGGTACTGGACCTGAAAGCCTTTGTGGTGGGCATTGTCTCGAAACTCTTGGGAGAAGATCATGCAGAATTGAAAATAGATAGATTCCACAGGGTAGGGCCACAAACACCTGGAGAAGGGACATGCCCTAGGGTCGTTCTTGCCAAGCTCCATTCCTTCAAGAGGAAAGAGATGATTCTTCAGATGGCTTGA
The DNA here is from genome assembly GCF_031143425.1 of Pleurodeles waltl. Classification (NCBI taxonomy): domain Eukaryota; kingdom Metazoa; phylum Chordata; class Amphibia; order Caudata; family Salamandridae; genus Pleurodeles; species Pleurodeles waltl. The sequence goes on from NC_090444.1 coordinate 445,488,066, forward strand.
AAACATGACCCGGTTGCATTTCAGGGTGCCACATGCCCCCCTTTTTTTTTTTTTTAGGCCATTGCACTGGCTACCCTATTGAGACAATTGCAGTTCAAACCTGTAACCGACCACTTACGCAAGGAGCATGTTAAATGTTGCTGGACTTACCCCTTTGGCATAGCCTTTGGGTACCAGAATAAACAGTCCCACTTCACTGATCTTGAGGGAGCAGCGACCCTGCTAGGCCTACCTATGACAGCACCTCAGAGCGCCGAGGGCGAAACGAGAGAGAACCCTGCAGATCATGTACGGACTAAACTCTGTGGATACTGGCAGATGCAATGTAATGGGGGCACACTGGCAAATACAATTTCCATACACCCCTGCTGTAGAATCCGGGTAAGCTCCATTGCTTGACTCAGACATGGACACGATACCTTGAACTTCCCTACTGCATGCACCTAAGGCCTGCTATGACTATGAATCCGGGAACTGATCCCACAAGAGAACTGTCTAAGGACATCCCCCAATACCCCCATTTGAGAGAGAATACTTCATTAGCACAGCGCTGATAATATAGGCAACTTAAAAGAAGCTGGCAGAGTATGGCCGTGGACATGGAGCAACGATCCCAGACCTTATGTGGTTTGAGATTTGTTTTTCATACCTTGGGGAGCCAAGGCTCCCATGTTTTTATAGTTGTTTCGTATTGTTATTGCATGTGTGAGAAACGGGCGATGATGGGGGAGGTTGGGTTTGTGGTGTCGAGAGCGTTGGGGCTGGTCGCTTTGGGGTGGATACTATGGAGCTGTAGTTGGAGCCTCTCCCACCCTGAGCCAAAATTACGACATCCATACATTTAGTCCCAGTGACTTTGCACACTGTCTCCTGTAATATTAAGGGCTTCAACTCCACGGCCAAAGTCCATGAATTGTGAAAATAAGTATTAGACTGATGCTTCGATGTGGTAGCACTGCAGGAAACCCACCTCAAATGTAGTGAAGACCACAGGTTAAAAGACAAGTCTTACCCACTGATCTACATATCATCGGCAAATACTAAACATAATGGGGGTAGCCTCGCTTTTCAACTCATCCCTGAAATTCCAATTTATGGGCTTAGTCAGATAAGGAGGGGAAAATACTCATGGTTAAGGGCTTCAATAGAAGCCATAAATGTACAATTAGCCACAATTTACACACAAACACGGGCCAAGCGCATTTCCTCCTCTCCTGCGTCTCCCTTCTAGGAGGGTTTGTAGAGGGGGATATTATACTACTGGGGGATTTTAATCTCATTTGGGAATCCCAACCTCGACAGTACTCACTCTCATCAAAAATATATACAGGCACTTTTACAAAATCTAAGAAACTGGAGCTGTAGAAGCTTGGCCTGCTATACACTTGGAGATCGCTTCACCCGACAACACAGAACTACACATTCTTCTCTCATTCCCACCGTACATATTCTAGACTCTGCCACATATTTGTTAACCAAGCTTTATAACATGCCATCACAGCCACCAATGATCACCCTATTACAAGCCCAGATTATGCCCTGGTTTAGATCATCCTAGACTGGCAGGCCCAGAAGCACTCCTTCCTTGGGTGTTTTTTCCAAACCCGCTAACACCAGATTGACCTTTAGAGGCAAAATCCGTGAGTCTATTAGGGAATATAATTTTAGCCCAACGACCCATGAGACACTAACCCCTCTATGACCTGGGATACCTTCAAGGTGGTTATATGGGGGAAAATCTATCTTGTTAATGTCCACCCTCATACACTAGAGAGAGGGAGAGATAGAGACACAAGAACTGGAGAAAGAGATCCTTCAGACTGAGCAAGCACATAAAGTGAACCCCATTCTGACCATTCAAAAGAAAGTGACAGCTATCCACGGGAAAGTTAATGCCAAATATACTAATACGGCAGAATTCACCTTATTGCGTCTCAAACGTACTACAGGGGGTAACAAAGTGGCCACTCAGTTAGCTTGACAGCTCCAGGCTAGACAGGAAAAGGAACAAATAGATACAATTCAGGGGATTTAGCAGGAACTGGTCTAAACAGAAGATGGAAAGACTGGAGTATTTCGATCCTTTCAAAAACCCTTCATACTTCAGACACCCCTAAACAACTGCAGTACCTAGCGAAAGTGAATATGCCCAAAATTACACCCACTCAGTTAGAACTACTAGAAGAGCCTAGTGGCAAAGAAGTGGTCCAAATGGCGATAGACTCCCTCAAGTTGCACAAATCCCTGGGACCAGACGGTTTGCTGCTCAGTTTTACAAGACATTCAGTTCTGACTTAGTGCCGCACTCGACTACCCTGTCAAACTGGGAAAGACCCCTGCAGCTGTGTGTCTTACTGACTGATTTCACTGCTTCACCTTGAAGTGAAACTGTACACTAAAATTCTAGCTAATCGGCTGGAAGACATCCTGCCAGACTTGATCCATCTAGATCAATTTGGCTTCATTAAAGAACGGCAGACCCATGAGAATCTCAAAAGAGTGATTCACTTAGTGGAAAAAGCAACCAGGGAACAAATCCCAACTGTGCTACTGGCATTAGATGCTGAGAAAGCATTTGACCGGGTGGATTGGAACTTTCTCTTTCATACTCTTCATCACTTTGGTTTTGGGGGCAAATTCATAGCCGTGATCTGGGCAACTATGCACCCCTCCCCCTGCTCCATAGTTCAAGTGAATGGGACCGCTTCTGACTTCTTACCACTAGAATGGGGCACCAGGCAGGGGTGTCTACTTTCACCCCTTATCTTTGCCATCAGTATTGAACCCATAGCTGCTAGAATACTGGCTTCCCCACGGTTTGTCTTTTGGATTGGATATCCATAAAATATCCTTGTTTGCCAACAATGTCCTCCTGATTCTCACCTCCCAGCAAGAATCACTGTCAGCCGTACAAGCGGAACTATAGGTTTTTGAGCCCATTGCTGGCTTCAAGGTTAATCTCCATAAGACTTTTTTACTTAACCTTAATGTCATCACAAGAGAAATGAAGGTGATAGCATCCTTCACCCCCTTTCAATGGGTTTAAAAGGAAATTGCATATCTAGCATAAAGATCCCTCCTAGAGTGACTGACCTCTATAAAGCAAATTATCCCCCACTCATATATGCAACTAAAACAAGACTTTAAGAACTGGACCCCTCTATATTTGACTTGGTTGGGACGCATCAATGCTAAAAAAAGGACACTATGACTGAAAATCCTATCCCTCTTCCAGGGCATTCCTTTTGATGTGGAACAAGACTTTTTTACAACTCTCTGCTCCATGTTTGCTGCTTCTATCTGGCAAAGTCATAGAGCCCGACTACCACATAAAATATTAACTACTCCTAAAGAGGCGGGAGGTCTGGCACTCCTGAATCTTCCTCTTTACTATAAAGCGGCACAATTGCGAGTAATAACAGAACGGTCCCTGGTGAAATCTGACAACCACTGGCTCCATATGGGCAGGGCATTGACTGGAAAAAGAATTTGGAATGTCCTATGGAAGTCCAATTGCCCACCCAACACCTACATAAACACTCCCACTAAAACAACTCTGAAAGTCTGAGATGGGGCAACCCATCTACACAACCTTACAACCTTTCCTTCGCCCTACACTCCTGTACATTACAATAAGGCTTTTCCAGTGGCTTTTATTCCCAGATCCTTCGACGCTTGGTGAAAGGGAGGCTGCCTTGCCATATCTGACCTCATCCATCGGTGGGAAATCCTTAAATTTGACAACTGCCACTGTGACTTTAACCTGACAGCCACAGAGCTTTACCACTATAAGCAACTAAAACACTGGGTGATGCAGTCCGAGTTTGGCTTGCAGCCACCATTGATCTGTTACCCACAGAGAAATTTGTGCACCACCCAGGAGGGACCCTGGGATGTATCTGCTTTCTCTATTCGCTCCTTGCCTCCTCTGCCATTACTACCACTCCTAGACATATACCTCTGTGGGACCAGATATTAGGAATGCCAGTTGCCCCGGAACAGTGGCGTAAACTCTGAAATAATATAACCAGATTTAACAGATCAATGGATCTCTGGGAAACACACTATAAAGTGCTTTACAATTGGTACCTACACCCAGCAAAACTTCATAAAATATTTGCTAGGGACTGCAGATAGATGTTGGAGGGGCTGTGGGCTCTTGGAATGTTTTCAACACATTTGTTGTACAGAGATTTTAGCACAGATGAGGGAGATTTTGAGCTACCCTTTTCCCCACAGGCTGGACTTTTTCCTCCTGGGGTTACACGACACATCCCTTAAACATCAAACGGCAGCAAAGCGTTCTATCTTGTGGTTGGACTTAGGAGCCGCTAAGATGGCTCTGGCGGCAGCCTGGAAGAAACCTGAGGTGCTATTACAGTGGCATGCCCGCCTCTGGCAGGCCCTCACCATGGAAAGAATGTCATTCTTACAGACTCGATAAAGTTTAAACTACATATGGGGTCCATTGGTGAGGTTTCGGCCTTCCTCTCTTCTCCTGCCCCATGTGGACGAGTAAGCTCCACCTGCTTTAGATTTAGGCTTCTCCGGGGAGGCCCTAATCCTGGCCCTCTCTGGGTTCCTCAGCTCCTTCTGATGCACTCATTCCCACTTCTCGCAAACTAGCCTAATGTATAGCTACCTCACACATGCAAGTAGTTTTGTTTATTTGTTCCCACCATTTTGGCATGTTGGGGGTTATATTGGGCACAGATGTGATGGATGCTGATATGCCAAATGACATTGATGACACTGACGGACCTCTATGTATGATACTGTCTGTTTTGCAAATGGGGTCTCATATTCTGACATCTTGATATGTATAATTTCTATGTCAAGGAAATCAATGAGAGAAAGTTTGAGGGGAAAAAAAAAAGAACAAAGTATTCTGTAACTATTTTGTTGATCTGTCACCGCCGGGAATCTTCATGTAAAATAACACATACCTTAAAATAAAAAAATTAAAGTTAAAATATTCAGAGGGAAATGCACTACTTTATCATATGAAACCTCTATTGGTTGATGTGTTCACTGCAGATGACTGCTTGTGCAACCAGAGAGCCACAGAATTGAATCATGGTCGGTGCAGCAGTGAATAGTGACGTTTGTATTGTTAGTGCTGTGAGGTCCCAGCCTGTGACAGTAAGCACTGTTAGTGTGTAAGTCTTTATTTCAAACTTGCACTACACACAGTATAAGAAAGGACGCCACGACATGCGCAACAACATAGGTTTAGGTTCTAAAAGTACTTCCAAAGTATAGATTTTAGTCATATGCAGACTGTACCTAGTGCAGACAATGTTTATAAGTATCCATTAAAGGCACACATTCCCCAGCTATGGTGGTAATACACTTAGTGCACCTCCCAAAAATAATACATCTTTGATATCAGGAAGCTTCAAGTGACTGCAACAATTAACACCAATACATGGTTCCAAGCAGCCTTTACATTTGCAGAACAAACGTTTGTGCACATTTACATTTCTTTCAGGTAGCGGGCACAGTGGCAAAACGGTTTATTTCTTGTTTAGTTCTCTGCCCCTCCCTTGGCAACAATGTGTAGGTTACTCCCTCCCTCTTCACCTGAGGCATCTTAACTGTCGAATTAACCATTGTCTCTTAGCAGAAAGGCTAAAATTATGGACAAACGCCTTCCTTTGAAACATCAGTTATGGACAACAAACTTCAGGGTTAAGTTACGGACAGTCTGTGTAAATTACGGACAAGTGGACACTCTAATCACGTGGGACTTATTTTAAGATTTACTTAAAATATCTGGTTACCGTTTATACTGCAATGAAGTAGATTCCATTAGGTTGAGCCTCTGCATACCATAGCTGTTTACTTCACATGAATCGCCCTACGGTGAGTGTGTAAGAGAAAGTATTTCGAGGCCTTGCTGAGTAACCTTGCTCTAGTTGAGCAATGCGGAGTACCATTTTTAGGTCACAGCCTGCCAGACAACGCAGCTGTCTGGTTGCGAAAGGCTTATTGGGGACATGTTGATAGCTGACCTGAAAAGCAACTTGACACATTGCTTTCCATTGGGGTTTTTGATGTTTCTTTCTTATTTTATTGTTTTTTTTTTATCCAATGGTTTTGTTTGTTTTCACCTGTCTGTTTAATGTTCATCCCTACCGTAGAGCATAGCCTGTTTCCCATCTCTTTGGTTGGCTCCTTTATCCTAATACACATGTTTATCTGGAATTTTTCTTTTCTTTCTAAAAGCCCTCCATGAGAATACATATGTTATGAAATCCCTTTTTTAATGAGTTAATCAGGTGAGATTTTAAAAGGAATTCATGACTCTTTAGAACTTAATATTACTATCCATGCCATCGGCAGTCCTTTCTCATGAAGGGCCTTGAACAAGCTAATTGCTGAAATGGGGTGAATGAGAGAGCCCAGTTTGTTAAGCCCCACTACCTGAGATGCTACCACCTTTGTGAACATTTTCTAGGAAGATTTCAGGCAGACTGGGAGGATCTTGACCTACCAGTGTTCTTCCTAGATGAAAAAAATGTAGAACCTAGTTGCAAATAGATTGTTCAGGTTAGCATAGTGAAAGTATATTGTTCTGAGAAATACACCCAGGAAGATCATACATAGAATTTGCTACAAAGTCTAGAACTAGATTCTCTTCATACCGAAGTTTAGCAGCTTGAGATCTGTTCTCAGATAAAAGTTGTCAGATGAGATCTGCATCAGAAGAACCAGCATTGTAAGCATTTTTAACTCATTTCAATTAATAAGCGGCTCATTATATGGAATTACGAAATGTGATTCATGTGGACAAGATGGTGGGGGAAATGAAGAAAGCGTGTGAGATAAAGTCAGCAATGGCCTTCATGACTCTAGCACCCCTAGCGGTTCATGTGTACCATGTCGTTGGTGTGATAGGAATATGGACGCCCCTTGGGGGGGTCATTATAAAATAATTATCTGAAATACATGCTATATTAGCGGGGCAAGCTTTTAGTATTTGGAGCTAGAAACGAAATTCACTGTCGCGCACATAATACCGACAAGGAATAACAAAACATGAGACAGGTTGCACGGAAAACAACAAAGTGAGAAATTCCTGGAAATCAAATGTAATGTCACATAAGAACCTTGGCTTAGCTTCCGTTACGGCCATCAAATGTGACCAGTCACCACGCCTGATAAATAATTTTATTCCACAAATGTTCATATACAATCCAAGGAAAGGGTTTGAACGTCTTTAACAGGTGAGTAGTGAGAGTACAGTGCACAACCCCTTGTAGCAAGATTAAAACGACTGTAAACATTCTTATAGGCCATCTCCAGTTTCTTATACAATTGATCCTTGACAGGTCCATTATCCGTGACAGGAGAATGGCTGGCAAACATTACTTCTAGTCCCATTTTTCCTTCTCCAAGGTATACTGACAAGTTAGGAAGCTTCAAAGTGCAATCTTTTCCTGTACATGCCATTCTCGAAGTGGAAGAACTTTAACAATATCATTTACTGGCAGTCTAGGGTAAACTGCGACTCGGAGCTTCTGAAACATGGATTCACTAGTATTGGGTTTCCCCCTCATCTGTGTGGGGAGGCGGGTGATTTAGAATACCAGCCAAATACTGCAACAACTGGGGGTTGTGTGACCTGTTAGTATATATCCCTCTTGGCTCTGAATGTTCTTTCCCGCTTTAATATTCAGGGGACAATCCCAAAGATGAGGAAGAGGTTGAAGCAACAAGAAAGAAGGCGTCAGATGATGATTAAAAAGGAGATCCCCATTTTCTTTCCTCTCATCAGTGCCCTAGAAACACTGTCAAGCATTGGGAGTCGAGTGGGAGTCCCCATTTTACCATCATGGATGCTGAAGACCTCATGGAAAATTCTACGCTGCTTCCCTCTATTTACCTCTTCAGTGGCACCTCTTCTTGAGTGCTTACAGCAAATCATTATGACTGAAGGTACAAGCTAAACCTCAAAAATGCTGATGTCCCTCTCCGCCTGATCCTAATAGAAACAGTGAATCATGTCAAGTGTATCCCAAACATTGCCTATTCAGACTTTCTAGTGAGTACACCAGCGTTATTGCCCAACTAGCCTTAACAAAAATGGTGTTAGTAACGTAACGCCGGAGACTCATTTACAAAACATTCAGGAGCTATTAGTATATGATGCTTGCAGTTCTGTTGTCCCTGCAGGGCTATGGTTGCTCCATTCCACAGCATTCAACAAGGGCACAGCAACAGAACAGCAAGGAACTCTGCCTCTGTGTCACCGCTGCACCTTATAATCCGTGGAAATGCCATAACATCACTTGGGGACTGCAATAACTAGCTCCTGCATCTGCTCCGAGCACTAATACATGTATTAAGTTGGCCTGGAAGCACAGGTGCAGGTGCTCCCGGTGGAGCATTCTTAAACACAAGAGTAGGTGATAGCAGCTTAGCTTTGCTGCCTTTGCATCAGTCCCATGTGCATTAGCGAGTCGCTGGTGATAGTCTCAGCTAGAGCTTTAAGCAGTCTTAGGTCCATTTATTTTGAAGCGTTGTGCTTTTCTTAGTAGTTTTCCTCATCTTGATAGCGTTGTATTTCACTGGTTACATTTTAAGATCGTTGTTTTATTATGAAAAAACTTTAACCTGCTTGTGTCAACCAACATTCTTTGAAAAATTAGTCAAGCAGTACAGCTGTTGTTCACATGATGTCCCATATAATACTCCTTCTTTGAAGAGTATATGTCCATAGGCTGTTGGGGTTTTATTCTTTTATTTTAGTTGATCTATTATGTAATTGCTTGTGTCATGGGAAACTCTATCTGAATTCAAATCCCTTTTGGTTTAAGACCTGTTGCTTTTTCTGACCCTTCTTGCCTAAAAGTATTGGCAAACCACTGAGTCTCGCATGTGTGAGAGCTAATGGCTCTGCCAGTATCTTTTAGCTATGTTGTACAGCAGGATGGCTGCTATTCAGTATGGCTAAAAGTTAATGGTGTGGCATAGTGGAGTGGTGTAAGGTAGAGCGAGAGTGCTGAAGTGTGGAGTGGCATAGAGCACCCTATAGTGGCACTGTGTTGAGTGGTGCTCTACAGAGTAGAGTGGCAGGAGTGGCATAGAGTAGAATGATGTAGACTGGTGTAGAGTAGAGAGGAATAGAGTATGTGGAATAGAATGACTTAGAGTGAAGTGGTTTAGAGTGGTATTATGTGGAGTACAGTGGCACAGAGTGGGGTGGTGTGGAGTACATAGAGTGGACTGACATAGAGAGGCATTGTGTTGAGTGGAGTAGAGTACCGCAAAGTGGAGTGGCATCAAATAAAGTAGAGTGAGGTAGAGTAGAGTGGCAAAGAGTGGGCTGGCATAGAGTGGCATTGTGTGGAGTAGAGTAGATTGCGTAGAGTAAAGTGGCATAGAGTGAGGTGGAGTGGCATAGAGTACAGTGCATTGAAGTGGTGTGGCACAGAATGGCATAGGGTAGCCTAGAGTTGTGTGGAGTTGAATAGAGAGGGGTAGAGTGGCGTAGATTGCTGTAGAATGGCACAGAGTGGTATTGCATGCAGTGAAGTAGCGTAGAGTAAAGTATAGTGGTCTATATGGAGTAGAGTGGCATAGAGTGGGGTGGAGTGGTGCTGATTGCCATAGAGTGGGGAAGAGAGGAGTGGAGTGGCATAGAGTGGCATTTGTGAAGTGGGGTGGTGAAGAGTAGAGTGGCAAAGAGTAGAATTGCGTAGGGTGAAGTGGGATAGCATACAACAGAGTTATAGAGTAGTGGGTGTAAGTAACTAAAGTGTCACTAAAGATAGCAGATAGGGTGAAAGCAACCTAAATAAGAAGCTATATGTCTGTATTAAAAGTAGGAAAGCACATTGCACATCCAGGAATAATACCAAAGCACTTATGAAATTGAAAAAATGATAGTGCATAGAGCAAACACAAAGAAGAACACATTTACTTGGGCCATGCTCCAAGGAAGAGTTAACACAAGAAGGGAAGGGAAACCTATATGAGCTAAGCAATCGAAAGATTTCAAATGCGAGTGACAACTAAAACAACTAATGGTATGTTGTGGGCGAGTTTTAAGCCCACTTAATTGTAAACGATATGTCTTGCAGCACAGCACTTGCACTATGCAGGCTAGACCTAAAAAGAGTAGGTCTGTTTTGACGGAAACATGCCTTCCTCAGTGGTGTTGATCTACAGTGAGTAGGAATTCTAAGTAATGGGCTCAAAGATTTTAGTAACAGTTTAAGAGATTCAAAGTTAATAAGATTTTGTATGAATCTGTGCCTGATTTGAAGAGGAGTTTGAAGCAGGGTGAATTGTCAAGGAGATCCATAATGTCTTCAGAGAGTGTTGATTTGGATATGGGGTTCTAACTTCTTATTGTATGAGAACACTTTAGCTTCACGAGGAGTTAGATAGCATGAGAATCCAGGAGAAGAAATGCAACGTCTTCTAATTTTCATTAGCTTCTTCTAAAAAAGAATCCGCATGATAGGTACTTATTTATAAGAAATTGAATTATGATTTGGGGTGGGTGACTGCTCTCCTCAAGGACAATTTCAATCCTTGTTAGGATGAACCCTCAAAGTCACTATGGTAACCTGAGCTCAACTCCCTTGTTACTATGTCACAGCACAAACAGGCTTATCTTGGAGAAGTGTGTAAAGTATTTACTCACTACCAAAACATTAATGAAGTTGAAATGCATCACACTAAGTATTCCTGATCGATTTAGAAACATAGAGTAAAATGTAATTTACAAAATGGCAAACGCCCAATAAGGGGATTGGGAGATATGAATTTCAAAAGTTTTGAGTAGGAATAGCACCAAGAAGCATAAAGTGCCAATAATAGTCAATGATCACGGTATACTAGGACCTAGTCACAATTTTACGCTGATTGCAATGAAGCTCAGGTCCGATACCCGACCAGGTATGTCTTGTACAAGAAATGTACTTTCTGACTTTAGTCCTTTAAGTCCCAGTCCATCACAGGTAGCACTTAGCAACTCAGTTTGTCAGGTAGAGGTTCAGTCAAGGTTAAGTTGCCACTGCTCAGCTGGACAGTTGCAAGAAAAAGCCTCTTGTAGCGTGCGGTGTTCCTGTAGCTTTAATAAGAGGTCAGCCTTATAACTTTGGAGTCCACTCCTTTGCCCTAGGCACACGAGAGAGAACAGGTCTAGTCTTCTAGTCTCTTCTCGGATAGCAGGTTCAGTCCTCTTCTGAACTTACACAGGCCCAGGACTGTTCTGAAGTAGGTGTCTGGTGATACCACATTAATGTCTGGCATAAGCTAGTGGGTGGAATGTCTTGTAGGTATGTCCTAACCAATGGGGTGAGAGTTTCAGGGTCTGACCCTACCTACTTTGGTCATTTTATGATGACCGAAGTCTTTGACTACACTAACCTGGGTTCTGAGGGCTTAGGTGGTGTGTAGGGAGCATTGTATTGTAATCCTAGTGTCCTCCCACATCTAACAATAAAATCCAGTTTGTGGCAGTCACTGTTCCTAGAGACAGAAGTCTGGTAAAACAAAGCATGTTTTTTCAGCAACTCAGCCGTGAATACAGAAGAATTGTTTTGAAATCCTGTTTCCCTTCCTTTCAAGTGCCCCCCCCCCCTTTCCATTGTTATATGTAAATCCAACAGATCTACCAAGCATGAATTAGTGCCGTAATCTCAAAAGGGATGCTCACATACCCACCAGGCATATCCTGTCTGGGTCAGAGAGGTCATCTCTGCCCAGTGAGGTCAGCTTATTCTTAGCTCCTGGGAAGCATTTTGCACCTTTTCCCTTCTATACAAATGCTAATTTCTGGCTGGATGAAGTGGGAGAGCAAATGCAAATGGGCCTCCAGATGCTTTAGGCAGGGAAAGAGTAACTTCATAAAAGTACCTTTTTAATTAATATTCATCAAAAATCGAACTCGCCATTGAATTGGATTTTGAATAAATATTACAAATAGTTGTTTGCTTATTTTCTAGCTGTTTCCCAACCACAATTAGCATTATTAAATGTAATAATATAACCCAGTGTTTTCCTATGGAACAGCCAGCCTTGTATAGTGAAAATACATTTTAGGGCTTTTTCACTGCAAGGACTTGTTTAACCTTAAACTTTTACTTGTATTTTTAAAAAGCATGAGCTCTTCCTTATGAGCAATAAGGCATACTTGGGGGTGACTTGTAAGTATTTAAAAGAAAGATTTTGACCTCTGTCAAAAGGGGTTATTTTTACAGGTCGAATTTACAGTTTAAAAACTACAACAGCCAGGCTACAAATAGGAGACCTGCAGTTACATTTGCACTGTCACTGTAGTGGGTGCCACTATGGGTGCCACAGTCCAATTAGTGACATTTAACTTACAGGTGCTGGATACACTTTCTACCATATACTTGGGACTTATTGGTAAGTTAAATATGCTACTTAGGGTTATATCAGTTTCACCAGCTTGAAAGAGGAAGCACATGTGCTTTATCACTGGTTAGCAGAAGTAAAGTGTAAAGAGTTCTATAGCAGGCAAAAAGATAGGGTCTCACAAAAGCTGAAAAATCCTAGGTGTCCCTGCAGAAATGGCAAACTTCCTGCACTATTGATCTTTCAATGTAGGTTAAAGAGAACTAGCTCTCTTAGTGACTCCAGTATCTGGTTCGGTACGAGGTTTGTTGTCAAGATAGGTTCTACTTGATACCTAATTTCCTTCCATTTGCTGAAATACACATTTTACTATTGGCAGGAACCTGTAATATCCACTCAAACATTGAAACACATTCCACAGTAAAGGGGTTTGCTCAGGACTTTCTCATATCATTTTAGTGAACATGGATACGTTGTGGAATTGAAAACAGCTGTTTTGTGCGAGAGTTTAGTGAATTTGGTAATTGAAAAGCAAGTAAAAAGTAGACCAAAGGTTCATTAATTTGAGTTGTTTTTTCAGTTTCTGGTTTGCTGTTCTGTAGTGAAATCCACTTGATAACTGTTTTGGGGTTTCCAAAATGGTCGCCACTGTTGTTATAGTGATATTTCTACTGTCAGTTTGGCTGCCATTGGAGCCTGGGAAAAAGAGATGAGAACACTAGATTAAGACCGTCTCCTTCCTGCAGGCATGGTCACGTTTACGAGGGGATCCAATTTTTCGAAGTCCAGTCACAGTCTTCTCTGGTGACTGGCTGTGTTTTTTGTGAATCGTACGTGGTGGAGCTCTTATGGTATTTTTTCCGAAGTTTCTTAGTACTAGGTTAAGATGTTAGAACTTGATTACTTGACATAGTTGATTTGCAATGGGAAAAGAAGCAGGTGCTAAGTGTTTGCGCTTGTCTAATCCCTGGCTAAAGCCTCACTTGTGACTATTTTGACCTTTGATAGCAGTATTTCTTATTGTATGTGTGACTGACAAAAACTGGATTGTTCAGAAAATGTAAAATATCATTGCATTTTTGGGCATGCTATGTATACATCAAAATAGGTATTTGATTTAGCTGTGATGTGCTGGCAGGCATTTTGGACACTAGTTAGTAATTTCAGTTTGCAAATATATGTTGGAGACATCCCGAAAGCGTACTTAGAAATGTATTCTGACCACTGCTTAACATTGGCTGTGGTAAGCAATGGTTATATTGCCTGCTTTCAGTTTGTGTCCGAGCTTGTCAATCTTGTGGTTGGCTATCCCATGGAGCATTGCCTCTTTGCTATGTGTGTTTGCCTGGTGTCTGTGCTTGACGTTGGGGAACTATTTTTTGTTTTTGTGTAAGCATTCACAGAGAGTGTGTGTGTTTGCAAGCCGTCTCCTTTATGTACTTCTCTCATCCATTGTGCTGCTGCCTGTCCATGTGTTTCCCCCGCCCCCCATGTTCATCTCCATGTTGCATCCTCCCCGAGTTGCTTCCCTGTCCCTCCTAAGTCTCCTGTGTTGCTTCCTTGTCCTGTGTGGCGTCTGTGTCGCACATCCCCCGCTCTCCCCTTGTACCTTTTGTGTCCCCACACCCTTCCCATGCTGCTTCCATGTGACCCTGCATCCCCATGTTATTTCCGACCCACACCCCCGCACTACTTTATCTCCCGTTGCTTTTGCTCCCCTCCTTTAAAAAAAAAAATGTAAAACACTTTTGTGCGTCTTGTTCTAGTGTTAGTTACTGACCGCCAACTAAAATCAAAACAAATTGTAGGTGTGCATACGTTGTGCATATGCCTAAAAAATGATGCAGGTGGCCGCATAATACATTTTTGCTGTTGTACTTTAGCCATGTTAGGTCTCAAAGACGAGACCAATTGACTTTGCCAATGCTTGTTTCTTATTGGTCAACAACATTTTACCGTAAATGTATTCAAGATAAAAACAGATGTGAAGCACATACATTTGTGAATCCTTGACATTTGATATTGCGTATGTCTGCCATGATCTGGAAGGATTCGAGGTGTAATAGGAATTATTATGATTTATTAGAGTGGTAGAGTTGTAGGACAGCTAGCATCAACCTTTTGAGGATGAGTATTTCAAAACGGAGCATTCAAAGGTCAGCAGCCGTGCACTGAAGTCCCACACTTCTATGTCTGTGGGGTGCAGAATCTTGTGTTTTGGAAACGCTTCATTATTCACATCTTTGTAGGAAAATCGGCACAGCACAACATGGTACAGAGGAGCTGCTCCACGTCAGCATCAAATGCTTTCACCTAGATGGCCTCCTAAAGACAAGCATTGGCAAAGCTAACAGATCTTGCCTTTAGAAAGTGTCCATTTATTGACATTCCCAGTGCTTGTTTTCCTTGGCAAATTAATAGAGTTAATGTGGTCGCAGTTACGCTCATCTGTAGCAGTAAGCTTGGATTAGTACTACTCATGAACTCTGCTCCGATATCAATTGTTTTGCTGTAGTACCTCCCTAATCTGACTGTGGTCACCACATCTAATGTCTTTGCAAGTCCCTAAACACAATAAGTTACATTCCTTCAGATCTGGCGATGCCAGATCAAGAAGACTGTCTGCTAAACTACAAGAAACTCGGCAGTGGGACAAAGGTGTAAATAAGGACGGTGGTTGGTTATCTGTACAAAAACCATAATCTTTTCATACCAGACAGTATGGCCCTCATTTAAATGTTAATCCTGAAATACATGCTTTATAGAGTGACAGACACAACACAGCCAAAAGTCATGCCCAGTGGCTCAGCACAGATATGCTGATCACTGGTGACTCCGCAATCATTCTGCAATTTACAACACAGAGCTTCAAAAAGGTCCCAGTTTGCTGACAGGGCAGCTCCTGGGATCACCATACACATTCTCTCCCATCAGTGCTCAGCCAGACAGCACCAGTGGCAGAGGATGCCCCATTGCAACACACAAACGGTTTGGGAGCATAGAAGTGCTGAAGGTTTAAAGTTCTCCTTTTAATATACCAATTCAAGGTCAATAGCCGCTTGCCACATATACTTACAGCTGCTTCAGTCAAATGATGAATATTTGTTTAAAACAGTATTCCTGCGTTAGACTGAAGCTGCATGTCTGGACCTATTTTGATTCAGCATTTAGTGCGGACTCTGTTCTGTACCATATAGACTAGGCACTCAGGAAAATGCGTGTGAGCGACACCCTCTGAATAAAGTGATAATTCTGCTTTTCTTTTTCACTCTTCAGTACTACCCACACATCTGCGGGATACAGTGTGTTATTTTCATCTGGGCTACTTTCCCTTCCCCTCTTGTAGCCCTAGCATTTTAATGTTGTGCCCTGGTGAAGGTGGTTGTCCACATTTGGGTCTGACACCGAAACACTCGTGTCGGTGGGAGCAAAGTGGGGAAAAGAATCGTATACTATTAAGCAGATGCTTTCAAGAAGATAAAGGGGATCCTGCACTACAGGAGCTTGAATTTATCCCTACAGAATGTTCTAATGTGTTCATGGAGCAAAGTAATAAGATACTGGTTATGTAAAAAGGATACTGTACAACGTTTAGAGGGGTAAAAGTCTGTGCAGATATCTCTGTTAGCTTTGGTTTACAATAGATACAGAAGTAGTTGACTTGTTTTTCACATATTTTTTCTTTTTTCTTTGTGTCCCCTTAAAATTCTTTTTAATTGTTGTGAGATGGTAGTTGCAATTGAGTTATGCTTGTCGTATGATTGTGATGATGCATGAATGCAGGTTGAGTTTTTGATAATAAGATGTGGGGAAAAGGGTCTGTATAGCCTTATAGAAATACTCTTGAATACTGTGTTAGGTAATAAATATTGTGCACAGAAGATGAATTGTGTGTATAAAAGGAATTATGTTGGCAGTAAAAAAAAAAAAAAAAAAAAGTTAATATAAACATATTCCTTATCGGGCTCAACACATATGTTTTAAATATTTATCACTTGACAGTAGCAGCTGAAGTATATGTGGAACGCAGCTATTGATCTTGATTTGTTTTTGATTTCCCCTGGATCCGCCCTTTTATATTGTTCATTCAGGGGCCCTCTTTTCTTCCTTAGACTCATTGTAATAGGCAACATACCACACCACTGGATAGTGTTAAGCACACTAGCAGTTCCTCCCCAGAGCACAAGTTATCAGGTGTGGCCCTGTATTTTTCCATTCTAATATTCGTAGTCTTCCATTTATAAGGCGAGTATGAACAAGCATTGGCAAAGCCCGTAGGTCTCACCTATGAAAGAGCTGTTGGCTTTGCCAATGTGTTTTAGCCATGTTGTACACCTTTATGGCTGCTTTTTAACATGGCTAAAAGTTAGTGGGTGGAGTAGAAAAGAGTGGCGTAAAATGTCATAGAGTGGAATGGAAAAGAGTGGAGTAAAATGTTGTTGCATAGAGTGGCGTGTTTTGGAGTGGCATACAGTAGAATGGTGTGCAGTGGAGCGGTGTAGAGTGTTACAGAGTATAGTGCAGTGGAGTGGAGTGCAGTGGCATAGAATTCAGTAACATACAGTCCAACGTCGTAGAATGCAGTAGTGTAAACTAGAGTGTTGCATGGTAGAGTTTAGTGGCATAGAGTGCAGTGGTACAGGGTGGAGTGGTGCAGAGTAGAGTAGAACCAAATGCAGTGGCGTAGAGTGGTGCAGATTAGAGTGGTGCGGTGTAGAATATAGTGCCACAGAGTACCATGACCTAGAGTGGAGTGCTGTAGAGTGGAGTGCTGCATAGAATAATGGCTTAGTGTGCATTTGCATAGAATGCAGTAGTGCAGAGCTGAGTGGTGTAGATTGCAGTGGTGTAGAGTGGCACATATTACATTGGTGTATATTGAAATGACGTAGAGTAGAGTGGTGCTGAGTACAGTACAACAGAGTAGAGTGGACTGGTTTAGAGTGCATTGGCATTGAGTGTTGCAGAGTATAGTGACTTAAAGTACAGTGGCATATAATTCAGTGGTGGCCAAAGCAATGGTGTAGATTAGACTGGTGTACAGCAGAGTGCAGTGTGGAGTAGTGTACACTAGTGCAGTCATGTAAAGTGGCACAGAGTGAAGTTGCCTAGAGTAGAGTAGAGATGTGCAGAGTAAAATATAGTGCCCTAGAGTGCAGTGGTATAGAGTGCAGTGGCATGGAGTGTTGCTGACTGCAGTAGCATAGAGTGGAGTGATGCAGAGTAGAGTGGATTGGCATAGAATGTAGTAGAGTAGAGTGATGCAGAGTAGAATGTTGTTGAGTGGTGTAGAGTGCAGTGGCACAGAGTAGATTGCAGTGGACTGGTAAAGAGTGCATTGGCATAGTATTACAGAGTGTAGTGACAAAGAGTGCAGTGGCGTAGAGTGCAGCATAGAATTCAACGGCCTAAAATGCAGCATCGTAGACTGCAGTGGGGTACATTAGAGGTGTCCATAGTAGAGTGCAGTGGTGCAGAGTAGAGTGGCATAGAATGCAGTGGTGTAGAGTAGTGTGATTTAGAGTGACATAGTGCAGTGAGGTAGAGTGGTGCAGAATAGAGTGGCATAGAGTTCAGTGGCAGAGAATGCAGTGTTGCAGATTAGAATCTCATAGAGTACAGTGAAGTAGAGTGCATTGACATAGAGTACTGTGGTGCAGAGTAGAGTACAGTGGTGAAGAGTGTAGTAGAATGGCCTAGAGTGCAGTGGCATAGGGTAGATTATTTCAGAGTAGAGTGGAGTGGTGCAGGGATGATTGCATGGTGTAGGGTGGCTTACAGTAAAGTGGTGTAAAGTGCAGTGGCACAGAGTACAGTGGTGCAGAGTAGATTAGAGTGGCATACAGCGGATTGGAATAGAGTACAGTGGCATGGAGTTAAGTGGTACATAGTAAAGTTCATTTGCATAGAGTGCAGTGTTGCAGAGTGGCATAGAGTGGAGTTGTCCAAAGTAGATTGGAACAGCCTGGACTAGAGTGGTGTAGAGTGCATTGACATAGGGTAGAGTGGTGCAGAATAGATAGGTGTAGGGTGAAGTGGAGTGATACAGAGTGGAGTAGAGTGCAATGGGGCACAGTGGAGTGGTGTAAAGTGGAGTGGTGCAAAGTAGAGTTCAGTGGTGTTGAGTGATGTAGAGTGGAGTATGCATGGTGTGGTAGCCACTTCCATTACAGACAACACATTTTAAATTAAAATGACAATTAACTTTGGACAGACATACAGTTTTACTAATAAAACTATAACGTGTACAGACGCAAATGAGTGGAAATTGCATCACCTAGCTTAATGGTTCGTTTTGATCATATTAAAGTATTTGTTTCTAACACTTCTCGGAATTAATAACAAATGTGCTTATTTTTGAATTCCTAACTCTGAAACACTTGCAGTTCATTTAAATGTTGTGTTATAGAAAAAGCCCCTTTCCTAACCCCAATATCCAGCAAGTTTGTCACATAAATCCTCTATCTTTGAAGTCGGATACAGAAAAGTAAACACCATGCTCCCTTGGAAGACCGAGCATGATATTTGACCTCTGCCTTTGACTGCACAGCAAATGTGACAAGATAAGAACAAGATTCAAAGAAAGGAGCAGCATTCGTGAAAGACTTCAAGGGGAGTTGGTGTGAAAAGATTTTGCTCCTAGGAAGGGACAAACTCAACATTTACAGCCTAAAAGAAATGAAGCCAGCAAAAAGAAAACCAGAAAATGTGAGTTACAAACTGCAAAGCTAATGGTAAGCCATGGGCAGCATGCATTTCCAGGGAAGCTGTCTGAATATCCCCAAGATGTATTTAGCAGACACAGACACAGGCCTCAGGCCTCAAAAAATGTTATGGAGAGTCAGATTTTGTTTTGTTATGGGGAGGACGAGTAATTTACAGCACCTGTTGTCCTTTCTGGCAGTGAGCTTGAGCTGGAAGGGACAGGTGTTCTCTCCATTCAGAAAGTGAATGAGAAGTAAAGACACCTTTATTTCTTGTTTTATCTCGACACATTTGCTATCTGTTCAAGGACAGCAGTCAAACTTATCCTGGAAAATTGTCTTTACTTTTCTTTCTCTTATTACAGTTAGAGGTTTTTGTCACGTGAGCTGTTTGACAGTAATTGTGAAACAAAAGTCTGCAAAATGTCAGTTTTCTCTAACATAATTAAACCCCTTGTAAGTGAATAGTCCAAGTATTTCAAAATACTCCAGGAATTGGGAAAGTACTTTTTTTGTAATTCATTGTGATGCATACAAAGATTTAAATCTTTGCAAGCAAAACAAATCAGAACACTTTACTTGGCGATGTGCAAATGACAAATATTTGCAGAAACCATATTTCCAAATATTGTACACTATATAGTTTTAGCAATAAAATCTCATGTCAGTGGGAAATGTTGTGGCCATTTCAATGGAACATCTGCTGATTGCAAATAAGTGTGCTACCACTTCATGCTTCTGGTATGTATTTATTAACAGTGATAGATTTTAAACATGATTTGAGAAACATTCCTGCCCCTGCCTTGATGACAATGCAGTTAATGATCCAAGAGACAAATCAGCGGTAATGCGTATCTTATATGTGGCTGCATTTATATTATATATGGCGCAAATCTTTAGTCTGTTAAATCAAACAAATGTGTTTTTTGTACAGCAGACATGCTGAACTTGTGGATTAGAAGGTGCTCTCATGTGATGAAGAAGAAAATGACTGCTCCGTGAATTAAATTATTTGCCCAGGATCACATAATTTGAAACCAGTTTTTCGGTCAGGTAGGTTATTTAAGTCAGTAAGCCTGCAGGGCTCGTAACATTTGTAAGATTTTTCAAGACCTGAGTCTGCTATGCTGTTCGGTAGGCTTCCACTTAAAAATGCAGCCTGCAAAAATTATTTAAATGGGCGAGGGACATCTATTTGGTAAGTCCCATAAGACAATCTCTTCTGCCACGTTTACCAAAAGACAGAATACCCACGGGGTTTGCCCCTTGAGTAACCAAACATTGGGGTAGTGGGTTCAACTCCACAGTCACCACACAGAACCATCTACCCTGATCCTTACACAGTTCTAAAGGCCCACAACCAGACCATTTCCTGCACTCAGACTTTGCGCTGGGTTAGTACTTCGAGGTGTCTCTGAGCAAGTTGAGCCATATCCTAAATGTCTGGAGCCAAGCAGGGCATGGTAAGCAGTTGTACTTCCTTTATTTATGTATTCATTTTGCATGGTGATACTTGGAGGTTTGTCATTCTTTTTATTAGTTCAGGACTGTAAGCACAAGAATGCAGTGGAAAGTGGGACTCAAAAAGCTAAACAAATCTGACATGTAACCAACAATATTATCTTTGTGTCAGTTCCAAGCCCTGCTGATCCCTGACACTTTCCCAGACAATGCAGGCCACCAGTTGGGGCATTGTGCAGAGATCCATTTCCCTGTTCAGAGCTAGCCATCCACGAATGGCTCTAGTGCTCACTGGTCCTGCAGGGCTTCCTGCTTGCTTTTCTTGGCGGCTCGACACTGCCCCTTCATAAGGCTATAGACAGCATCTTGCCTCTTGGTCTTGCACTGCCTCCTGTATTGCAAGTACACAGTTACAATGCTGTGTGTGCTCACTGCAGTCCTTAGATGCTGTTGAAGCTCATGGGGGCATACTGACCAAGCTGGTTACGTATGCTCACTATACTCGCAGGCAACTTCAGGAATGGTTGCTATGGATAGGCAACCACTGCCAAGTGATGATTGTGTGAGGAGCTGAAGTAGAAACCAGGAAGAGAACCACATGAAACCAACCAGTGTGAAAAAGGAAAGACAAGGGAACTTGAACCACTAAAACAGACAAAGAACAAGAAAGCAGAGGAAGAACTAAGCAGTTTGAGCACACTATTGACTATATGTAAATGGTGCGCCAATCTTTGAGCAGAAGTCACAAACTAGCTGATTTGCTGGCAGTTGATTTTTTTATTTTATCTTGTGGTACTGCACAGAAACCTAAATACTTTGCAATTATTTTGAATGTTAGAAACAAAATAATAAGAGCTTCTGTAAAGGAATTCTATTTTGGAGTGAAAGGTTAGACTTTAGAAGTCATAATGGAAAATAATCAAGTTTGTCCACATTATTTTTTTCTCATGCTTTTCTTATGAACTTCAATTCTTGAATGAATGTCCGTTTCTTTATGTAAACATGTATTCCCTAACCTATCCGGCCTGGGCTCATTGTTTTCTTGTTGCTAAAAGGTCACAGTGCACATGTTGAAACCGAGAACCTAGCTGCTAAATTGCCAGTTTTGCAGAACTGTGTGAGAAAAGACTGTAATTATATGCCAGGACCGGAGGCAAGGATTATGCTCTTCTTTCTCCACTTTATTAGGTCAGTAGCCCTACAGAATTTAATAGACAAAAAAACTACCTTTCCGGGAAACTGAACGAAATGACTACAAAAACTAACAACAAATCAAGTAGTGAGTCCAAAGCATAGTCTTCCTGCTCTGTTCGCACCTCCTCTTTCTTTGCTGATCAGCAGCATGCTCAGGTAAGTTCTCCCTCTCCAATATTTCTTCTTTGTATGGCGTTTAACTAATGCGTTATGAAAGCAAGTGCATATTGTCACTTGTTGTGTTATTGTACTGCCTAACTCAAGTTGCTTCTTTAGCAGGGGCCCTTTGGATCACACGTCGGGGATCCTTTCACTGGATGGGTTTCTTGCTGGGGGTGCTGCATGAGTGTGACGAGACTGGAGGGCCTCCAGAGAGCGCTCTTAAGAGTAGAGTTGCTTCTTTCTTGGTGGCCGCCGTGTGCCTCATTCCTTGCATTCCAGCGAGGATCGGACAGTGCCTGCCGTGGACCCTTGGCCCATTTTCCCCCGTGAGCAACCTCGAGGGACTCCTGGCAAAGACCAGGTCTGTTGAGGGATATCCCTCATTGTTGTGCAGTTTGGTTGTGGTGACCGGGATGCCAGCTCCTGCATGTCTGTATTCATTTAGTCGCCTCGTAGCTATTGTTGGCACCTCAGGGACTGGCCCAGGCTGCAGTACGCTGATATTCTTAGGGCGCAAGGTCCCCCACAGACATCTTATCTCTTCCATTTGCTGGGTTTCCTAGCGCCTCTTTCCTGAAAGATGCAAGCCTCCCAAGATGCCTAAATTGAGGACGAGTCCTCAACCCTGCTCCTCCTTGATGATGAACTTTATGAGGTGATAGATGCCTCTCAATAGCATGCGTTTGCAGCAGTGCTGGCCCCTCTGGAGAAAAAGATCAGTGAGTTGGTGCAATCATATCAGGAGCAGCAATGGGGCCCGTGGGGTTGCCCTTCTGCACAGTGCCCAAAAAAGACTGTGAGCACAGGGTTGACAAGGATGCCTTTGATAGCCTGAAACAGGCATTTCTCCTGTCTAATCCAAAAATGATTAGCCCTGACCCCCTTACACCATGAGACCCAGACACTTGGGATGAAGAGGAGGGGTCTAGGGATGAACCAACCAGGCCCCCCTCCAGATCGTGGCATCCTTCAACAAATCTAGCCCAGGTCTCAGTCAGAAGCCCTGACTTCAGGCATTTTAGACCTGGAAGACCTGCTTCATCCCATATCCTCCATGTAGGTCTTCCTGTGGGCAAGTGGTCGTTTATATGCCAGGACGGCTAAGAAAACCCCTTGACAAAGAGGTGTGGGCTCGCCTTCAGGCCGAATGTCCCTATCTCTCGCTGGAAGAAAAAGTGGCTTTGACCCCAGAGCTGGACACATGCATGGTCACCTTTCTGGCAAAATTTATACGTGATCCCAAGAAAGGCACTGACTGCTCCTGTTGTTCATGCCAGGATAAACTTCTGTACATTTCAGGCCCACTAACCAAGATACTAGATATGGCGGAAGACGCAAAATAGTCAGGTTCCCTAATCTCCCCGGGGTTCCTGTCTGGCTTTGTGCAAAGAGCTGTTGTCTTGCGAATTTTGCTCTGTCAGCAGAATGTAGATGCTCTTTGTTTATTAAGGTAGACCCCAAGTTAGCTGACTTAACCTCCTCTGAGGGGGGTCCTTCCACTCGGGGAGGTTTATTTGGAGAGCCTTTTATTAAAGAAATCGGGAAATTTGTTGCTGCCCTCAATTCATTAGACAAAACCCAGCCCACTCTTAAAAATACTTTTTTGGTTAAGGTTTTCAGGAGGGTGGGGTGCCGGACCTGGCAGGTTGCACTTGTCTGGCCGCTTCTCTACAAATGCTCCTCAGAGAGGCCAAGGCTCCTAGACAGGCGAGTGGCAAAATCCGAATAAGTATGGCAACTTCTACCCTTCCCAGCACTTCCAACGCGGACGAGGTGCTAGAGGTGGCGGCATAGGCTCCACACCATCTTCCCAAGGTAAGGACTCCCCTTTCCTCCCAACTAAAAGTGGGAGGAAGGTTGGGTGTCGTTCTGGGGAACTAGAGGGTCATCACATTGGAAAGCCTGAGTGCTTCAGTTGGTAGAAGGCTTCCACGTAGAGTTCTTGTGCACTCTGGTGCAAGATTCAGGACCTCAACCACTTTGTTTTTCCAGAGAGGATGTCGTTCTCATAGAGAGGGAGATAGGGGAGTTGTGGTCCAAATGGCGATATTGGCAGCTATTTGATTCCTGAGGAATATCTTTTTGGTAGCCAAGCGAGATGGTGGGCATCATCCATTCATGAATTTATGGGAGTTCAACGATTGGCTTGTGTATCGCCACTTTAAGATAGAGGACATTCACTTGTTGTGCGACCTCCTCAGGCCAGGGGATTGGTTAGCGAGACTGAATCTCAAGGTTGCCTATTTGACCATCCCCATTTTTCTGCCACATCGCAGGTTCCTGCAGTTCAAATGGAATCACCAGGTGTTCGAGTTTCTGTTCCTTCCCCTCAGTCTAACATTGGGTTCTTGGTACTTTACCAAGGTGCTCAAGCTGGTGATAGAGCATCTTCAAGGACAGGAGTGTGCCTGATAGTCTATTTGAAAGATATTCTATTGATGGATCACTGCCCACGGGTCTTGACATCTCAGCTGCAGATGGAGGTGGATCTGTTGGAGCAGTTGGGATTTGTCATCTACGAGAAGAAGTCTCTACTGGTCCTGGCGCAATGCACAACTTTCGAGGGCTTCGTCATAGATCCCAAAGACTCTTGAGACTGCCTGCCAAGAAGATGGTGAAGATTCAACGCAAACTCCGGAAATCTCTGGCAAGACAATCTACATCTCTCAGGCAACTGGCCAGAGTGGGTGGTGGGCCTGTTGGCAGCTTCCATCCAGGTGATCTTTTCATGGCCCACTCCATTGCAGGACGCTTCAAAGGCTAAAGGTGGTTCACCTCCGCAGGGTACTCAGGTAGTTGAAGTCTGTCCAGCTGCCAGACGACGCGCAAGAAGAGATGGTGGCTCTCATATATGAAAGCTTGGAGCTGGAGCGCAATCTTCGGATTCAGTCCGGACATCGTCATAGAGTCCGACGCCAGCAAATCAGGCCGGGGTGCCAGATGTGCCAATATTTCCACAGGCAGAAAGTGGTCTTCAGAAGAAAGTGCTCTGCATATCAACTGCCTGGCGATGTTGGACCAAGGACAGAGTGAGTTGCTGTGTCCTCCTCAAGATGGACAACATCTCCGCAATTCAGTAACTCCAGGCATCTGAGGGGTCTCAGCGCCTGGCAACTGCACCCAGACGTTTTTCGACAACTGGAGAAGGTCTGGGGTCCATGCTCAGCGGACCTCTTTGCATCCCGCTTGATTCATCAAGTGAAAAAAGATTCTTCCGCTGGAGGCCAGATCCCCTGGTGGTAGTGAAGGATGCGTTCTTACAGGACTGGGAGTCGGAGAAGGGGTAGTCCTTTCCCATGTTAATCATGCTCATGCACTTGTTAGCTCAGGTCAGGAGGCTGAAGGCAGAACTGGTAGTGATAACGCTGTTTTGTAGGTCTCAAGTGTTGTTTACAGTGATGATGGAACTTTCCTGTGATTCCCCAATCTGTACCCCACAGGAGTGATCTTCTCCGCGACGATCAGGGGAATCCACACCAGATGATTCTGGACTTATCACTCTGCCTCATGGCTTGGAGGATTTCCAGAGTAGATGGACCGTCCGAGACCTTTCAGAGGAAGCTGAGCAACTTCTGTCAAGGGCCTGGGCAGACGCGACAAATAAGAGATATTGATCTGCTTAGGGACAATGGCTTTGTTGTTGTCTTCAGAGTGACAAGGATCCTGTGGAATCCAATATCGTTCACATTCTGATCTTCTTGCCCGCCTTGGTGTCCGAGGGATTAGCTTATCAGTCAGTAAACACCTTTCGTTCTGGTATTTCGGCTGGTCCTTCTCAAGTGGAAGGTTCCCTAGTTGTAGAACATCCTTTGGTTTACAAACTTAAGAGAGGTATCAAACTTTCTGTTCCCCCAGCTCCCAGAGACTCTTCTCTCTGTGGTGTGGATAAATTGCTCAAATAGTTTCTTTCATGGTCACGTAATAAATATGCTCTCCAGAAAGCAGTGTTGGGGAGTATTTAGCCCAGATGGGGTTACTTTCCATGTCTCAAGACGTACTAAATGTAAAGGTGATTTCATACCCTTCTTTTCAATACAGACCAAAGCTGTGTGTGGTTGAGTGTTTTAAGGCCTATGAGGCCATTACAGAAGAGATCCAAACCGCTTGGGAGAGACAACTCCTCATTTCCTTATGTAAGCCTTACAAGGCTGTTTCTTCCCCCACCATAGCTAGATGTGTGCACTTTATGATGCAAGAAGCTGAGATTGATACATTCTCTTTTGGGGTCCACACAGCGAGGGGAGTCATGGCTTCTGAAGCTTATTCTTCTGGTGCCCGACTGGAGGATGCTCTAAGAGCGGACGATTGGTCATCAGAGTTACTTTTAAATCCTTTTTCTTTAAACCGTAGATGATGGCCACATCGGTTTTCACTATGCTTTAAGCAAACAAAATCCTGTCCTCCGGCCCTCACATGGAATGAAATTTTTTCCAGCTTTAGTAACGAAAAGTTTCAATTCTATTAAGGATACGGAGGTGAGAATTATTCCCACCCGTAGCAGGAACTTCTTTGCCCTCCCATAAATTATAAGTTTAGAAGGGTGAGGAAGTTTCTCATATGGTGTAGGAATCAATATATTTTTGCTATCAATTGATGTGTGAAAGTCTTGCTGTTATTATTGAAACTATGTTTCTAAATTGTGATATTGTTTTTGCTATGATTTCAAATTGGAGTATTCAAGAATTTATAGAGAGTAGTTAACTATTACCTCGTTTTTTTCTTATAGGGGAATGATGGTTCCATACGAGAATGAATACGGAAAAGGCCATGTTCAAGGCTGGATTCACACATAGAGGGGGCGTGAACAGAGCAAAAGGACTTTATGCATTTGACTTAATAGTTGATTGGTTGGTTGTTTATGTAGTTGTTTCTTTCAGTTTCTGGAAAAGGTAGTTTTTTTGGACTATTCAATTCTGTTGGGCTGTTGATCTAATAAAGTGGAGAAAGAAGACCATAATCCTGGCCTCCGTGTCCTTAATAGAATCGAAACTTTTCATCACTAAAGCTAGGAAACTTGTCATTCTTTTTTCAACAAAAAGACACTAGCACAAGTGTATATAAGCATTCCAAAATGGCCATGTGACAACTCATGTATTGTGATGCTTTGGCAGCCATTGTGCATTTTTAATTTACCATTTAGACACTGCTGAAGGTCATTTTAGAACCATAAATTGAAAAAAGATTTATAGTGCGTGGAGTCATGAAAAAGGAGTGAGCAGCCCTGCCACAGTATGCAGTTGTCTTTCCCTGGCTGAAAAAAATGTATAAACCGCTTCTGTGCCTTGGACGAGGTCACCTCGTCCAAGGCTACAGTTCCCCTGTGCCTTGGACGAGGTCACCTCGTCCAAGGCACAGGGGAACTTGGGGGAGCGCTAGCGCGCCACCCCGTGCACCCCCCTCCCCCCCCAAGGCGGGGATGGAAGGGGAAGACCTTCCCCTTCCGTCCCCAACCCCCCCTCAGCACCCCTGTGACGTCAGCGCGCGCTGATTTGTCACAGGGGCCTCCCCCATCGCGATTGAAAGAGAAATGCAAAGGTGGGGAGCGACCCCTTAGGCAAGGGTCGCTCCCCTAGGGGGCAAATTATAATTAGGCCGTTTCTGCAGATTGGCAGATTGGTCTATTTTGATGAGGCAGAAACCACTAGGCACCGGGGATTTGTTTTTTGGCGCCAATGTCATGCAGGGGGAGCGACCTCGTAGGCGAGGGTCGCTCCGGGGGGGGGGTTTGGGGGGCAAATTTATTTTAGGCCATTTCAGCCTCCCCTGGGGGCAGATCGGCCTATTATTAGGCCGATCTGCCCCCAGGGGGGCAGAAACCTCTAAGCGCCAGGGCAAATTTTTCTGTTTGTGTTTTTTTTGTTGTTTTTTTTTGTTTTTTTAGAGCTGGGTAGCGACCCATCAGGCAAGGGTCGCTGCCCTGGGGGGCAAATTGTATTTAGACCATTTCTGCCCCCCATGGGGGCAGATTGGGCGATTTTAGGTCAATTTGCTCCCAAGGGGGCAGAAACCACTAGGCACCGGGGATTTGTTTTTTGGCGCCAATGTCACGCAGGGGGAGCGACCCTGTAGGCAAGGGTCGCTCCCGGGGGGTTAGGGGGGCAAATTTATTTTAGGCCATTTCTGCCCCCAGGTGGGCAGAAACCTCTAGGCGCAGGGCAATTTTTTTTTTTTGTGTGTTCTTTTTTGTTTGTTTGTTTTTTTGGAGATGGGGAGCGACCCATCAGGCAAGGGTCGCTCCCCTGGGGGGCAAATTGTATTTAGACCATTTCTGCCCCCCTTGGGGGCAGATTGGTCGATTTTAGGTCAATCTGCCCCCAAACGGGGCAAGAACCACTAGGCACTGGGGATTTGTTTTTTGGCGCCAATGTCACGCAGGGGGAGCGACCCCGTAGGCAAGGGTCGCTCCCGGGTAGGGAGGGGTTTGGGGGGTTGGGGGGGTCAAATTTATTTTAGGGCATTTCTGCCCCCCCCTTGGGCCGGCTGAGCTAGAGGCCAAACTCCACAGGTAGGCACTTTGCAAAAAACACCTCTGTTTTCTGTGAAAAAATATGTTGTGTCCACGTTGTGTTTTGGGCCATTTCCTTTCATGGGCGCTAGGCCTACCCACAGAAGTGAGGTACCATTTTTATCGAGAGACTTAGGGGAACGCTGGGTGGAAGGAAATTTGTGGCTCCTCTCAGATTCCAGAACTTTCTGTCACCGAAATGAGAGGAAAAAGAGTTTTTTTTGGCCGAATTTTGATGTTTGCAAAGGATTCTGGGTAACATAACCTGGTCAGAGCCCCGCAAGTCACCCCATCTTGGATTCCCCTGGGTTTCTAGTTTTAAAAAATGCGCTGGTTTGCTAGGTTTCCCCAGGTGCCGGCTGAGCTACAGGCCAAAATCCACAGGTAGGCACTTTTTTCTATGAAAAAATGTGATGTGTCCACGTTGTGTTTTGGTCCATTTCCTTTTGTGGGCACTAGTCCTACCCACACAAGTGAGGTATCATTTTTATCGGGAGACTTGGGGGAACGCTGGGTGGAAGGAAATTTGTGGCTCCTCTCAGATTCCAGAACTTTCTGCCACATAAATGTGAGGAACATGTGTTTTTTTTTTTAGCCACATTTTGAGGTTTGCAAAGGATTCTGGGTAACAGAACCTGGTCCGAGCCCCACAAGTCACCCCATCTTGGATTCCCCTAGGTCTCTAGTTTTGAGAAATGCACAGGTTTGGTAGGTTTCCCTAGGTGCCGGCTGAGCTAGAGGCCAAAATCTACAGGTAGGCACTTTGCAAAAAACACCTCTGTTTTCTTTCAAAAATTTGGATGTGTCCACGTTGCGCTTTGGGGCGTTTCCTGTCGCGGGCGCTAGGCCTACCCACACAAGTGAGGTATCATTTTTATCGGGAGACCTGGGGGAACGCTGGGTGGAAGGAAATTTGTGGCTCCCCTCAGATTCCAGAACTTTCTGCTACAGAAATGTGAGGAACATGTGTTTTTTTAGCCAAATTTTGAGGTTTGCAAAGGATTCTGGGTAACAGAACCTGGTCCTAGCCCCACAAGTCACCCCATCTTGGATTCCCCTAGGTCTCTAGTTTTCAGAAATGCACAGGTTTGGTAGGTTTCCCTAGGTGCCGCCTGAGCTAGAGGCCAAAATCTACAGGTAGGCACTTTGCAAAAAACACCTCTGTTTTCTTTCAAAAATTTGGATGTGTCCACGTTGCGCTTTGGGGCGTCTCCTGTCGCGGGCGCTAGGCCTACCCACACAAGTGAGGTATCATTTTTATCGGGAGACTTGGGGGAACATAGATTACCAAAACAAGTGTTATTGCCCCTTGTCTTTCTCTACATTTTTTCCTTCCAAATATAGGAGAGTGTGTAAAAAAGACATCTATTTGAGAAATGCCCTGTAATTCACATGCTAGTATGGTCACCCCGGAATTCAGAGATGTGCAAATAACCACTGCTTCTCAACACCTTATAGGTTTTCTTGATAGCTATTTTTTACTCTTTATATTTCAGCAAATTAATTGCTGTATACCCGGTATAGAATGAAAACGCACTGCAGGGTGCAGCTCATTTATTGGCTCTGGGTTCCTCGGGTTCTTGATGAAACTACAAGCCCTATATATCCCCGCAACCAGAGGAGTCCAGCAGACGTAACGGTATATTGCTTTCGATAATCTGACATTGCAGGGAAAAGTTACAGAGTAAAACGTAGAGAAACATTTATGTTTTTTTCACCTCAATTTCAATATTTTTCTTTTTCAGTTGTTATTTTCTGTAGGAAACCCTCGTAGGATCTACACAAATGACCCCTTGCTGAATTCAGAATTTTGTCTACTTTTCAGAAACGTTTAGGTTTCTGGGATCCAGCATTGGTTTCATGCCCATTTCTGTCACTGACTGGAAGGAGGCTGAAAGCACAAAAAATTGCAAAAATGGGGTATGTCCCAGTTAAATGCCAAAATTGTGTTGATAAATTGGGTTTTCTGATTCAAATCTGCCTGTTCCTGAAAGCTGGGAAGCTGCTGAGTTTAGCACCGCAAACCCTTTGTTGATGCCATTTTCAGGGGAAAAACCACAAGCCGCCTTCTGCAGCCACGTTTTCCAATTGTTTTGAAAAAAACAAAATTTTCACTGTATTTTGGCTAATTTCTTGGCCTCCTTCAGGGGAACCCACAGAGTCTGGGTACCTCTAGAATCCCTAGGATGTTGGAAAAAAAGGACGTAAATTTGGCTTGGTTAGCTTATGTGGACAAAAAGTTATGAGGGCCTAAGCACAAACTGCCCCAAATAGCAAAAAAAGGCCTGGCAGCGATGGGGTTAAACAAAGGCAGCATGGTAAGGAGATGGTCAATGAGCAGCATGCAGGTATGCGAATAACCCGGCAGCAGTGTGCAGCTGCTGCTGCCTTGCAGAAAAAAGTATAAGAAAATATGAAGCAAGGAAGCAGGAGGAGTGAGGTAAAAATGAAAAAGAGCCACTCCCTCTGGCCATTGTATGAAGAGCAGGGAACTGAGACAAGACAAAGTCATCCACCCACAAGCAAGGTGCTAACCCAAAGCCTACTCTGTATATTGTATTGTTCAAGATTTTTGCTACCTGACATCTCAAGATGTCTGTAAAGCAACATCCTAAAAATAAGACATCTAAGCAGCATTTGTGGGGTCTTACTTTAACTTGATTAACAGTATGAAGTGGAGTTTTTGTGCTTAAGGGGGTGTTGGAGAGTGTTTTCAATGGCAAGTTGCTAGCATTGTCCACGTGAGAAACATTTATTATAGGTGTTGGTATTACTGAAGTTTAATTTTGAATATTGATTTGACCTTTATTTCAGGTCTTGGACTACACCTGCTAGGTCTCTAGAAAGTGCCTCCAGAGTTAATGGCCCTGGCAGTGGAAAACTCAGCAGCACATCTGACTCCCATACGAACATCCTTTGTTAATCGGAACTATGGACAAGTTAGTACTGACTATCATGATTTGGAGGACAGCGTGAGGGAACTATTAGAAACAGATGAGGCAACATCTTGCTGTGAAAGAAGAGAACTTGGGAAGGTCAACAGACTTTATTCACCCCCACAGAAGCCGGATGAGGGAATTCGAAAGAGCCCAAATCGCAGTGATGGATTGTTCTTAAAGTCTCCTACCAGATTTTCTCAGCAAAATACAACATATTTGGAACGAAAGCTGCCTCTGGCCAGGGCTAAACACAGTTCTGAATCACCCTACAAAGTCAAGGCAGAAGAACAGAAGGTAAGAGGTTTGGAAAAACATGTGTTTTATTGTGTTCTATTATGTTTGTTAACTTACTTTGTGCTTTTTGGTGGTATTATTGACCTAGAAAAGTTTGTAAAGTTGTCGTAGTTTAACTATTTAAAGAACAGCTATTAAGTGGAAAGTTTTACCCAACGCGTTTCTGGACATTAAAATGCCACACCATAACAATCCCTGAATCATCCAGCCATTGTATTTTTTCCAGTGTAAGTTCATCTACTTACATCAACTGCTGAAAATAAACCCTTGGGAGTCAGGGTCTTTTTCCTTCTGGCTATTCTCTGACCCAATTTGAGTGCTAAAATGCTCATCCTACCTTAATTGGATGCATTGACATGAGAGCTCCACATAAGGAACAGCCCTAGCTGTTAGGGAATGTAGACTCTTCGAATTTTGTAGGACCATTGCAGTGGAAAATAATAGTAAAAGGCTGAACCTGCATTAAGATGCATAGTGTAACTTAGGGAGTTAATACTCTGTAAATGTTTCCATTCCAAATTAGGACTCTATCCTCCAGATGCTGTTTGTGTTTTTTCCCTTACTCTTCATCTGTCCGCTTTCGCTATCTCTTGCTGAAAAGACCTTGAGAAGATTTGGCGTAGATTACTTTTGCAGTGCAAGAGACACACAAAAATGTTTCCAGGATTACAAGAGGCAGCCGTTCTCCTCCAAATCAGCCTTCCTCGCTAATAAAGTCTTGCAGGTCGAGAACTCAGCAAAGGAAATATTAGGGATTGTTCGTAACTTTTCCTCCCCTTACTGTGTGGGAAATCGATTCACAACTCCTAGGACCTGGAAGATCAACTTTCTAATTATCTGGAGTAGACGGTGTCTAATGTTCTAAAATCTTTATCTTTTTGTGGGAGACATTGTGACCCTAATGTTGCAGAAATAGGGCCAGTGCCCTGTTGGGTTGAGCAGAATGGTAGGCCAGTACAAAAATTTCCTTTTGATTAACTAGATGAAAAGTTTGCTCCCCGTATGATATAAATCTAGCCCCCATATGGGTTACACATGAACCCTGAATTTCCTCTTAATTTACTAATTACATTGTCATTCGTGCAGGGCAGGAATATTTCTTGGTCAATTTTAAACACTCCCTTCTAATAAACATATTGCTAAAGCATGATGTGGAGATACACTCACTGTCATTTAAAGACAGCAAATTTTCCATTGAAAGTGGCATAAACATTCCCAGTGATGTGCAGTTTTATTGATAAAACTATACAGCGCATAAACAATGTGTGAAAATTGGATTTCAGCAAAAATATTTATCTTTTGCACATCCTCAAGTAAAGTGTTTTGACTTGTTTTCAACCCAAAAAAATCTTGTTTTCACCACACAGAATTACAAAAATGTGCTTTTATAACTACTGAAATTTTATTTTGAAATGTTTGTATGGATCACTTATTATTAAATGTTGTGTTAAAAAAAAGCATGACATGTTCCAGCCTTTCATTTCACACACTGCACAGCACGATTGTCAGACAGCTCACTTTATACAATTCAACTTTGCAGTTAGAGAAAGAAAATGGAAGAAGACAAACTGACCTTTTCTCTGAAAGCATAGCAATTGTGACAAGATAAAAAACATTTAAAGGCATCTTTATTCCTCATTTAATCTGTGAGGGAACAGAGCATCGGCTGTTTGTCAGATTGGGCCAGTAGGCCCTACAAATTGCTTGCCCTGACTCACCATAGCAAGTGGGCTAGTAGATTTCTCCAGGACAGATACATTTTCAAAATGATGCAAGTAAAAAAAACACCTTAAATATACAAATGGGAGAAGGTATTAAACCGAGTCAGTGTATACATCAGAAGATAAATTCCTACTATGCTATTACCTCCCACACAAATGCACAAACCTAGTATATTATTACTACCCACACAAACGCACAAAACCTACTGTTTCATAAAAGTCTGCACTCCTACACACCGAAATTACTTTCGTTAAATGCTCTCTGTGCCTAAAGTGTAGCTAAGAAGACTTTGGAAAAAGTTAGCCACAAACATTGGTCTCCATTCAAAACATTGCATGACTTTGTAATTGCTGCAGTATCCGGCTGTAGGTGAACAGAGTTTCCGGCTGTACGTCGTCTGCACGTTGAGGGGCGGAGCCTCTGAGCTGCCGGATCGGTGTGCGGTTCCCCCGAGTGAGGGGGGGCCTCTACGTTTCACGCCTGCTGGAGGTCTTGGCTGACTCCTGGCCCCCGCATCCCCTGGTCTTCCCTGCTGCTCCTCCCCCGCAGGAGTTGGTGCAGCCGTGTCAACACCGCGGCCTAGGTTGTATAGCGGCCACATAGCTGCCCTGCTGTGCTGAGCTGCTGCAGTGCCTTGGTGGCGCTTGACAGGGTGGGGGCTGGGGGCGCACACATCCCGCCTGCCCTCCTGCCGTATCTCTGACCTTGTTGGACTTCCGGCCCGGGGATCCAGTTCCTTGCTCAAGAGCCCCAAAGGCACTTAAGGCCTGGACAGTTTTTGCTGCTGTTGGTCTCTGCCCCTGGTGGCCCCGGTGTTTGGCAGTCCCTGGTGGGGCCAGTCAGGACCCTGCACTGGGTCATACATTCTACGACAGACGATCCTGGGTGGAATCACTGAGAGAATTCCTGGTCCTGATCCTGGTCCTGCAATCTACCTCGATCCTCCTAGGGCTCACACAACTGGAGTTCACAGGGGATGGCGGCCTAAGGCAAGTGCCTAGCATTCTGCAAGTAGGGTCAAAGGTGTTGGGGCATAAACAAACCAAAGCTAGGCTGCAGGCAACCGTTTTTTGACGGAACCGGCTGGCGTTAAGCCTGTGCGGCTTGTCTGGACCGCATTGCCTTGCTTCTCCTGCCCCTCCTTCTCTCCTGCTTAATCCAACTTAACGGGTCTCTACTATTCCTTCTTCTTCATCACAAGCTTGCAAGCCTTCAAGTGGAGTACTGATACCCCTCAAAAAGGGCCATAAGCGTTTCTAAGAACCTATTACACTGAGTTACTTCACCTTTCGACCTGAGCCTCGCCAGATAAGGAAGGACTTCGGGAGTCTGCCTCAATATGAGGTCTGGTAAAGTAAGGAATGAGAACCCAAACCCTCAAAAGCGTAAGAAATGCCGCCGTGGCAATATTATCTTGCATTTGCCATCGACCCCTGAAAAGTGGATATATCCTCTTTCACCTACTGCAATTACAGCGGCCACCTCTCCACTGGCTGCTGATCCGCCCAACCCAGTCACGTTGAAGTCTCAACTCTCTGTTGTTCATACGCCGTATCCATGCCCTTCAAAAAATTTTAAGTCTTCTCTTCTGGATTACTTTAAGTAAAAACCTAAGCAGGAACCTCCGGCAAACGGTGGGGAGAATGAGCCGGTGCAAGTCGGGGGGGGGGCGGGCCTCTTCGGAATTTGCAGCCATTGATGTTCTACTCATGGCTTGTGGTTATTCAAAAACAGCGGCTCTAGTCCATCGTTCTGCTTTATCCACCTTCTCTCAGCTAGCATCTCAGGATGAAGTATGCCATTCGCCACCCTATGAGGGCCAGCCGGCCTGTCCTTGTCAAAACACGAACTTTCACAAATTATTATATCCAGCAATCATTCTTTCAATGTTGGAGAGTGGGAGACCTCCTTGGTAGCCTCTCCAGCTGTCCTCCTTCGGCAGGACGGTCTGGCTGTGAGTTGCCACGATCGCCACAGGACTGCAGCATTTCCACATCCTCTAGCCCACTGGCAGCCCAATGGATTTGTAGTTCAACTGGCAGTATTCATCCAATGTTACCAATAAGGTCCCCTAGCTGTGTAGGTGACCCTAGCTCTCAAACGGAGCCTATCAAGGGCGAGTTCAGGGACCAGTCCCTCCTTGATCTTTCCTGTCTTCAACCCGATTCCTCGGTAGGGGATGGTAGGGTATCCAACCCTGTGCCTTCCTCTTTGGTCCCGGCAACCGGCTCTGTCTGGCCTCAGCTCTTGCAAACTCTTCAATCCACTGTACTGGCTTTGAACTATCACTCCGATAAGCTGGACGTTCAAGTCGATTTGCTGAATACACTGGCTTCTTCCGTAGCTGGTATTGATAAAAAGATAGAAAATCTTGACCAGCTAATTTCCAGAGCCCAGGTGATGCTGATGCTGATGCTTTCCAATTATTGAAAGCCTTTCATCTTTGCCCACCTTTTTAAGTTTGGTTCTTTGCGAAATCAAGAGGCTATCTCCAGATTCTGCACCTATGGTGTGCCAGCCGAATTCAAGCTCCCATTCTGCCGTGGCTCAGGATCCTCTCAAACCAAAAACATTGGACGATTACTTCTTTCTAGTCAAAAGTGCAACCTCTATCCTCTATCAACCCTTCTCAGCTAGCTGCTATGGGAGCCTCGGAGCATGTTATTTTGGCCAATTGTGTTTCCAAGATCTTTCCTTTACTTGAACTTGAGTCTATGGTGCCTGCACCGCCCACTGCCCCTGCATTCTTGCTCAACCTGCTTTTAACACATCCAACGCCCCTCGGAGTTGATCTTAGGGCTCAACATTAGCTGGGCAAGAGGGGGGAAAAAAAAGACTCCGCAAACAACGGAACAAAAGGCGGAGCCAACCCCCTCAAGGATTCCTAACTAATACACAACCGTTGGTCAGTCTTGAGGCGCTGCAGCTCTCGCAGTCGTAGGTGGTCCCCAAGGTGTCATCACTGTCCAACTCTCCCTTGACGCCACTGGTTGGTCTTCCTCCCTCGACTGAGGTTGTCAAGGACCCTTTGGCTGGTATTACTGTGCTGGGAACTGAACTCCCCTTCAAGGACCCTTTGACTTTGGTTGAAGAATGTAACTTAGGTGTAGTGTATTGGATACAGTAACCTCACACTGGGGAGGTGGAGTGCCTGCCTGCTCCACAGCCACATTGTTTGAACCTAAAACTGTCTACGGAAATACCGGTGGTGAGGTTCTGGTCCCTGGTTCTCCTAATTCCTTTAAGCTGCCTTTTGATAACATAAGATGCCTTCCTGCAATTTTGCCATCAAGCCTTTGGTCCAATCCTCCGGATATGCTGGCCCTGGTGGGTCCTGTAGGCTCACATATTGTAACGGATCAGTTACAGCCTTTATACCCGTGTCCCCCAATGGCCTTACTGGAGGGTATAACTTCTAAACTTGTGTTCATTCCTGAATATCGCTCTAGGGGGTCACATGACATCCTGAATAAGGGGAACATTTTAAGGCTCTTTAATGCTATCTCGGATCTTAATAACATCGGCTCTAAGGACATTGTGTCTATTGAATTTCTGGACTCAAGCGGGTCTAGTTCAAGGGAGTCCACACTGGTTTCTTTATTCTCTGCTTCAATAGCTCAGTCTATTTTTTCTAAGAGAGACCTATTTCACTCGTGGGGTATTACAATTATTCCTTATAAGGAGTCTGGCCATCCTGCACTGTTATCAGAACTTCAATGTCCAACGGCTCCTATAGTATTGAAGCCTTTTTCAATGTTGAAAGGTGCTCTAGCTTTGATGGCACCCCTCGCACTGGTTCTGGTTCTCAGGGGGCATCCAACTGGGACTGGCTGCCCTCTACCCTCTTGCACGAGCGTCCTCATTGACAATCATGGGTGGGTGGTCAACATCTGGATGTCTGTCCCTCTGCTCTTGGAACATCAGCGGGATTATGCACAAGTTTGCCTCGGCTGATCTCTTAGCATTCTTAAATAGCTATGATGTAATGGCCCTCCAGGAAACCTGGGCTGAGAACAGCAGTCCGCTGTCTGGGTATTTAGAAATGTGGAAACCTGCTCTTAGAACGAGCAAGAATGGTTGTGCCAAGGGAGGACTAGCACCTATGTAACTGTTAAACTAAATGAGAGTATTCTGCCACTTTGGTCTGGGATGATAATTGGATTCAGGGGACAGTCATCAGGAACGGGACTGCACAGCGAACCCTTATGGTAGTGAATGTTTACATTGCGCCTGGCACAAAGAACAAAAGGGGCAGGTTGTCTCGATTGATGCAGATTTTTTAATGCAGATTATGGGCGATTTAGTTGGGGAGTACCCTTGTGCTAACTATCTTATAACCAGATTTTAATACAAATGTGTTTCAATACATAATGGAGGCTCTTGACAGCCCTGATCTCTGCAACCGTCAGTCAATTCCCAAACAACTGAGGCCTCAGGGCTGTTTGCATTGCCCGTTGGGAGAGTACACAGTAATGCACCTTAATAGTATGGGCATTAAAGTCCTGAATGGGCGCTTATGTGACAATGTACAAATGGACAAGATCGGATGGTCGATCCTACTCCTATTTAGATTGTACCATTTGCAACAGTGAATTGTTTCCCTTCATTGAAAAGTTTTTGACTCTGCCTCGAAGTGAGAGTAACCACCGTTCACAAATTGTATCGATCAAATCTAGATTTCCTTTGCATGATGTTATGCGGGTGGTGGCGTCTGCTCTGAGTCTTTAAAGCGCATAAAATTGAATTATTTTATTGGCGGCATAGTATTATCTGAATGTATTAACTTTTTTGACTCTGAGGGAGCGGGTTGTGAGTCCCCAGTTATGTCATGGGCTAAACTATCCTGCCTTTTATTGTCAAGGTTTCACCAACCTACGCGTAATCCACACTGGTCCTTTGTCATTTCTGGGGAATCCAGGAACCTAAAGAAGGCGCGCAACAGCTAGCAATGGCACTTAGGAAAAGTCCTGACTCCAAGTGTTTATTCATTAAATACAAACAATTGAGGAAAGACTACAGGAAGGCTGTTTATGATGACCACCGATCCTACCCTAATCAGGCTTGGGCTAAACATTTAAGTGCAAGCAAAGATTCAAATTCTATGACATTTTAGTCCCTTATTGACAATCTAAATAGCAGTCAAAGGGGCATTGGCATTGCCAACATTGCCAACATTTCTGAAGGAGTCTGGACGTCTTATCTGACAACCCACTTTTCTGCAAGTAAGTTGGATGGAAAATTGTTGAAAGTGGGGGCTTATAGCCCTATTTCTGCTCTGTCTAAGACGTGTCCCATGTTTATTGGGTCACCAACTCCCATACAGGGAGTGAAGAAGTCCTTTCAATTACACCTTCCTCATATCATTTTGAAGGCTAAGCAATTTGGAGCTCCCGGCCCCAACGGTCTTCTGCCGGCACTGTTCAAACAGGATCCTCTCTTTTGGGCTAATCATCTTGCCCATTTGTTTGAGCACTGCCTTCTGACTTCAACAATTCCTGAGTCTTGGCGGGGTGCCGTTCTTCATCCCTTATATAAAAGTGGTTCAAGGTCAGACCCCGCTAACTTCAGGATGATAGCCCTGCTGGATAGCGAGGCATAGTTGTATGCCAGTCTTTTGTTGCAAGATCTTCGTGCCTGGGTGGACTCAAAGGCCCTAATTCCCATTGTTCAAAAAGGGTTTTCTGCT
This sequence comes from Pleurodeles waltl, assembly GCF_031143425.1. Lineage (NCBI taxonomy): Eukaryota > Metazoa > Chordata > Amphibia > Caudata > Salamandridae > Pleurodeles > Pleurodeles waltl. Next base: position 445,527,069 of record NC_090444.1, read on the forward strand.
GGATCAGGCACTTCAACAAATCTGCTAGCACTCTCTATTTTGATCGACAGGACGATTCTATCAGGCTTAGCGCTGAATTGTTTTGTTGATTTTAAGGCGGCCTTTGACCAGATCCCCAGTAGCGCTTTGTGGGCTAAACTACAGAATTGGGGTATCCCCTCAGTGCTTTTAGATGCCATCATAGAACTCCATACAAATCCTTGGGTGTTCTCTTTCTAGAAAAATCCTCACCACTCATGGTGTGAAACAGGGCTGTGTGCTGGCTCCTCTTCTTTTCAATTTGTTTATTGCAGATTTAGCAACGTCTCTTGATGTTGTTCATTCTCATCCCCCTAAGATTGGTGGCCTTAGGCTCCGTCATCTGCTTTACGCCGATGACCTTGTACTATTTAGTTACACTAAGATGGGCCTTCAATGGCTGCTTAATCAACTTGCATCTTATACTTCAGTGAATCAACTGGCTTCCGGATTTGGTGGCAGTTGGTGCCGGTGCTGGCCGTTTGGAGGCAGTCCTGTGGCAAGTAATCAGTGAGTCTCTAAATTGAAGGGATCATACTTAAATTTTTTGGCCGAATGCAAATGGCGACTGGGCGTTGATGATCTTTAGGAAAGTAATCCCCCCCCCCATTCTCTGTTCAAATTAGGTGTAAAAAGGCTTATTCAACGGTATTAGTATCACTCAGATGGCTCCCTCCTTGTTCAACGGAAGCATGCCTTGTCAGTAATCCTTCAAGCCAGGTAGGCCTGTTAGCTTTTTTTCCTGTTTTTATGGGTCTCTGTTGAAAAGGTCCTTTATGGCCTTAAGGATGGGTGATTGGGGTTTCTTGAAACATCTACCTCAATAGCGGCTATCCTCTGGGTGAGGGGTGACATGCAGAAGCTGTAATAATGCGGATGAAACCCTGGATCATGTGGTCTGTCTGTGTCCAGCTTTACTTAAGGAGCATAGATTTTTGCTTCGATGCAAATGGAATGAATTGGAAATTCGCTCCTGTCAGCAGGCTATTATTCAGTCTCTGGACCCTGCTAACAATGCTGAATGTGTTATTGATTACATTTATCAAAATTGCTCAATCTAATTTTAGTGGCACTGCGAGCAAAGGATAGGCAGGATTGGAATTTCTTTTTTTCTTTTCTTTTTTTCTCTCCCTGCTCTTGCCACGCTGTTCCCTGTTGATTAAGTTGTGGATTTTAATGGCACATGCTGGTATTTATTGTAGCCATTATTAATGCACTATGCACTTTAGGGCCTGGGCTCATGTATTTTGTTTTGTTATGCATTATGTGGATTTCCGGGCTTGGTGGTTTAGTCTAGTTTTATATTTAAGACTTTTATATTTTAGGTAGTAACTCTTCCTCTTTTTAATATATTATGTGTATTCTAATCATGAAGTGTTTTTAGCATGCATTTAGCTTCTGATTGTATTTCTTTTCTTTCTGTCCAATTGTATTGGATGTTATTATCTGTACAATAAATTATTTAAAAAAAAAAAAAGACTTTGTAATTGATTTTTAACTAAATATGTTTGTATCCAGCAGGTACTAAAAGCTAATTAAAAGTAGCTGGCCAAAGCTGCTAGGGCGGAACAAACATTGTCTTTAATTTCTGCAAATTTACCTGCTTCAGAGCCGGTGTACTTGGAGTGTGTGTGTTCATTGCAGCACATGCTCTGTACAGTGCACTTGCCAAGTGTCACTCAGCCACCATCCGTAACAGTCACCCGCAATGGCATGTTAAGGGCTTGTGTCCGACATGCCTTGTGCTGACACTGTATACTAGGTTCAGAATCCATCCTCATATCTCGCTCCACTTCCGTGCGTGCAAGGAGGAGAAAGGACTATTACACGTCCCGCTTAGAATAAAAATGTAATAATTTGCTGAGTTTTGGTTTAGTATTCAATCTACTCTGGTAACATGACACAGTGGATGAGTCAAATTAAAACTTAAAATAGTGACTGGTTATGCTTTGTAATTAGGACCATGTCATGAAATGTAACTTAGCAAATGCTTTAGGTAGGTTAGTGGATTGCTGCACCTACTGCAGGGATCACAAATTCAAGCAACGAGTTCTTTCCTCCTCCCAGTGCTAATAAAGTGAGTGACATTGACTTGGTTTCAGCACTTAGAGAGCTTTCTGATTGTAATGTGCTCTATGCAAATATGATATGCCACTGCAGTTTGGAGCTCAGCTTTGAGCAGATGTTGTTCTGTAGTAGGTTTTATGTATAACTGTGTTACTGAGTGCGCACACTTCTTATGTAACAGTGAAATGGACTGCACACATCTTCATATGCGTGCTTACCTGTCATTGAATACATGCACTGTGTAGTATTACTATTGTATACCTCTTTCATATGCTGAGTGTGCTTGCTTATAAGTTAGTTGATACTGTGTTTGGCGTAATCAATATGTGTATGTTGTTGAGTGCACTCTTTTTTTTCAGGGGTGCAGGTGATTATGAAAAATATCTCATACGCTGTACACAGGTGTTGACGTTCCCAAGTCTTCTCTTGAGTCAATAATCTTCCACATTGTACTTTTTTCTTATAAAGTGTAAATGCCCCGGCCTGTCACTTTGTTGCATGTTGTACATAATGAGTATCTCATGCAGTGCACGTTTTGACATGTCAGTGAGTGGACATGCTACACGCATCACACGTGCACCATGTTAGTATGCTGCAGAGGTGCAGGTTGCTAATTGCCATAGGAATGTTGACCCTTTCCTCTCGGGTGACAAACTCTGATGGGGAGTGTGGCTTCAGCGCTCACCAGTGGGAGATGAGGGAGGGGTAGGTTCACCATTGCTGGGTATAGGGTGCTGCGCTTACAGAAAATTGGCTTTTAGCATGCTTCAGGTGTCTGTGAGCACATTGCCCCAATTTCCGGCACTGCAAACCTGATGGGACTCATGCGAGAATGTCCGCATGGGTCCCAGCCTCACACAGGGGTGCACCATTCCCTTGTGGGATGTCAGGAGTAACGTTTTGTTGTAAACTTGTAACACTTAGGGGGTTATTACAACTTTGGAGGAGGTGTTAATCCGTCCCAAATGTGACGGATATACCACCAGCCGTATTATGAGTTCCATAGGATATAATGGACTCGTAATACGGCTGGTGGTATATCAGTCACTTTACCGTCACTTTTGGGACGGATTAACACCTCCTCCAAAGTTGTAATAACCCCCTTAGTGTTGTGGTACCAGTTAGTGAAGCGCTTTTGCTTTTATCAATTGCTTATTGTTACTCCAAGAGGACGCCTAGTGAGAGATGACTTGCACGGCCACTGAAGGACCGTTCACGTGTTACAAAACCATAAACTGTCCACAGCTGAAACTTTGCAGTATTTAAAGAATAGTTTAAATATCACAACACCTAAGGCACACTGAATCACAAAACACTGGCCTGTGGTCTGTAGTAGGCGATTGGAGGTGGCAGTGCATTATGGAGATATCAGCATCATGAAGTAGCATAGGAGCATGTGGGGTATTCTAAACAAAGCAGTGAAAAAAAAGACAAGGAGGGACGGCGTCACCGATGCAAAATCCAGTGATTCTTGGCAAGTCACTTATCTCTCCGTGCCTAATAAAAAAATCTCATCTTCATCTTTACAGCCACATAAATGGAGTATAGGAGGCGTACCAGTGGGCTCCTTGTGGAGACTAATCTGCATTCCTCTTTTCTATAAATACTCTCACATTGAAGTCAGCCAAAAGCAAATCGAGCTTTCTGGAAGACATAGCTTAACATTTGACCTCTTTTTGAATGCACAGCTAATGTGACAAGATAAGAACAAGATTTATAGGCCTGTTTGCAGATAGCAAGCTCTCGGAAGGATCCTGGTAAATAAGGTTTTGGCATGGGAGGGACGACGTGAACCTGGAGAGCCTAAGCCAGCAAATGGAAAGCAAGAAATTTAAAGTTACAAACCACAAAGCCAATGGTAAGCAACAATCAGAATGCATTCCGAGGTAAACTTTGTGAAACTCCCAAGATGTCTTTTGCAAACTGGATAGCTCCACTGTATGGTAAGCTTCGACCTAAAAAGGAGGTTCAGAGCTTTCCTGCATTTTTCATGGCTATTTTCTTCTGTGCTCTTGATCAAGACATTTTTCTTGGCCACCTAGGCTTCTGTTGAGTAATAATTACAGCACAGAGCAGGATGGTAGCAGAAGGCACACTGCTGCTGACGATGTGCTGGTTTCTGCGCTGCCTCCATTGTTACATACTATGGAGCCTTTTGCCAGTCTTCTCATGTTATGTAGGGGAGGCAAAAGAGGTGATTGCAGACTCTTGCATACTTACTAGTTGTGAGGCCTTGCTGAGTTGCATTGATTCCTGGAGAGTCAGTATGTTAATGGAGACCGCTGCCATGTGTAGTACCGGTGCTGCTTGAATGGTTCAGTCTTGGGCTAGGTCCAATCATTGAGGAGTAGCAGTCAGAGAAACACAGTGTTCTCTCACACCTGAGTTGATTACCCGGAAGACAGCCAGTGGAAATCCACACGAGTACTTGCAGCCCTAGATTTCCCTGACGTGTATTGAAAATGTGATTGTAGAATCTACGTCTCATGGCTGTTCTCTAACTATTAATGGAGACACTACAGACACCTATTACTTCAAAAGACAAAGCGGGGTCCATCATGGTATGATGTCCTTCTTGGGTACAACAAGCTTAAATAAATGGAGTAAAAAGAGAGGACTTGAGAGAATCTACCCCTGAGAGTTTCCAGGTTAGTTGTGAGGGCCTTGCTCTTCTCCATTAACATCTTGCATAAAGATGTGGCGCATAAAATCATTAACCTCTACTGATGTACGTGTTTCGGGGAGACAATTGTCATGGCAAACAGAGTGAAGGGCTTTAAATATGCAATATGGATGTGGAAGTGGATGCTCTAGAGTGCAGTGCTGAGGAGGTGTCTTCCTCAGTACAGGACCTTAAGATGTTAAGAAGCACTATAATTAGCAGCATTTTGAAGCTGACTGAAGGAAGGCAACCTATAGCCATTGGATGAAAAGGGAGGTACTTACTTGAGAATTTTGCTGAACCCTAAAGAGATCTCTGTGACTGTGCAACACAGTGCCATTGAGAGAGTTTTATGTGATGTTCTTGGTGAATGTTTGGTGTCTGATGCGTTCCTGTTTTTATTGACGAAGTACAAGGAACGTGCTGATTCTGAAGGGGGGGACTCCAAGTCCCAGGAGACTGTTTTGCCCTGTCACCACCTGGAACCTGCAGAGGGGTGGGGGCGCCAACAGGCACATCAAAGGATGCAGCCAGTACTGCAGCATGGGACACGGTGATCCTGAAGGGGGATCCCAAGTCCCAGGAGGCTGTTGTTTTGCCCGGACTCCACCTTGACCCTGCAAGGAGACGGGGGCACCATCGGGTGTAAGGAGGCAGCCAGTACCGCAGCTTGGGACGCATGCGGAATGTGCCTGGGTGGACCCATCTGCAGCCGGACGAGGCTGGGCAACCCCATTTTGAGTTCATCCTCAGATTCTACTCCCGGCGAGGCCCTACATATGAGAACTGCTATGCTGTGCAGTTGATACCACTGCCATTATGGGGAAACGCAAGGTTGGTGGGTCCCCAGCGGCTGTGTGCTCCTGTTTCAGTTGAGAGTATGCTGGAAAGGGGTGTTGGAATCGTGGCCAATGAGCTAGATGTGACTGAGCACAGACTTTCTATTGATTATGGCGCATCATTTCCTCGATCTCTTGATGTTGCTGATTGTACTGATGCAGTTGTAGGCACAGGTCCATTCCAGGGGGGCAGAGGTCAATTGCCTTTGGGTCACGTAGTTACCCCTACTAGTTCCACCAGTGATGCAGCCCACTCCCAAATGTGGTTGTCATATCGGAATCGAGTCATCCCCCGGGGCAACAGATTGCACTGGCTACACCAGTTCAAAGGAAACACCAGCTGGGCAAGAATAAGATGGTTAAACGGAAGCACCCCCGTCTGGCCAGAGCAAAAATGGACAGTTATCGTCTTGTTTCCAACCGCAAACAAACCCCAGCATTTTGACATGGGTCTGCGATAGTCAGACTTGTGGCTCTCTGCTATCTTAACCCTTTTTTGGGGGATATTTTGTGTACTAAAATTGGTAATATATATCAAGAGCACACTGAAACCTTTGATAGATCGTCTGGTTACGATTGGGGGCTTTTTGGGTGCTGCTCCTATTAATCTGCAACCTGAGTGTTCAAGTAACACTGTGTTCGATGGCATCTGTCGCTGTAGATACGCATGTTTTGCATAGCTCGCCATCTGGTGTTGGGCCGGAGTGTTACAAGTTGTTTTTCTTCGAAGAAGTCTTTCGAGTCACGGGACCGAGTGACTCCTCCTTTTGTCTCCATTGCGCATGGGCGTCGACTCCATCTTCGATTGTTTTTTTTCCGCCATCGGGTTCGGACGTGTTCCTGTCGCTCCGAGTTTCGGAACGGAAAGATAGCTAATTTCGGAAGATTTTCATCGGTATTGTTGCGTTCGGGATCGGCGTAGTTAGATTCAACACCGCGTCTAAGATCGAAGAGCTCCGGTGCCCTTCGGGGTAATTTTTTCGATCCCCCGTCGGGGCCTGGTCGGCCCGACTGCGTGCAGAAGAACGCCGATGGAACGGACCCCGTTCCGTTTCTGTCCCAAATGCCACAATAAATACCCCTATACAGACCAACACTTGGTCTGCAACCTGTGCCTGTCACCTGAGCACAGTGAAGACACCTGCGAGGCCTGTCGTGCGTTCCGGTCCCGAAAAACACTCCGAGACCGTCGAGCCAGAAGACTTCAGATGGCGTCCGCGCCGACAGCCCACCGGGAGTTCGAGGAACAAGAAGAGGAGGGAACCTTTTCGATCCAAGAATCGGACTCCGAAGGATTCGACGATACAAAAACCGTGAGTAAGACGTCGAAAACCACTCAGAAGAAGATTTACAAGGCCCAGGGGACGCCACTGCCACCAGGCCATGGCTCGACCCATAAATTCGGTGACCGACCGTCGGCACCGAAAAAGGCCCAAACAGTGCCGAGATCGTCCGACTCCGGTCGAGACACCGGCACGCAGCCTTCTCGGGACCGAGAAAGTGCTGGAGACAAGCATCGACACTGAGATACCGGCGTAGACACGGCTCGACGCCGAGACAGCGGCACCGAAGAAGATCGACACCGAGAGGTTTCGGCCCCGAAAAAGAAAAAAGTCACCTCGGAGCCGAAAAAAGATGCAGACAGGGTTTCGGTGCCAAAACAAACTGCAACCGACCCAGTTTCAGGCTCTTATACAGAAGAGCACTCGCTAACCTCCCAAATGCAAAAGCATAGGTTTGAGGAAGAGCTACACTCAACTGATGTAGACCATACGCAAAAGCGTATTTTCATACAGCAGGGGACAGGAAGAAAGAGAAGATTGGAGTTCCAAACTGAACAACCACCACAAACAAAAGTGGTGAAAAAAGTTACCCCACCACCCTCTCCTCCACCTGTGATTAACGTCTCACCGGCACAAACTCCATCACATTCCCCAGCTCACACCACCATGAGCCAGGGTGACCAAGATCAAGACGCATGGGACTTATACGACGCCCCAGTGTCAGATAACAGTCCGGAGGCATACCCTACGAAGCCATCTCCACCAGAGGACAGCACTGCGTATTCTCAAGTGGTGGCTAGAGCAGCACAATTTCACAATGTAAGCCTCCACTCAGAACAGGTCGAGGATGACTTTTTATTCAACACACTCTCCTCCACCCACAGCTCCTACCAAAGCCTGCCTATGCTCCCTGGTATGCTCCGGCACGCAAAAGAAATCTTTAAGGAGCCGGTCAAAAGTAGGGCAATCACACCAAGAGTGGAAAAAAAGTATAAAGCGCCTCCTACAGACCCGGCTTTCATCACTACACAGCTGCCACCAGACTCTGTCGTTGTAGGAGAAGCTAGGAAAAGGGCCAACTCCCACACATCTGGAGATGCACCACCCCCAGATAAAGAAAGCCGCAAGTTCGATGCAGCTGGTAAGAGAGTCGCAGCACAAGCTGCAAACCAGTGGCGCATCGCTAACTCCCAGGCACTACTTGCGCGCTATGACAGAGCCCATTGGGATGAGATGCAACATCTCATTGACCATCTGCCCAAGGACCTACAAAATAGGGCAAAACAAGTGGTTGAGGAGGGACAGACCATTTCCAACAACTAAATCCGCTCCTCCATGGACGCTGCAGATACAGCTGCACGGACAATTAATACATCTGTAACTATCAGAAGGCATGCATGGCTCCGAACGTCTGGATTTAAACCAGAGATTCAGCAAGCAGTTCTCAATATGCCTTTTAACGAAAAAGAACTGTTCGGTCCAGAAGTGGACACAGCGATTGAGAAACTCAAAAAAGACACGGACACTGCTAAAGCCATGGGCGCACTCTACTCCCCGCAGAGCAGAGGGAATTACAGCACATTCCGTAAAACACCCTTTAGAGGGGGGTTTCGGGGTCAGAGCACACAAGCCAGCACCTCACAGGCAACACCGTCCAGTTACCAGGGACAGTACAGAGGAGGTTTTCGGGGACAATATAGAGGAGGGCAATTCCCTAGGAATAGAGGAAAATTTCAAAGCCCCAAAACCCCTACTACTAAGCAGTGACTCACATGTCACTCACCCCCTCCACACAACACCAGTGGGGGGAAGAATAAGTCATTATTACAAAGCATGGGAGGAAATCACTACAGACACTTGGGTTCTAGCAATTATCCAACATGGTTATTGCATAGAATTTCTACAATTCCCTCCAAACATACCACCAAAAGCACAAAATTTGACAAAACATCATTCCAATCTCCTGGAGATAGAAGTACAGGCACTATTGCAAAAGAATGCAATCGAATTAGTGCCAAACACACAAATAAACACAGGAGTTTACTCACTGTACTTTCTGATACCAAAGAAGGACAAAACGCTGAGACCAATCCTAGACCTCAGAATAGTGAACACATTCATCAAATCAGACCACTTTCACATGGTCACACTACAAGAAGTATTACCATTGCTAAAACTACACGACTACATGACAACTTTAGACCTCAAGGACGCGTATTTCCATATACCAATACACCCATCGCACAGGAAATACCTAAGGTTTGTATTCAAAGGAATACATTACCAATTCAAGGTACTGCCTTTCGGATTAACAACCGCACCAAGAGTCTTTACCAAATGTCTAGCGGTAGTCGCTGCACACATCAGAAGGCAGCAAATACATGTGTTCCCATATCTAGACGACTGGCTAATCAAGGCCCATTCGTTAATAGAGTGCTCAAATCACACAAATCAGATCATACAAACCCTCTTCAAACTAGGGTTCACCGTCAACTTCACGAAATCCAACATTCTGCTGTGCAAGGTACAACAATACCTAGGAGCCATAATAGACACAACAAAAGGAGTAGCCACTCCAAGTCCCCAAAGAATTCAAAATTTCAACACCATCATACAACGCATGTATCCAACACAAAAGATACAAGCAAAGATGATATTACAACTCCTAGGCATGATGTCTTCATGCATAGCCATTGTCCCAAACGCAAGACTGCACATGAGGCCCTTACAACAGTGCCTAGCATCACAGTGGTCTCAAGCACAGGGTCATCTTCTAGATCTGGTGTTAATAGACCGCCAAACTTACCTCTCGCTTCTGTGGTGGAACAACATAAATTTAAACAAAGGGCGGCCTTTCCAAGACCCAGTGCCACAATACGTAATAACAACAGATGCTTCCATGACAGGGTGGGGAGCACACCTCGATCAACACAGCATACAAGGACAATGGAACGTACATCAAACAAAACTGCATATAAATCACCTAGAACTTCTAGCAGTTTTTCAAGCACTAAAAGCTTTCCAACCAATAATAGTTCACAAATACATTCTCGTCAAGACAGACAACATGACAACAATGTATTATCTAAACAAGCAAGGGGGGACGCACTCCACGCAGTTAAGCCTGCTAGCACAAAAAATTTGGCGTTGGGCAATTCACAACCAAATTCGCCTAATAGCACAATTTATACCAGGGATCCAAAATCAACTCGCAGACAATCTCTCTCGAGATCACCAACAGGTCCACGAATGGGAAATTCACCCCCAAATTCTGAACACCTATTTCAAACTCTGGGGAACACCTCAAAAAGACTTGTTTGCGACGAAGGAGAACGCAAAATGCCAAAACTTCGCATCCAGATACCCACACAAACAGTCCCAAGGCAATGCCCTATGGATGAACTGGTCAGGGATATTTGCTTACGCTTTTCCTCCTCTCCCTCTCCTTCCTTACCTGGTAAACTCAGTCAAAACAAACTCAAACTCATATTAATAGCACCAACTTGGGCAAGGCAACCCTGGTACACAACGCTGCTAGACCTATCAGTAGTACCCTACATCAAATTGCCCAACAGGCCAGATCTGTTGACACAACACAACCAAAAGATCAGACACCCAGATCCAGCATCGCTGAATCTAGCAATCTGGCTCCTGAAATCCTAGAATTCGGGCACTTACAACTTACCCAAGAATGTATGGAAGTCATAAAGCAAGCCAGAAGGCCATCCACCAGGCACTGCTATGCAAGTAAATGGAAGAGGTTTGTTTGCTACTGCCATATTAATCAAATACAACCATTACACACAACTCCAGAACATGTAGTGGGTTACTTGCTTCACTTACAAAAATCTAACCTGGCTTTCTCTTCCATTAAAATACACCTTGCAGCAATATCTGCATACCTGCAGACTACCTATTCAACTTCCCTATATAAGATACCAGTCATTAAAGCATTCATGGAGGGCCTTAGGAGAATTATACCACCAAGAACACCACCTGTTCCTTCATGGAACCTAAATGTTGTCCTAACTAGACTTATGGGTCCACCTTTTGAACCCATGCACTCCTGCGAAATACAGTTCCTAACCTGGAAGGTTGCATTTCTCATCGCCATTACTTCCCTAAGAAGAGTAAGCGAGATTCAGGCGTTTACAATACAAGAACCTTTTATACAACTACACAAGAATAAGGTCGTCCTAAGGACTAATCATAAATTTTTGCCAAAGGTTATTTCACCATTCCATCTAAATCAAACAGTGGAACTTCCAGTGTTCTTCCACAGCCAGATACCGTAGCTGAAAGGGCACTACATACATTAGATGTCAAAAGAGCATTAATGTATTACATTGACAGAACAAAGAACATCAGAAAGACTAAACAACTATTTATTGCATTTCAAAAACCTCATGCAGGAAACCCAATATCAAAACAAGGTATAGCCAGATGGATAGTTAAATGCATCCAAATCTGCTACCTTAAAGCTAAACGACAGCTGCCCATTACACCAAGGGCACACTCAACCAGAAAGAAAGGTGCTACCATGGCCTTTCTAGGAAACATCCCAATGCAAGAAATATGTAAGGCAGCCACATGGTCTACGCCTCACACATTCACCAAGCACTACTGTGTAGACGTGTTATCCGCACAACAAGCCACAGTAGGTCAAGCCGTATTAAGAACATTATTTCAAACTACTTCCACTCCTACAGGCTGAGCCACCGCTTTTGGGGAGATAACTGCTTACTAGTCTATGCAAAACATGCGTATCTACAGCGACAGATGCCATCGAACTGAAAATGTCACTTACCCAGTGTACATCTGTTCGTGGCATCAGTCGCTGTAGATTCGCATGTGCCCACCCGCCTCCCCGGGAGCCTGTAGCAGTTTGGAAGTTACCTTCAACTATTTGTATATGTATCATCTCAACCTTAAATAGGTACATACTTAGTCACTCCATTGCATGGGCACTATTACTACAATTCAACTCCTACCTCACCCTCTGCGGGGAAAAACAATCGAAGATGGAGTCGACGCCTATGCGCAATGGAGACAAAAGGAGGAGTCACTCGGTCCCGTGACTCGAAAGACTTCTTCGAAGAAAAACAACTTGTAACACTCCGGCCCAACACCAGATGGCGAGCTATGCAAAACATGCGAATCTACAGCGACTGATGCCACGAACAGATGTACACTGGGTAAGTGACATTTTCATTATGTTAATGTTGTTTGTGATCCGTTGCTACCGAACAGTTCCATAGGTACAGGTCAGAAGAGTACAAGTAATATAGCATTGACATCTGGGGGCCTCGCGGGGGCTGCGCACTGTTTTAACACACATACTATGACTAAGGTTGCATTTAATAACAGTGAGCTTAGAAACTGTTTGCAGTCCGCCTCCGCATGTTGCCCTGAGTCTCCAACAGGTTCATTGCCTCTGCCTGTTGGGAGTTGTGCTGGCCCTCTTAATGGTACTTCAGCCCTGGCACCCTGTCACAACACTCTGAGCCTTCCCCCTGCAGCTTGCCTATATGTTTTAATTTTGGCTGTGGTCCCTCCTCTAAGGGCTGGCCAAGAGAAGTGTTAGGACCAGCTTGGTAACAATTATATGGATGGGGTCAGAATGATATCTTGATGATAAGAAGAGTGGTCTGGTTGGGGCATTCTAAGAAAAACATTTCAGTAGACTGCATTGTCGTAAATTTAAAAAAAAAACACATAAGCGTGTGTCACGTTCTGTCTAGAAAAGAGTATAACAGCTTAACTGAAATCAATTTTACTGTTTTACCTCTTGGGTTTTTTAATCGTCCCCTTGCTAATTCTCAGAGCACTTATGCTCAGTTGTGAAGTTACCCTGGAATCACACATTGTAGGAATACATTTGCTGTGTTTAGTGGTTTAGCAAATGTAAATTGACTCAATGGGTGACCTATTTTGTGTATGCAGGTATTTAATAATAATGTATCTCTTTCTCCTATTTTTATGCCTGATAATCCCGATGTAGACGTTGTGATCGGAAATGGTTGTGAGAGATTATGATCACATTCTTTGGCTCCTCTTAATGAGGGCATACTCCCGTGTTTAATTGCTGACAATCCAGAGGCCCATAGTCGCGTTTTTAATGTTATCATAGCTTGCAACACACCGCTCAAAATACTAAGTTGGAACATGACTGGTCTCAGCTTTAAATTACACACTCAAGCCTGGATAACTTTTCTTAAAAACTATGATATTATTTTATTTCAAGAAACTTGGGATTTAGTACCTGTGTTTGTTGATGGATTCCAATGCTTTAGCATCCCTGTCTCTCCGTCACAAAGTGGGTGCGCCTCAGGTGGGTTGGCAGTCTGGATTAGTACAGCCATTAACGACACGTCCTAAATCTTGACACTCGTGATTGCAGGTTTTCAGAGCTTAATTATTAAATCTGAATATCATTAATTTTTATCATAACAGTTTTGTTGGTATACCAAACACAAGATTTCCCCATTGTTTAGATTTATCTCCAATTTAGTGGAGAGCTTAGCGTCCACTGGTCAAATGTTATATTTAAATTTGGTAGGAGATTTTAATGTGAGACTCCCTAAAAATCTTGTTGTATTTAGGTCAGTGCCCTGCCCTATCATTTGAACTGTCATTGACCCATGTAATAGAGAACTAATTGCGCCTCTTGCCCCTCTCAACACGGTCAACGCCCTGGATATTGTGGATTCCCATTTTAGTGAGGTACCAACGTTCGGGGAGGGAGCCCTTCTATTATGTCCTCTTCACACTTATGATTGAGGATTTATTATCAAATGGCATGGTTAAGCTTTCTAGTTAAAGGTATCACAACCCCATCGAATTTTCGCTGATGGCCCACCACAAGGAAACGTTTAGGAGGGTCATTGGGGCTTGTAATGTGCATCCAACCACTGATAATCTAAAGTTGGTGTGGGGGTTGCAAGACCCTATCCAGTTTCTCACCACACTAATCAGGAATTAGTTCTGCTTGTCTATCCGAAGAGTCCCACAGCTTGTTGCTAGTGGGTGCTTTTGTTGATCTTTGTCAGGGAGTGCGGAATGTTCTTTTGAAATCTATCTGATCCACAACGAGTACTCCAAGGTGGTTTAACTCTGACTGTTCAGCAGCAAACAGGACACTTAGATTAGAGATGGTGACTAAACCTAGAGATTCTCCCTTGGTTGCTTGTCTGCGTAAGCAATATAAAGAAACCCCTGCTAAATGTTATCAGGAGCTAGCTGCTTCTCAATTGGATGCATTAATTCAGCCAGCCAAATCTGGCCATAGTAATTTCTTCAGTGCCACTGTGTCTAAATTTGAAACGTAACCATAGGCCTCCTAGCTCCATTACCTGCCATATTTCTAGACGTGTATGGGAGAAGCATTTTGAAAAAATCTATGCAGCTTCACCAGCCCTGATATATTTATCTTAGATTATCAGTTAGCCTCTTGCTTCCTGACTACTGCAACAGAGGTTGAGGAAGCCATTAACGATAATTGTGGTGGTAAAGCTCCGTGTTCAGATGGTGTCCCAATAGATTTGATCAAAGCCAATGTTGTGTTTTGGGCTCCCCTTCTTAAGAATGTCTTTAATAACCTTGCCCATGCCCCTTTACCTAGTACCTGGAGCGCCTCAATAATAATGACTATTTTCAAACATGCGTTTACAATGCAATAAGTCTCACATTTACGAGAGTTGGAGCTATTGGCATTGTAAATGCATAACTGGACTCTCCTTGGCAGATAAATTGATCAACCTTGCAACTAACAACCATTGACAAAGCCAATAGTCCTGGCTTGTGTAGGTGTAATGTTACTTATTGTGTTATATCCCTGGATGCAACGACAGAAAAAAGCAGCAAAAATACCAGCCGGTCGGCACGCTATGCTAAGAAGAGATTTGTATTGATAACGCGTCCGTCTATGTTAATTTATACACATCAGGACTCGTTTTAGGCCGATGAATCTTTGGACCCAGTGGTGAGACACCATAAGACGAGATAACTGATCAATATATCAATTAATATGTCAATAACATTGTCAACAGTAAACACCAAAATATATCTTACTTTAGTCATTAATAAACATTCGGCGCAATCATGACCTTTCAGTCACGAATAACCACACCTTAATGAAGTTTTAGTGAATTTTATTCCCTATTGATTACAATCTAATAGCAAATGCATTAATCTCGAAATCAAGAAGCAAATAAACATAATCACAGGAGACAACTAAGATAAGCTTTCAATACTGCAAAGATCAGAAACATAAGATAATCATGCGAATAAAAACAGATTGCGATACATAATACCTCCTAAAGGTCTTAGTTCAGCATAGCACTACGTCAGTCAAGTTAGTTTCGTCAGTCGTAATGAATACCTCATCTATCCTCAAATTAGCATTAGCATGTTGGGCTTCATGCAAAACAATTTAGAACATCAATTTGGAAACTTCTAACTAAGGTCTCTAATCAAAACATACAGCAGTTGGTACCTAGAAAAAAAAGGCAAATAAATGTATTTCCATTAGCAATAATTGTAATTACCCTCCTCAGAATAGGTAAGCATACAGGATCAGTCTTCGTCTTCAGGACATCAGTTAGATCACCGTCGGTCTGTCTAAGTTAAAGGCAAGGGACACTCTCCTCATAAGGAGGAAAGTGTAATGGGGCAGTCTATGGGCAAGGATGGTTTTGTCTAAGTCTCAAATCACCAAATAGAGTGACAGTTTCTGGATGCAATCGATATCATTCCCTACCTAATGCCCTTTGTCTCCTGTGTCATGGGTTTTTATCCCTTTTTCGTAATACATTCCCCCAAAATTCTATTGGTCAGTCACTACACCCCACTATCGGTAACCTATCAAATTATACATTAAGTAATGCATTTGTCATTTCACGATATATCTCTGAATCCTAATTGGTCTTCATAATTGACATTTTTCGTAGGTGGCACATCCGGGGTTACTTTATTTCCTTGGCACACGTCAGGTCAAAAGTTCTCTTCTCCACGCTTTATCGTCCTTGGAAGTGCCCATAATTGTTTCGAAGTTTCATAATTTATACTAAAAGCTGCTAGCATGCGGATGGGAAAATTTAGCATTGTTGCAAATAAGTAAGGAAAAGAACAATCGCTGGGTCATGGTCTTTTGCAAGTCAGCACACTGGAGAAACAGAAAAATACGCTTTAATATGAGAGTTACACAGCTAGTTCTCGACTCACGCTAACTTAAGATATACGGGTTCTAATGAATGCAGTTTTATACGTGTTAATGTGCTCAGTTAGGCATACTATAAACTATTATTTCTTACAGTCGACATTAGTTTACACATATGAACAATTCTCCACGTTTATGAATACGTTTCAATGAATATTATTATTAATGCAGCATCGTTAAACATAAGCATTTCATGTCTATAATATGTAATACTTAAACTACGCTCTCTCAGTATCTTACATGTTTTTTAGCCAGGCCCATAATTCTATCAGCTACACCCCTTTGAGACACCCACAGTTTTTTCAACCCACTTCAAGCCCCTGGGTATGGGAACACAGTTTGATGTGATTGAGGTTAGGAAACCCGATGCATTCTCAGTGATGGGCAAGCAAGGACGGGGGTAGGTGGTGAGGGGAAGTGGACAGCACGTGGAGAAATAACGAGTGGGTGCGGAAAGCAGTAACAGGAAAAGCAAGTGGGCATGATTTGTGTGCTTTACCTAAATTACGAGTTCACTTCAGCCTAGTACTTGCCTGCTCGTTCAGTTCTTTGGCTCGAGTATCGCTCGACCACAGAAGCTGCGCTGACTGTGTGAACATGGAGAGAGAGGAGGGCTGAGGGGAGGGCGAGGAGGAGGGACATGAAAGAGGGTGCTGTGCCATATATACGAATGGCGAGTACTTTCTGCATTGTGCCCTACGCTCTGATGTCTGGTAAACGTTTCTTAAGTATTTTGTTCTAAACGCAATGGTCTTTAAACAGATGCAGGGAGTGAATGCGACTAGGACAAAGAAAAATACTGTCCCCTTTCAATGTTAGTTGTAGGTAGATTAGAAGCAAGCACAACTATTGTAAGGGTAACAAGAATTACAGATGTTTTAAACACAAATGCAATGCACAGGCATCACTGGCCTCGGAGCCCTCCAGATTGTGCTGGGAGAGCCAGGTTAAAGATTAAAGGGGGTGCCATGCTAATAAATTAAAGATTCACAGGACAGATTTAATCACGCTGGAATTCGAAAGGCGGGGGGAGAAGCTTTGGAAAGGAGAGCCTTCCCATGCTGCTGTGCAGAAACAAAAGAAACCAGGGCGCCAAAGCTAATTGCAGCCAAACATTAACATGAGCAGGACACAAAAAAACAAAAAAAATAGTCTCCAAAGGAACTGATAAAGGCGAAAATATACAGTAGTTGGTCCCTGCTCTGGGAAGGAAATAAAAGTGAAAAGGAAGAACAAAAAAGCATGACTGACCACTAGCACGCAAGGATTTTCAAATGGCAATGAAACAAACAAATGAAATGCCTTTAAATCCCGAGAAGAAGTATACAAGAGGTTGTATGCTTACGCTGAACCTAAAAAGGAGATTGAGCGCTTCCAGGCTGCTATTGCCCGATATCTCTGATAGATTCAACTGTCAAAATATTGTGGAGCATGATTCAAATAAAAGAGCGGGTGGGCGTCAAATCAGTTTTACATCATTGTCAATATGGGTTCAGGCATAAGGTAGAAACAATCGAGCAATGCCTCAACCTGATTTTAGGGAACTATACTGTGGCTAAACAAGTACCTCTGTACTTGGCTTTCATGGATTTATCCTCTGCTTTCAATTTTGTGAATCGAGCCAAAGTATGGCACATGCTTATGACATCGCTCCAATAAATTTTCCACGGCCAATGGGTCTCTTTGTAGCTTTCCCCAACCTATGGGAGGAGGACGCCTTACCCCCTTATTGGAAATCTACAAATCTCAATGTATTCCAATTGCCATGTATAGGGCTGAGATGCAGGGGATTTCTAACCGTGTAGCTATTCAAAGGGAAGAAAATATATTTCTTTATAAAGTTTTTTTTATTTGTCCCCCTGTCTGCCACAAATTTTATCTGCCATAAGGAACTTGGGCTTTCTTTTACTGAACACCAGTTTAAGGTTCAGCCCGCATTAGTATGGCTTTCTGTCTTGAAAAATGACAAGGCTCTCTTAACAAGAGAAATATTAACTGATTGTCTCCCCTATGAAAAAGGGCTACAGATTCCATGGCTCGCTTATGTAATGGCTGTCTACAGTAAAATTGGGATGGAACAGTTTTTAAGAATCCTAAAAAATATGTAACCACTAATAGGAAGTGTGTGGCTAAGGCTTTTGTATAATCTTGAGGAAATACCGCGGGCAAAATCACTGGTGGATTGGGCAACAGTTGTTAAGTACCTTGACCTATACACACTTGATTGTTCCATTGATTGTTGATTGGAGTGTTTGTAATCGCTGGGAGCGTTCTTTATTGTTTTGATTAAGATCTGATACAGTGAAGTACTTGCTCTGCTTTTCTTTGAGTTATACGCATAATTTAGAAGCTGTGTCCAGTCCGTGCCATAATATATCTGGTCAATCTGTGATTCATTTTACGTTCCTTTGTAAATTTTATGCACAATATATGAAACTGTGTGCTCATTACCTCTTTTAAAAAAGTATTGTCGCAATATTAATCAATGTAGACGTGCTTTCAGGTTTTACAACTCTTACTTGAAAAGGACGTTATTTTACACATGGGGTCCTTATAAAAATTCTCTGTGGTCTAAGCTGCTATAAATGCTGCTGATCATTACTGCTTTCTGTGTTTTGTACTGTATTATTATGTATTGCATGCACGTAACCATGGAATTTTATGAGTTGTCATTTTTTATCCTATTTGTAGTATGTATTTGTTTTTATGGACACGTGTATGCTTCTGAATAAAGATTTTATTGATTGATAGACTAAGCACAAGGAGATTGACTTTTTGATCTTGTACAGGAAGGCCTTTAATGGCAGTCCTGGGTTTTGCAGACCTCAAGGAATCCTGTTCCTCACAAAGTCATAAGAAGAAAGGAAATGTATCTCCTGTGCTGCTTTTTCCTGGCTTACTCCTCAACACACTTTCCAGCCTTGCTGGTGATTAAGAAAGATTTTGACTCTTCCCAAGACTTTACCCTGTCTTTAGTGGTCCTATCTTTCTCTCCATAAAACTTGTTGGTGTGGTCGGCTCCATCACTTCTAACTAAAAGTACTTTTGATACACGCATCGACAATCTTAAAGTCTAATACGGTACAACGCAGGCCTG
Organism: Pleurodeles waltl; assembly: GCF_031143425.1. Classification (NCBI taxonomy): domain Eukaryota; kingdom Metazoa; phylum Chordata; class Amphibia; order Caudata; family Salamandridae; genus Pleurodeles; species Pleurodeles waltl. The sequence continues at coordinate 445,546,252 of NC_090444.1, forward strand.
GATTTTGAAGGTCTTCCTGTATGTCTTAACCTTGAAATTAGTTTATCCTTCTAACCAATGACAGTAAAGGCTGTCTCACTACTCTGAACCTCATTAGCTTCAGTGCACAAGTTGCTGATCATGCAATGTTTTTCGGAGTTTATATTGATACTAACCTTATCTCCAAAATCCATATTGCGACACAAACTACAAAATCGCCGTCCTCTAAAGTAGTGCAGTTTTTCTTATTCAGACTCCAGACTTTCTTTAAGCCCTTTTCCTCTTGCATCTGAGCTGTGTCACCATGCCCCTTTTGTCTCTTACCCCCTTTTAAGAGCGTCCTGGATACTGTGAAACTTTTCTTCATATAGTTCAAAGATGTTCAGTAGAGTCTCCACAGAAAGTACTGGCTTTTTAGCCCACTTGAATCTGGGTCGGACTGGCAAATAGGACAATCTGACAGTACCAGAAGGGATCTAGCAGGCCACTATGGTCTATGGTGGGCCGGGTTTACATTTGATTTCCCTGATATTACCACAAACATTGCCTGCAGCAGGCAAAATGCACGCAGTCGCACATGCCTTGCAAAACACCTATACAAATTTGGGCTACCTATATAGCTTCCTGTTTCGCCAGTGGGAAAACTTATTTTGGTGCCCAGGGCTATTTCTTAGCCTCGTCCAAACGCGACTTGAATCAGCTTTGGATTGTGCGGTAACATCTTAAAGGCACAAATAATAATAACTTTACGCAGGGAAACAACTATCTTAATAGTCATGAGGTTGCTTGAATGTGATTTTACCTTACTGCACAAATGTAAACTCTTGCAGCCTATTTTTCACCATCGTGAGGGAGGGCATCATGACCCACTGGAGGGTTTGCCTTCTGTGAGTTATGGCCTCTACCCACACTTGCAGGTAATAAATACATGTTACACCCTGTACTTATATTACATCACAAGTGTACCAGTGCTTTTGTTAAGTGCAGTCCTATATTTTGTCTGCATTTTGTCCACATGATGGTTTTCAGCTGTCATCTTGACTCGTGGTGTAGGATTGATAGTCTTGGCTTATATTCTAAACACATTTTTCAATTAAGTCTATTCTTTTGAAACAAAACAGCACAATTGTTATACTAAAGCTGCATTTACTTCCAGAATCTTCCCTCCATAGTTTAAAAAAACTGCAGTGTCCACATCCAGACAGTGGCTTACTTCAGATTTCCTCAGTCACCATAAGTGTTTAGAAAAAATACATGCTCAGCTTTTTTTTTTCCTCCAGAGTGTTGCACAATTAAAATTGTGCATGTAATATAACTACCTCAGACACATGGTCAGTTCTGTATTACATCCTAAAGTTCCAGAACCTCTTGAAAGTATGATGTGCTTTTAAAGGGACAGTAGCTGCATAGCTGTGCCTCGCTGCTTTTATGAGACAGTTCCACTACTTTATAACAGGTATGTTAGATTTTATTGGGATATGTCTCTCACCTACTATTAGGGCTACTATAATTTATTTGAAAAGACCACTGCTTTTTATCATTGTATTTTTACTTTCAGGAAATGTCTACTGTTGTGATACTGCTGAAGCATATTTTACGTAGGGTTATGTTTTACAACAAGGTAGATAAATCTTTTTACCCAGCATGAGGGTTTTGGGTCACGAGGCATCAAAATATCACAACAAATCAAATCAGAATGACAGTATGATCAAGTTGGTCATACAAGGAAGCTCCAGTCTGAAATAAGGTTAATGGGTTTTATTATAAGCTCAGACTCAGTCATGTAGACAATCTCAAAACAAAGTTATAAAAATACAGAATCATCATTGGTTGACCAAGGTGATGGAAAAGATTCAAACTAACTAACCTTAAGAGGACTAAACATTCAACAAAAGCAATGCAAAACATCAGAAGGATTATCTGATGAACAGAAAACAAGTGCTGGTCAGTTCTTTTAAGCATTAGGACAATTCAAAAGTCATCCAAGCTTAGCTAGCTAGGGCGAAGGAAAACCCTACAGATTTGCAGGTCAAAAGTTAACATGTGCTGGGCTAAACACATGTGGACAAAAAGTAAAAAAAAAAAAGGAAAAATACAAAATTAATTTGGAAAAATGACATCTAGGGGCAAAAGGCGACTAACCAAGATTGAAAGTAAGTAAAAAGGGAAAGTGTCAGCATGTCAGAAGCTTGGTCGAGTCTACTTCTTGGGGTCGGGGAAAAGTTTCTAAGTCTCAGCAAAGCATTGAAATCAAGGGTAAGGGTAGAAAGGTCTGTACCTCCGAGTCCAAGGGGGTTACAGCTAGTACAGAAAAGTGGGGAAGACTGACCAAAGTCCACCTTGGGAATGGTACATTAACATTCATAGCGCAAGATGATGTGCTAATCCATCACTCAGCATGACGCAGAAGTTGTAATTGTCCAATCATAGTCAGTCATGCGACATGGAACTGCAACATCAGTGAAGATTCACATTACCAACATGTAGAAGGCATTCATCTTGGCTCATCCATGCGGGTTGAAACAAATGTAGACAGTTTACTTCCACAGTTCCTGAATATACTGGGCTCAAGGTTGGTTTCTCAGGGTCACTATGTGTAAACCAATAGGGCATCTATTACCAAGCTAGCATTTCATGGTAACGAAGTCTGAAAGAAAAGTTCACGTTAAGAAGAATGACTAAACATTTTTCTGCACAGTCAGAAACAGGGCTTTACAGGCTCACTTAAGCTAAGTGAAACAAATTAAAGTAGTACATTCATGTATGCAAAATGGGGAACATATAACATGTAACATTATAAATTCAACATTCACCTTTATCAGTGTCCATGTTACGGTAGACTTAAAATGAAATAACTATTAATACATTGCCTTAACTATAGTACTGGACTGCATTCTTTTGCATGTACTATTTTAAACATTACTCTCTTGAAATCTTTTATCGTTTTAGTGCAGACTATTAAGTAACACCATAGAAATTAACATATAGTTGAATTAATTGATTAGATATGAAGTTTAAAGGCTGTACCACCACACTTTAGTTCTCTATCCTACAGTGAATGCACAGTAATATAGGCTTTCAGTTCACTCCTTTACTACTAATTATTAGTACTTCAAGTAACAAAATGCATGGATTGTCACACACAGGTGATCACTGTCACATCAGGGGTAGCAATAATATTTCTACCACATCAGTCCCCCATCTGATAGCGATTTCAATCCATCACATCAGATTACAATCTCTAATTTTCAATTAGACGGGTCACAGTCTTTGAAGTTGTTCTAGGAAAGAACTTCTAGACTCCTCTGGCTGCTTTATGTCACTGTAGTATATACTTAATCTCTTCCTTTCTTTTTCCTCTCTTCACTCTCATCTCTTTCAGCTTCTTTAACAACTTATAGAGACCAACTGCAAATAAGGCAAACAAAGCTATAATCAATATAGGTTTCAAGATACTCCCAGCGAGTCCCTTCCCCAGACATCCAAACTACCTTCCAACTGCTGATAAACAACTACCTATTGCTTCCCAGGCAACTGTTGTCTCTAACTCCTTCAGGTCCTTTTTCAGGCTTGTCATTTTCACAATATACATTCCCAGCTCCTTACTGTTGTCAGATACGTAAGTGCAGCACTGTTGAACCTGTAAAAGTTAGCAAACTCCACCCTCTTTTGCAAGAAGAATGTCTAACCCAAGGTGGTTTTGTAAAGTCATTGATCTTACAGCAACCATTTCTGTGTCTACTAACAAGACGGCACCTTCTCTATCTGTGGATAGCTCATCTACTAATATGACAACTTCCTTATCTGTGATCATTGAGGACCACTCCCACAGATGGAATTATGGCACCAAAGATATCTCCTACAATTTCTGAAGCACTGGCACCTCTTTTAACTCTGGTGTCTGACTTCTCATCCCAAACATCGTTGAAATGCTCCACATAATATATCTTTGGAAAGACTACTCCTAGATAACATGTACCATACTAATACGTCCCTTGGGTAGCTCGTAATATGCATTCTTTCCACAGATAAGATAAAACACCTGTCCAGCTAACATGAACATCCAAACACTCTTAAACAAGAACACATGTCTACATTCACCAAACCCTACAAATTTTGTGCCAGTCTTCTATTTAGGTCTGTATACACACAACTTCCCTACATCTTGTCAACCTAAGCCATGGGATCCTTGACTCCCTGTCGATGGATAAGCTGCTTCTTCTGCATACCAACTGTGTAGCACTACTCCTTTTTAGGGTCGAGCCTCTGAGTGCATGCGCTAGCGCATGCATCTCACTCGCAAGACTCTCTTGTGTTCAGTAAAGGGCTTTGGCCTGTCTGTCACTTACAATTTGTAGGCTTGCATGCCATTCTTTTTTACAGCCTCGTAATTCGTTGCTTCAGGCCAAACATCATTTCTGTTCCTCTGTCTGGAGCAGGGACCAAGCACTGATTGATTCAACTTAATCAGTGCCCATCCTCTGCTCCCGACGTGATTGAGGTACTATTTTGTTTGTTTCAACTTCTAGTGCCCTGGAAACAGAAGGCTTGTGACTGGAAAAAACGTGCCCAGCCGGACAAACAACATTGCAAAGTTTTATTTTTTTATAGCTAACTTTCTTTTATTTTGCCAAGTCATCTTTTCTCACCTTGCACTTATGTTTTCTTTTGTTCTTGCTTGTGGGCGCTGTTCTCAAAAGATGACGATTATCTTGTTCTAAATATTGCAGAGCAACATTGTTTCTCTATCATGTGTAACATCTGAAATTATGCTGACACTTAATTGTGCAGTACTCCCCAAGCCACCTCACTCCAATCCACCCCACCTCAACCCACACCAATCCGCCCGCCTCACTTCACACCAATCCACCCCACTCCAATTCTTCCCGCCCACTCCAATCTAATCTACCCCACTCCAGTTCACCCCACTCCAATCCAAAACAATCTGCACCACTCAAAAACAATCTGATCCACTCCAATCAAAAACAATCTGCCCCAGTCCAATCTTACCAGTCTGCCCAACCCCAGTCCGCTCCACTCCAATCTGACCCACTTGAATCCAAAACAATCTGCCCCACTCAATCCAAAACAACTCACTTCAACCCAAAGCAATCTGCCCTACTCCAATTCGCCTTGCTCCAGTCCAATTCAGCACTCTCAATCCCAATTCACCCCACTTCAATCTACCACAATCCACTGCACTTCAAAGCAGTTGATCCCACACCAATCCACCCCAGTTTTATCTGCCTCCCTTTAATCCAAAACAATCTGTCGCACTCCAATCTGCCCCACTCCAATCCAAAACAATCCACCCACTCCAATCCAAAACAATACCCCCCACTTCCATCCAATCCACCCAACTGCCACCCAATCTACCCCATACCTGCCCAATCCACTCCATAGCCATCCAGTCCACGGCATTCAAATCCAATCTACTCCAGTCCAATGCACTCTTATACAGTCTGCCCCACTTCATTCCAAAACAATCTGCCCCACTCCAATCCGTCTCACTCTAATCAGCCCCACTCTAATCCAGAACAATCTGCCCAACTCGAATATTCCCCACTTCAATTCAGAACAGTCTGTCCAACTCATATCTACCCTACTCCAATGCACTTCAAGCTGCACCACTCCACTTCAAATCAATCTGCCCCACTTGAATCTATAACACTCTGCCCACTCCAACATAAAACAAGCTGCCACACTCCAGTCCAAAACAATTTGCCCAACTCTAATCCGCGCCACTCCAATCTGCCCCACTTTAATCCACGACAAGCTGACCCACTACAACCTCCCCATTCCAATCCCAACCAACCCAACCCACTCCAATCCAGTCTGCCTCACTCCAATTTGTCCCACTCCAGTCCAATCCACCTCACCCCAATCCAGTCCACCCCACTCCATTCCAATTCACCCCACTCTAATCCACCCTCTACAATCTAGTCCACCCCACACCAATCCAGTCCACCCCACACCAATCCAGTCCACCTCCCACCAATCCACCCCAACCCAGTCCAATCTACTCCAATCCAATACACCTCACTTAGCCCACTCCAATCCACCCACCTCACCCCAGTCCAATTCAATTCATCCCGCTCCAGTCCAATCCACCCCACTCTAATCCATCTCACCCACTCCAATCCACTCCATACCAATCCAGTTCACCCTCCACCAGTACAGTTCATCCCACTCCAGTCCAATCAACTCTACTCCACCCAAATCCACTCCACTCCTGTCCACTCCACCGACTCTAATCCACCCCACATAAATTCACCACTTTCAGTCCAATCCACCCCATCCAATATTCCCCACTCAATCCAATCTGATCCACCCCAATCCAGTCCACCGACTCCAACCCATTTCTCCCCACCAATGCAATTCACTTCATACCATTCCAAATCACCCCATGCAATCCAATCCACCTCACCTCACCTCACCTCAATGCAGTCCACCCCGCTCCAATCCACCCTGCTCCAACCCAACCAGCTCCAATTCTCCCCACTCTAATCCAACCCGCTCCAGTCCAACCCTCTCCAATACATCCCACCCCACTCCAGTCCACCCCACTCCAGTCGAGTCCACTGCTACCCAATCCACCACACTCCAATCTACCCCAATCCAATCTACCCCAATCCAATCCATCCCACTGCAGCCCACCGCACCCCAATCCAGTCCACCCACCCCACCTCATGTCATTCCATCCCACCCCATTCCAATCCACCACATTCACTCCAATCCACCACATTCTACTCCAATCCATCCCAATCCAATCAAGTCCACTGCTACCCAATCCACCTCACCCCAATCCAGTCTACCCCAGCCCAGTCCATTCCACTGCAGTCTACCACACTTCAATCCAGTCCCCCCACCCCATCCCAGTTCAGTCCCCCCACTCCAATCCATCCGGCCCAACCTACTCCAATACACCCCTTTCCAATCCAATCAACTCCACTCTAATGTACCCCAGTCCAGTCCACCCACCCCACTCTAGTCCTGTCCACCCTACCCCAGTCCAATCAACCCCACCGAGTCCAATCCACCCTGCTCCAATCCAGTGAATCCAATACAATCCACCCCTCTCCAGTCCAGTCTAATCATCCTTACTCTACCCCATTCCAGTCCAATCCACCCCACCTGAATCCAATCCACCTCACCCATCTAATCCACCCCAATCCATTCCACCTCACTCCATTTCAATCCACTCCATCTACCCCACTCTACCCCAATTCAATCCACCCCACTACCTCAATCCACTCCAACCCACTTCACCCTATTTCACCCCTCTCCACTCTGACACTCTCTGACACTTACCCATTCAACTCAATGACACTCTACTCCCCCACTCCACTCTACGACACTCCAACAAATCCACTCAATGAAATTCTTCTCCCCTATTCCACTCTGACACTCGACGCCATTAACTGTTAGACGTGCTGAACATCAGTCACACTGGTGTACAATGTGGCAAAACACATTGCGAAAGCCAATAGCTCTTGTATAGGTTAGACCTATTGGCTTTGCCAATGCTTATTCTGTCTTAGTTTTCATTGCTCTTCTTCTGTCTTCAACTTGTCCAATAATTTCCCTTTCTACCGGGGTAAGAATACAGGTCAGATTGTTTCGTTGGGCATAGACTGTACCAAATGTCAATGTAGGTTCAACAAAGCCTCCCACTGTGTCAATTTGTTTAGCTTTGCCAATGTTGCTCAAATGTTTCATGATGGGGACAATTGAGAAAACAAGGTCATAATTAAAGTAACAAAACTGGAAATACTCTTGCTGATACAAAAGAGTCAGCAACAAACTACAAGAAATTCCATAAGTCCAGGGGATACTACAATAAATGAGTCCTTCACTTACTGATGAAGGCAATTGGGTGCAGACGTAACAATCTTTAACTTCCATGGTATTTACATATTCATAGAACAGCTTGTAATATAAATGTGTAGACAGATCACCTCTGGAACCATATGCATGTAAATCTTTCTCATTGAATAAGGACCTTTTTACCATTGCGCTTGTAGTCTTCGGGGCACGTCTCTAAACTAATAGGTGCTGATAAACTCAATCCAATAAGCAGCAAGATAATTATTATGACTATCACAACTAATACTTTGATGCATATGTATTTAGACTTACTACTTTTGTTTCTATTTGACTCATGAGTTCTCTAATTTCAGACAAAAAAAAATCAAAATGAAAATATGCAAATAGCTGCAGCAAAAATATCAACTGTCTCTTTCAGTCCTCTTGATTGTTTGTGGGCAAAGCAAATATCCAGAAAAATATAACTAAAACAAAAACTATTTTTTCCCCTTGAAATTCAAACATTAGTTGCAAAAGTGATCTTATAGAAAATTCATCAAGTTTTCTCTAGCAAGTGTTTAAAAAGCCTCTAATAAAAGGTCAAAAGTCTCTAATAAATGTGCGGTTCAAAAATCACCAATTAATACACCCAAGATATAATGTCTCCGTTTGTCAAGTGCAAAAAGAACAGATGATGGATGGAATGCTGAACAATGCAACCATTCACCCCCAGTCAAGAAGATCTGTGTTTAATCCATCATTTTTTTTGCCCATCATGCCACCCCAGTTTGGATCCAGCCATATGCAAATCAGTCTTGACCATACATGGGAACAGTCCAGCCTGAACTGCCAAGGCAGGTTCTCCCTGGACCGGAAACAAGGTTTGTTCAGCGTACTATCCATCATCTGTTTTTTTTGCTTTTGTCACCCTAAGTGGGAAGGGTATGCCCAGATGTGGGCCCCGTGCTCACTGCTCCACTGGATTCAAGCTACCCTTGCTGTTGACAGGGTGATACCTTGAAACCGGTCCCAGGATGCTTCATTCAAGTTCAGGAAGGACCTGGCTTGGCAGTTCAGGCCTGACTGTTCCCCTGGGGAGCAGGGGCAAGTCTAATTTGCATATGGCTGTGTCCGAACTGGGGTGGCGTGATGGGCATAAAAACAATGGATTAAACCCAGATCTTTGTGACTGGTGGTGAATGGTTGCATTGTTTAGCATTCTGTCCATCATCTGTTCTTTTTGCCTCAGTTCGTCAGGTTGCAACAAAATTTCAAAGCTCAATTCTGCCACAAGAACAAATTCAAGTATGCTCAACTGGATATGTATTGTTTAAACAAAATGTTGTAAATTCCTTCACTCAGTCATTTGCTGCAAAATATGTCCATTCAGGTGTGGCATACTTTTGAATAGGAACTCTTCTTCTTTTTGTATCTCCAAGCTACTGGTTTGTCAGTGTCACTGTCCCTCTGAAAAGATTCTTCAATTTCTTCTGGTATTGTTGAGGGGGGGCACTTGGACTAATGGCATAGCTTTCTCATTTAGCCATCTTTCTCTGGGTACAACCCTTTTTGGTATAGCACTTGTTCCTTTGTCAGCTTCTGAGCTTTGCAGAGCCAACTGTTTCTCTCTTAACCCTTCTGTACCAACCACTGCTGTTGACTTGCTTAGAACCTCCTCAGACCGCAGTTGTACTATATCAGCCACTTGCAGATTCCCAACAGCTTGACTAACCTGATCCCTCCGAATCACTGAAACCGACCCTTCAGGGACAGGTGCTGTGTCCTCAATGGGAACAGCAACTTTGCGAGTGTGGCTAGCATGTACCCATTTGGGGAGACTAGAGCACTTCACAGCTGTTGTAGTCACTAAGACGACCTGGTATGGGCCCTTCCAACGCGGTTCTAAGCAGGACTTTCTCACATGCTTCTTGACCATTAGCCAGTTGCCTAGGCACAGGTCATGGCAGAGTGACTGCTGAACTGTAGCTTCTCCAACCTGATGAGACACAGAATTAACCACGTCAGCTAGTCCTTTGCAATCATCCAGTACCAGGTCATGTGTTGTTCACGAGCACATTCTCGGGTACAGCTGGCAATCTCATAGCATGCCCCTTGATCATTTCATGTGGGGACAGGCCAGTCTTTCTGTCTGGAGTACTGCGCAAACTCATCAAAACAAGCCCATTTTAGAGAGGTGAAGGCACATACATTTGCCAATCTGGACTTCAGAGTTCCAATAACTTGCTTCCCCCAATCCAGCAGCTTCAGGCCTGTAACTGCAATGTAGTCTTTGCTCAACCTTTAATGCCGCACATAATAATTTCAGGACTTCACTGTTGAAGTGTGTCTCTCGGATGTGTCTCTCGGTCTGACTCTAGAGAAGTCTGGAAGCCAAACCTAGGTTTCGGTTCCTTAAGTAATAACTTTACTACTGTGAGACTGTCATTTCTCCTAGTCAGATAAGTCTCAACCCAATGAGAGAAAATGCACACAACGACTAAGATGTATTTCAGACCATTGCAAACGGGAAGCTCAGTAAAATCAAGCTGCATCCTGTTGAAAGATCCTCCTGATCTACCTGTGTGGCTGCTGTAAGTTTGCCTACATTCATCTGATGCCATGTATGACATTGGTGACATAGGACCTCTGCCATCAATCTGAATCTTGGGTTGAACCAAGTCGGTCATGATGCTATGATTAGGACATTCAGACAAACATGAGCCGGACCATGGTATTGCCTAGCCATAGATGGTAACAAACTATTAGGCGTCACAACTCTTCCATCACTTGAAACCCAAACATCATTCTCATCTCTCTTGACATGACCTGCTCTATCCCAACCTTGCTGTTCTTCCTCTGACACTTCTTTCTGCAACCTCTTAACTTCCTCCCAGGTATCTGTAGCTGTTAACAGAAGATTGTGACTCAACTCATCATTTGACTATTGGAGTACTCTCTATTAAAGACAGTACAATTCAAGGCACAGTATCTAGACACCTCATTGGCATAATTGTTGTCGAGTTACATAATCAGTGGCTTTGTGGTGTGCAGAGTATTTTACAACTGCAATCTGGGCAGGCAACTGTAATGCATTCAAAAGGTTGTATACTTTATCTCCATTGCAAATTGGTGAGCCAGAAGATGTTAGAAAGCCTCTCTGGAACCACAACTCTCCAAAGTTGTGAATGAACCAAAGCCATACTGAATATCAGTGAAAGGTGTTACCTTCAGCTATTCAGAAACACAGCATGCTCTCATAAGAGCAACTAATTCAGCTACCTGGGCAGAAAAGACTCATTGAAGCCAGGAGGCTTGAGCTACGCCTAAGACAATTCAGACTGCATAACCAGCTCCCGGGGTACCATCATCTCTTAAACCGGAGCTTTCAACAAACATGACAATCATTTTTTGAAGTAGGGGAATGTCTAGAGTGTAAGGTCTTGGCTTGGTGCATAGTTCAGTAACATCAAGACAGTCATGCTCAATTTCATCAACACAATCATTATTTACACCTTTATCATTCACAGGAGCTGGCAAAAGTTTAGAATGATTCAAGGTATTACAGTGTTTAAGATTTACATTCTGGGTGTCGAGAATAACCTGCTGATTGCGTTCTGATGCGCTGGTGTAAGAAGCTGAGTTTTGTTGTGAGTTAACTAAATCTCCACTGACTGGGGGACAAAAACTTTCAAACGTTTACCCATAGCAATGCTTTTGCACTGTTCTATGCTGACATAGACTTCAGCAATGGCTTTAAGGCAACCAGATAAAGCTGAAGCCACAGTATCAAGACTATCAGAAAAAATGTGCCACAGGTCTGTTAGCATTCCCATACATTTGAGTTAGAACTGATAGAGCTCATCCATTTCTCTCACAGCAGTACAAAGTAAAAATGTATTGTAATACAGCAGCTTTTCTTTCAGCTCTCTGAAGGCACATTTGCAGTTGCCATCCAAGGGTACCGGGTCAGTAACACATCTTTGTGTGTTAGCCTCTGTAAAGGCTTGACCAAAAAGGTAAAGTTTGGAATCCACTGGCAAACAGTAGCCAACCATTCCCAGAAACATTATGACTTCTTTCTGTGTCTTGGGGTATTCATTTTCAGAATTTCTGAGATTCTTTCCTGCAGCACCTTCTGTGCACCTTTCTCAATGTAGTGTCCTAAGTACAAGAGTTCTTTCTTACATTACTGCAATTTAGTCAGGGAAACTTTGTCTATTGTCAGCTAAAACGTTGTCTATTGTTAGCTAAGTGGTTCAACCGGATGACTGTATCTCTCCTACATCCTTCCTGAGTGTTTAATGCTACTAGTAGGTCATCAATGTACTGAGCTAAGCCTGAATGGCAGGATATTTTAAGGGATTCCAGATTCTTTTCCAAGATCTGGTTAAAAATTGAAGGGCTCTCAGTATACCCTTGTGGGACTCTGCACCATACCAAAACACGACTGCCAAAACTCCACTTTGATCTACAGGAACACCACGTCCTCTACCTTGTTGCTGATTAACTCCCTCTTGTTGCACTCCTTGCATAATACCAGTATTTCCTACCAACCGTTGATTCTGACTAGCTTTCTGTGTAGCCTTTACTTGCATCACTATCTCCTTCAACTTTTTTCTGCTTTAATTCCAATTCATCACTCCAGTATTTTGCATACCACAGAATCTCCTCAATTGGTTTGTTCTGCGAACAAATCAGATGCTGCTGAATCATGTTACTTATGTCTGGCTTCAATCCCTGCTCCAATCAGAACACAAAATGACACATATCTTTCGCTTCTATGGCTTCAGTACCACTGAAATGCTTGAAAGCCTGCAACAATCTCTCATGATAGGAATATATAAATCCCTTAGATTCCTGAGTCGTTCTGTCTGTCCTCAGCCAATCAGTGTCCTTAGGACACCTCGTTCTTCAAAAAGCCAATTACTTTCTGGTATTTTTTCATTATCTCTTCAGATGGTGAATTTGTCACTAGATCTCTTGGAGATTCACTGTCAGGCCAATCATCAGCAACCTAACACTAAGTCCGTAAATCACTCGTAACCACAATGCCAAACAATGTATTCAAATCTTCCCACAGTCATTATGAAAGTTTCACACATTTTTCTGTCTGCCTATACCGCTGGTTCTCTCTCAGTTTCGTTTAATGATCTGTGAATGAAAAAATATCACTCCTACTCCAAGATACATGTACATATCCACAACCAGGAACTTCTCTCATGGAAAGCATTTTCTTTAGCTTGACTTGCTCCTATTGGAGCCAAATCTGTTTTCTCTTTTTTCTAATCTCTTTTCTTTGCCTATCTTCCTTCCCACTTGTCTAAGGCTCCCCATTTCTGAATGTATGTGATCAGTTCTCTAATCTGCAATCTCATTCCAATAGGTTTTGTGTTTAATATATCCTTGTCAGTAAAGCCTACTCTGTAATTTGTCTTGAAGGGTTTTGATTTCTCTAAATCAACATCAAATCTCTGGGCTAATTCAGCTACTCTGTCATAGGCTTGGTCTGCACGTTTTGTAATGTCTTTGCACACAAACCTCAACTCATCTTCAGTGTAAATTTCTAAGTGAACTGTGTCTACATTTCCCATGTAATTTAATTCTAATTTCAATCGGGGTATGTCCGGTGATCTGTCTCTCTGGGGTGTTTTTTGCTATTGCACTGCAATTTGCTCCTCCTGTTGCACGTTCAGGGCTCAAATTATTCAGCCACTCATTCAGTTGCTGGGCAGTGAAGTCTCTTAGACTTATTTGATTTTTCAGTAGCATTTCTGTTTCAGCATGACCTGGAGCTACACTTTCCGACTATGCTTTCACAGGCACAAAACAAATGAAACTCGACCAGCAAATCTCACTCCGGTTGATACAGATCCTCCATGCACACTCAGGATTCACTTTATACCAGCCCACATTCACTCAAGAAATACTATTGGCACTGTCGACGATGGCTCACGACAAGCACCTTACACAGCACACAATAATTTAACCTAGTGCCTTTTGCACTTCTGCGTTATCCTTAGGCTACGGCGGACCTGTTGAACAACAACTGCTCTTGGCATTAGGTGCCACAACCATGCAAGTACAGCAACTCTGCAAGCACTTCACAACATCACACTTCACCTCAGTCTTTAGCCAAAGCAATACAAACCCAAACCCTAGTAAAACACACATCTACTGCAGAGGAAAAATGCTGGGACTTCATCAGTCTTCAGAATGAACCGTGGGACAAACATTTTCGGGGTGGGCATTTCGCATGACAAAAGTTTTAGGGCTCCCTTACACTATACCTAATTATGTCTCCACAACCCCCTTCCTCCCTTGTGGGAGTATCCAGACCTCTGCTACCGGATTTGCTATAGCATGTTTTACTTAGGGTTATGCTTTACAGCGAGGTCAATAAATCTTTTCACCCAGAATAAGGGTGTGGAGACCCAAGGCATCAACATAACACAACAAATCAAATTAGAATGACAGTATGATCAAATGGGTCATACAAGGAAACTCCAGCCCGAAGTAAGGTTAAGGGGTTTTATTACATGCTCAGACTCAGTCTTGTAGACAATCTAAAAAAGAAGTTGTAAAGATACAGAATCACCATAGGTTGACCAAGGCGACAGAAAAGATTCTATTGAGCTAGCTTCAAGAGGACTAAACATTCAACAAAATCAATTCAAAACATCAGAAGAATTTTCTGATGAACAGAAAATATACGCTGTTCAGTTCTTTTAAGCATTAAGGCAATTCAAAAGTCATCTATACTTAGCTAGCTAGGGCAAAGGAAAACCTTACAGATTTGCAAGTCAATAGTTTGCATGTGCGGGGCTAAAAACACAACGTGAAAAGGAAAAGTACACAACGAATTTGGAAAAATGACATCTGGGGCAAAAGGTGACTAACGATGATTGTAAAAAGTAAGTAAAAAGAGAAAGCATCAGCATGTCAGAAACTCGTTCAGGAGTCTTCTTCTTAGGGTCAGGGGAATAGTTTCTAAGTCTCAGCAAAGCACTGAAATAAAGGATAAAGGTAGAGAGGTCTGTAACTCTGAGAGCAAGGGGATCCAGCTAGAAGAGAAAAGTGAGGAAGATTGACCAAAGTCCGACTGGGGAATGATATATTAAAGTTCATAGTGCAAGATGATTCACTCATCCATCACTACCACATGACGACGCAGAAGGTGTAATTGTCCAATCATAGTCCGTCATGCGACATGGAACTGCAACACCAGTGAGGATTCTCATTACCAACATGTTCACCTACCTCTAGCCCTTGTCTGCAGGAGTGAGGAGAAAAGGGTAAGGAAGATAAGTAGCAGGGCTGAAAAGACCATATTTTCTATCTATTCAAGCAGATAGAGAAGTCTGGTACTTCTGGGGAAGGGAAGAGGGGGGGAGGGTGAAACCATTGTTTCACATGTGAGGTCACCTAACGGGATGGCCAGTGCTTTACTTCTTATGATTTAAAGCGTGAGATAATCAAGTGATTGTTGGTTGAGGAACATAATGATTTAATCTCATTGTAATGTTCAATATATTGTGTGATATTAATGATATAATGATACAGTTAATTACATTCCCTTAAAAACCCAAAGGTTGCAGGGATTTTATAGTAGGGTGGTGGTCCTCAGGGCCATCTACCGCTCCATGTTTATTTTAGCCCGGGGGAGGTGGTGGTCCCTGGAAATGTAGCGGTCCCTGGGACCTGGGGGTGTGGGGTGTCTGCATGGGCCCCCCTGCTTTTATTTTTAGACATTTATCCTGGGGAGGTGGTGGTCCCCAGGGCACGGGGGCATGCGCCCCTCCTGCATATTTTTCTCTCAGCCCCAAGGAAGCAGTGGTCCCCAGGGAGATGGTGGTCCCTGGGGCTACAGGAAGCCCTAAGAAGGGGGCCCCATGCACACCCCTCCTTCTTTTTTTAAGCTCAACTCCCCCCTTGACCCATATACATGGGCCCTGGCCTACCCAGGGTCCAACTAAAAGAAAAGCACAGGAGACCATTCTTTTAGAGGAAAAAAATAAAACCAGAAAAATCTGTGAATCCATCTGCGGATTTTTCCAAGATTTAAAAAAACATTTTTTTTAATGCTTTTTAGCTCCTGGAAGGCACCAAGGCTAGGGGCTCCGGGTGTCCCTACCTCAGCCCCTTTTCTTTTTTTATTATCTTTTTTTGTGGGACTCCAAGCCAGGTCCCAAATGTCTGCCAACGCTTCCTTGTTGAAGTGTTGCCCACCAATCCGATATCAGCACATGGACAATTGGATGCGCATAGGATCCGCGTCCCTCGATATCTATATTTTTTAACCTTTAATATCTTAAAAACTACTGAACAGATTTACAACAAATCATAAAAAGTACACTTTCTAGACCAAGAGCTAGCTTTCTGCCAAATTTAGTGTAATTCCGTCCAGCGGTTTGGGCTGTAGTCTTGTTTAAAATCCCTACAGGAACATGAAGGGGGAACATGCATTTTGGGACCCCCTTTTTCCTCAGCCTCCTCTTGACAGATCACCCCGAAACTTTCAAGGCAGCAGCTGAAGTATAAGTTTTGAAAATCTTGTGAAGATTCTTTAAGTGGTGCCAAAGTTATTGGCAAAACAAAATATGCTCTTCCTATGGAAACTAGGTCTTTACTATAATTACCTATTGTACCTAGTGTGTGTGTGTATCTGTGTGTGTGTGTGTGTGTATATATATATATGTATATTTATGTATATGTGTACACACACACACACACACACACACACACACACACACACACACACACACACACACACACACACACTCACTCACTCACACACACTCACACACACTCACACACACTCACACACACTCACACACACACACACACACACACACACACACACACACACACACACTCACACACTCATATCTATACATTACAGGTCGTGTCCTTTCTGGGTCTTGGTTATCAGTTCAGTTCATAGCAGGCCCCACAATAGAATACACTTCTGAGTAATGACCGTTTTAGGTGCGCTGCGCCTGGAAAAAAAAAAAATAACACTTTAAATTCCACGTGAACATGCTAGCCTTTAAAGCGGCACCTATCAAAGTCTAGAAGGCAACTTTTGTAGGTAACTTATAAGCAGAAAAAATTATGCTTGCAGGTGATGTGAAGTAGGCTGTGTTCTAGATACATTTTTAGGTTGATGCGCTAAATGTAAAAAAGTAACTATGCATTTTTGTTTTATTGCATTATTTTTTAAGTAATTTGAATAAGTAATAAAAAGTGTGTGCTAAACCGTAAGCTTTTTGCAGCATGGAGCTGTTGATACCACTGAGCTGAATATTCTTGAGGAGTAGTGGGCGTGGTCTTTGCCACATCCATTGCTCATTGTTAAGCATCATGTCATGTCTGCCTTTTTTCTATTTTTCAAAGCATATTTCTTGATTTTATGGAGTAAAACAAGCTTGTATTGCACTTATCCGAGGACTTGCCACGATGTAGATAGGATGAATAAACCCAACATGCAGATATTGACTCCTATAAAAAAAAATTAAAAAAACAATGTAGTGCCATGAAACTTTAGCCCAGTGAGTATAAAAATGTTTAGAAATGCAAGATACCCAGAAAAATGTTGCAGGTGTATTTATCGTTCATTTTGTACCTCATCCAAATCATGATTACTTAACCGTTGTTTGTATAATGCATAGTATTAGTTCGTGGGTATACATTTAATTCCTTTTATGTATTTTCTCCTGTC
Organism: Pleurodeles waltl; assembly: GCF_031143425.1. NCBI lineage: Eukaryota > Metazoa > Chordata > Amphibia > Caudata > Salamandridae > Pleurodeles > Pleurodeles waltl. The sequence goes on from NC_090444.1 coordinate 445,563,755, forward strand.
TTTTAATCAGCTTAGGGACACAGACATGTTGTTCACCGAGGAATATCCACAACAGTCAACTTACCAGACACTGACAACACCACACACAAGAGATAACATGGACTTCAGTGGAATTCGAAGAACATTTCCTTCTTACTCATCAGGCCCAAAGTCTTCATTTAGCAAAACAATCCATTGTCCTAAAGGACCATCCCCAAGATATTCCAAAAGCCACCTTTCTTTCACTCTTCCAGACGCTTGCAGCCCTCCACAGGAGAGGATGAGATCAAGGAGCATGTCCGCAGCCAGATGCCTCTCTTCAGAAACATTTACACCTCCTTGTCGACATAGTCGGGCAGATCTTGTTGATGAACGTTTGGCAGTCTCACGCAGACCAGTGCACCATAGCTTTAATAGTGCTCTGGAAACTAATAGTTGCTGGAAAGAGTCTCCTTTTCAGGAGGACTATTGGGCTTGTGCACTTCCTAATATCCCACCACCCTCACCAGACCGTCAATCTCCCCACTGGAATCCAGATAAGGAATATCAGGATTTACTAGATTATACATATCCTTTAAACTCAAAGCAAATACGATCAAAGGAGATCTCCAAAGAGTTTGTATCACCTGAACCCTTTTTGCATGATTCCGGCATAGGCCTTGATAGCATTTCAGTTTCACCAGATGATACGCTACAGTCTGTTAGTACATCTTACGATGATCCTCGGCCTGCAATAGGAAGCCAGCGCAGCCTCACTGGGAAGTACTTCAGCTCCTCACAACAACTCTACACAAAACTGTCCACTAGCACTGGCTGCCTACAGACCGATTCTGTATACCAGCCTATCTCTGTTGGCAAAGCAACCTTCGAAACATATTCCACTAGCAGAGAGAATATTTCAACCGATTTTAAAACACCATTTTTTACTTCCACCTTCTCCAGTTCTGATACATCATCTAGTGTGGATGGCAGTGAATGGGGCAGTAAGGATGAACACACTTACACCAAAAAGCAGCAAAGTGATGTTGGTTTCATACCTTGCACACGGGTCCTGCAGTTTAAGAGTGAATGGGACAGCGATGATGAATATCTTACTCTGCCTCCCAGAGTTAAAGAACTGGAAAATTTAGCTCAGCAATTAAAGGATCTTTCAATCACTACGCAGGAATGTGATTATGATAATAAAAGAAGAGACCACCAACATTTCACCATAAGCAATGATGAACTCTCACTAACATATGCTGATGAGATAGAGGGAAAGTTGGTCTCAGATCCCAGAGAGGACACTGAGGACATTGTTGATCATAGATTTCATTATGATGGGCCACAGAGGACTAGTGCAAAGAGTTGCAGTCAATGCCAAGGTGATGCAGCAGGCGAGCTAAGGAAGTTATCCTCCCTGAGGCACATGTTGGACTCTGAGAAAGATGGACAGCAAATTGGAGGGAATGGATCTCTTGTCCATTGTATCAAGGTAAAAATACAATAAGCATAATAAGTAATATTTATTTATTTAATTGGTTACTCTTGCTCCAAACTGATTACTTGTTTCTGATGTTCAAGAAGCAGTCATTGGTTAATTTCGAATGTTGTGCTTGAATGAAGATTGTTGCTTTGTAGAAATAAAATGCTGGTTTGGGAAAGCGGTGATACTAGTGACAGGAGGTGTACTTGTTGTAGGGAATGACTGACATAAGTGCGTGAAAAAGCCACTTAGTCAAGCCGACTTTTTCAGACCTTTTGCTCATCCTAGGTCAAGCGAAGGGCTCGCTATGTGCCACTCCACATAGGGAATCCCAGAGCCCAGCAGGTTGGCTTAAAGAGTCAAGTCAGTTTCTAGTAACTTCCACAACTGTCTCATCCAGATGTTGAAGTCTCCATTCATCTAGGACCACCATTTCAAATTGTTGTCTTCAGACATCCAACATACAATGGTGGACTAATCAGCTTCTGTTTGCCCGGGATGCTTCTGTTTTAGTTGATAATGCTCAAACATTCCCAGTTATGCTATCGACCATGAGGTTTGTAATCTTGTTGCTGTATTACCCGTTTACCAGTTGGAACACTGCCTGGGAGCAATAGGAAGGCCAATTTAAAAAGTGTGTAGTATATCCCTCTGCGCAATTACAGATGTTTCTGTGGTGGTACTATTAGAATGAAAAAAACAAGCTTGTTAATGATTTTTACTATACGTTTCTCAGCTCTTTTCCTCTGTGAAAGTCTTTTATATAATAAACACAGGTGCAAACACTTTCACACCAGTAAAATTGTCTCTGTGTGATGGTGTGGTCAAATCAGTGGTTAACACTTCAACTGGTTACAGTCTGGCGCACATGTGTTTTGGTTGTGTCATAGAGGACAATGACTTCTTCAGAGCTAGGAGAGCTCAGTATACAGAGCAGTCAAACTAATACAGTATTTCCTCTGAGTATTTTCACAGAAATCGTCACTCTACTGTCGTGAAAGAAACCTTTGAAACACCAGTAAAAAGAAAGGGAACTCGAGTGAGTGAATAGTGCCATATACTTGGGCCGATGTGATAAGTAATAGTACCCTCAAATTTGTGATAATTAACTGTTTCCAGTGTTAATTAGATGCCCGAGTACCAACACAGGACAAAATCTTCTCCCCTTATCACCAAGGTGCATGTGCATTAAATCTATAATATGAATAGACAGATGTTTACTGTGTTGCCAGTTTCATAAATCATAAGTAGTTTATCAGCAAGAAGAATAGTCCCGGATTTCTTAATCACTTCCAGAGTCTCACCTGACTGCAGAGGAAGGAGGGCCTAAATCGATCGGGTTTCTGATCATAGTAGCTTCAGTATAAAACCCATTCTTTGAGAAGTTGATCGTGGTTAACCAATTTATAGTACATTCCTGACGTATTCAGAAACTACATGTGAACTGCCATTCAGCCTCCAGGTGGCCTAATAATGAAAGAACACGAGCTTGAGTCTTTCCTATTGTCATCATCAATTGCAATCTTATTCTAATATTTGACACTAAGCTTATCCCAAAAGACGTAGGCCCTCATTTTGAGTTTGGCAGGCGGGGGAGGACGGAAAACAGCCACTCTGGTTTTCCGCCCGCTGGCTCTATTACGAGTTTACCACTGGCCCAGCGAAAAACAGTCTACAACATTGACACTGGCTTGTAATAGAACAGGCGGCAATGTCACGGTGCATCAGTCAGGTGCGACTGCACCCGTCGCGCTTTTCACTGCACACCATTCGGGCAGTGAAAAGCGCAACATGGCTGTCCATGGGGCCCCTGGCAACCCATCTCTGCCAGTCTTTGTATGGTGGTGGGACCGCCATACAAAAGCCAGAGGAGAGGGGACTCGTAATCCCCAGGGCAGCGCTGCCCTGGCGGATTAAGACTGCTGGCACTGCCAGGCTGTCGACTGGCAGCAACCTAGCGGTACCGGCGGTCAGAACCATGGTGGCTCCGCCATGGTTATGATGTGGAGGCCGTACCGCTGCTTTGGTGTCAGTCCGACAGCCACAGCTGCCCTCCCATGTGTCTCCTCAAATGCCCTCTTATTAATTTTCTTTATTGCAATCATCATATAAAGCACCATCCTATCTCATCTGAGGTTTCACAGAAACATTTGTTAGTGAGGCAACATCCCAATCCAGGCATTATTGCACCAGATATAATGTGTCTGTAATTGCAATGATACTTAAGTCAACTTCTAACATTATTGCATATGTCTTTCTCTGGCTCTTCCAGTGAGTAGTTCGTGAGCTACTGGTAGCTCTCAAGCTATGAAAAAGTAACCCTCTTGTGTCTTGGTCTGTTGATAATATCCTATAAATACCAAAATGTAAAGTGTGTAATCAAGACGAAAATGTGTTTATTATAGGAATCGATAAGCTGATGTTTGGAGAAAAAAAGGTTGACCTTCCAAAATGATACATCTTGTGGCATTGGAGAGACATAACTAACTAACATGATTCCCTTGGTACTAGGGACATTGCAACTGTGACTTTTATGTATTCCCTGTGGGAAGGCATTCCAAATTGACAAGCCTTTTGTTTTGTACATTACTGCTGGCAACCCTGCCTGATGCATTAAGGTGTATAGGGTGGCCTCTAAAGTAATCTTGTCTGATGTGGTCAGTATTACAGCTCTATTAATGTATTGGGATGGTTTTCATTGAACATAAGTAAGTCTTATTACAGAAATGTTTGAAGACACCTGTTCTGGGATCTCTGTATATACACACTGCAAACATTGGCATGCTTAACCTTGTGCTCTTCGATTCATTATAAATATTCCTAAAAGATCTGTAATTTCCTTCCTTCTTCCCTGGGATGCTGTTCTTGCTCTGATGATGTTTTAACTTACAAATCTTCAGTTCTTTCTCTGCGAAATGTTGGTGATTTCTAACCATTGCCTCCTTGCAGATTTAAATTCAGCACATAGTGTCTCTCCCTCTTCCTCTTTCTCTCTGCAGGTCCTGATATTTTAGTTTTGAATAAAATGGAGAGTTAAGTGCAAGTAGTGCTGTTCCTCCCTGTATCCTGTCCAAAACTGGTTGCACCAGGTCCAGTGGCCAGTGTGAGGCTGGCAGAAGTAAAGTCATTGTTCCCGTAGGAATAAATTAAGTGGTGGCACTGTCAGAAAGTTTCCACAAACTCGTAGATTATGCAACACTAACATAAATGCAGACATGAAAAATACCTCAACCAAGCGAAGTATGTATCTAAAGACACCATGGTTTGCTGTATCAATTGACATGCTATAGATGCAGCAGGTGATACGCTATATCAGGCTTCAGAGATGCAGAAGAATAAACATCTCTCTCCCCAGTTTGTGTTTTCATGTGCCAAAGAGGCAGATGAAAATAACCAAGCTCTTGAAATGACATGTGAAAACATGGAGAAAGAATATATTTCTCTTTGCCTGCACATGCGTATTAACATTTAAATTTGAAAGCTAGGCCCAGATAGTTATTTCCTTGTGTCTCCTAAGCTTAGAGATACCAGACAGGCATAGCTGCACACACGGCTTATGAACTTCACATGCAATTTAAAGAAAACCCTCCTATGTATAATATAAATATTGCCAGACCTCTGCTGCATTGATAAATTTAGGAAAAAGACGTAGAGATGCAAGCAGGTGTAGCAAAACCATTTATATCCTGATTGTGATCCACTTTAAATAATGTTTGGCTTGTAGACCTTGTTGCTCCTCAAAGCCTTAGACTTTGTCTCGGTTTGTTGTTTCTACCTGTTTTCTCAACCTGTCTCAACCTTTACCACACTGCAGCTTGGTCCCCTCCAGGCTCTCCCCCTGTACCTGGTCCTAAATATATATTGTTTCTGGACAGTCACTTTCTTAAACACATGGCATTCCTAGATTACACTAGTAATCTAGGAATAAATATTGTAAGGGTAAACACAGTTTAGTGGTTGAGACTACCTTTGTCATAGTTGATGTGCTTCCTTATGAAATTTAGTGGTTCCTGCTTAATGCATTTTACTGCACTTGGGATTCCCTTTGGATAAATGGTCCATTATTTAAAGCTTGACTGTTTTGAGTTCTTTGTATGGTTTCTTGCATCCCCAGTACTTGCAGAGTTGAGTCTTGTGTTTGGATGAGCTACCATAGGGGAGCCAAGAGTGACTTTCCTTCATTTCTTTCAAACTAAATTTGAGTTCAGGGAGCTAGGCTATTGCACATTGGAATCTATTTCCCCGAGATACTGCATACTGCCTCACTTCTTGGCAAGTTGATAATTAGCAGTGCCAAAAATAAGCAATCCATATGTAATCTCAAGACAGACAGACATTTATCATTCTTGCATCTGTGTAACACTTTTGTTGTATTGTTTCTCAATAGATGTTCTGCAGTAAGCTAGAAGATCTGATACAGTGGCTCTATAAAGTTGCAGAGGTTACAGAGAAATGGGTTCCACCAAAACCTGATGTTGAAAGTATCCAGTCCGCCCTCCAGCTATATCTCGTAACTATTGTATTTCATTCTTTCAAATGCATTGTTTCTACTGGCAGGTCTTTAAACTGTGGGGAAATGTTCATATATTGTCTAGGAAAAGTCATAAGTCTATTTCTTTTTTCATTAATCAAATGCTGAATGTATAGTTTGTTTTTCTTACATTGAAGGCTGGTAACCCTAGTATTATAGAAAAAACACCTTTCACCCGCTTGCCAAGTTGAAAAGCAAGCACCATCATTTACTTTTTAGATACGAGTTGCCAGAGCAGCTGTATTTCTAACTTATTGTTACCATGACTTTGAAATATACATAGAGTAAGGTTTTGCCCCATCTACTGGCGTATTTCTCTCTCACCTCAAGCGGTTTGCTGTTTGGTATACCATTCCACCTTCTGTGAACTCCTTGTATTGTAGGGAGTATTTTGCATCTCAAAAGTGTGCTGAAGCAACACATTACATGTTTTATTTTATACACTGTATATAGAAAGTCATTTTTTTAGGTCTCAGCTAGACAGCGCATGCGTTGTCTCAGAGACCTGCTGTATTCAGTATTGTGGCTTCAGCCTGCCCATAGGCTTCCCATTTGCGGCTCCATCGTCGCTCTAATATTCTTTCTCCCCATTTGTCCATGGCATGGATGCATCATGCCTCTTTCTGTGTTTAGCCCTCCTGAGAACATGGACCAATTACTAATATCCAGCCACCACTCCCATATTTTTTATTTTATACATTGTATCCAGGAAGTACATTTTTAGGTCTCGGCTAGACAGTGCATGGACTGTCTCAAAGAGACATGTTGTATTCAGAATTTGGGGCTTCAGCACGCCCACAGGCTTCCCGTTTGCTGGCCCCATGGTCGTTTTCATATTCTTGCTCCCTATTTGTCCATGGCATGCATGCACTATGCCTCTTCCTGTGTTTAGTCCTTCCCGAAAACATGGACCAATGACTATCATCCAACCATTGCTTTTATCTTAGAAACTGTTTTAGGAACTACTTTTTTTTTTTTTTTTGTTTAACAGCACTTCACATGAGCGCTTGTGTTTTCACTCGCTCCAAGCTCCATTTCTGTAAACAGGCCTGTATTTCTTGTTCTTATCTCGTCACATTTGTGTGCATTTAAAGACTGAGGTCAAATGTCAGACGCTGTTTTCCGAGGGCTCCTGTTTTGTTTTCCTTCTCTGACTGCAATTGAAGTACTATTCCTTTTTTTTTGCATTCGCATTAAGTAACGCAAATTGGACCCGACCTGAGCTTTACATGAGTACCAGTTACATTACGTAAGTTACATTTTGAGTTTACCATTGCTAAAGCCTTTGAACGAGTTCCCTAATTAAACAGAAGGTAAAAGTGATTTTAATAATAAATGCGTTTTTCCATTTGTGGGTTACGCGATACATGAGGACGCAGAAAATGAAGGTTAAATGTTTAGTCCCAAAAGATTCAAAAAGTACAGTCACTAAGCATGATTCTCAGAAAGTTTCAGGCTCTAGTGGGATTTAAAATGTTTCATTATGTGAACCTAACACAGTGAAAATGTACCATTGCTTTATAAGTCCTTATGAAAAGGGGTCTTTATGCAAACATCTGCATAGAACAGACAGGCATTCAGAACACTTGAAAAAGTGCGGAAAACCCTAATAAATGTCATGGTATAAACATCCACTGGCCAGAGTAACAATGCAACTGAAATGAAAAACGATTTGTCAAAAATAAAATGACATTGTTTTAATTATTGCAAATGCCCCACACATAACTCTTCTGGACACAGAAGGTCTGGGGGCGCATCAGTTATCTGAAAAAAATCTATTCCCCCCCGAGTAATGGCGATCACTCCACTTCAGCTGGGGTCTTAAAACTCTCAAAGCTGGTCAGTCATCATATCCATAGTGCAAGGAATTGATTTCTCCTGTTGTCAGTGAGATGCTCGGGTTCTGGACTAGCATGCTTCCTGACACATCAACACTTGATGTTCTACTGCTTCTGGGGCTTTCCTGATAGGAGTTAAAGTACAGTGCTGTCCGGATTCCTGCTGTTGTGCAACATCCCCTGGCTAGACCAATGCCTTAGGAACCGGCTGCAAGGGGCTTCAGAAATAAAGTTATTGTTTCTACCACCATCACCAAACCCTCATCCCTGTATGTCAAGGATTTGGCGGAGTCTCCGCCTTTAACCAGCCAAGTGTTCCCCCATGGCCTCAGGAATGCAGTGATGACTGCTCTCGGAGGAGAGGGTGCCTCGCAGCTCAAGCTCAGCAGACTGTAGGCTTTATTCACGTTACAATGAAAAGGCCATTGTAACATTTTCCGTGGGATATTTTGTTGTCTGATTCATTGAGATGAGCCAAAGTTACATTGTCCAGTTGCTTCAAGACGTTTCAGCAGTTTTTATGTTTCGAGAACATGCACAATTGAAAAAAAAAATCATTCTTGTTTGTGGCTTTACATAGGAATAATGGAATATGCTCAAATGTTTGACTATAGGGTTAAAGAGTATAAGGTACTTTTAAAACAAGCATTTTTTTCTTCTCATTTAAAAAACAAATCTAGTGTTGTAATCTATAGGAGCTCTTACTTTTTCAACAAGCATTGGTAATTTTCATTGTTGACGATGTTGCTACTTATTTCTCCTACTCCTGTCCATAGATCTTCTTATCTCACCTTGTTGCATTCTTGCAGATGTGCTTCTGAAAATATAATGGATCAACAGGACCACAAGTCCACAAAATGCAAAGACAGGCCCCAGTCTCAAAGATCTACTGACACAAGTGGTCATGGGCAATGTGGAAACTTGAGTGTTCTCCTTAAGAGCCTTATTCTTTCTGGTGTAACATATTCTTTCTGGTAGTCCTGTTTATAGATAACGGCCTTGTACTATCACAATTTAACACAACCCTATCACCAGTGCACAGAAGGTGCCAACTGTAAACACAAAGGGAGTCTTCCACGCCCTATTAGTGCTCCGTTCTCTGGCAAACACCTTGGCTGAATAGTTGTGGCATGAAATAATGTACGGATGCACCCTTTCAGTGCATGTGACTAATGTCAAGCTCGTTTGGGTAGCCATGCAGAAGGCCTTTGCGGACTTCAATGCAGCAGCTAATGCCGTGCCTGAAAGTGGCCGTTTTCATTGCAAGCAGATATGTATTCATGCATAACTCAGCAAATTCAGTTCTATAAGTAGGCAGTCAGGTACTATACACCTGGACCTGGGAATCTGTAGAGCGCCGAGTTGTTCTCTCTGAAATCAAACTTGACACCTGGAGGTAAAAGGCACATATTTGCAGTATGTCTCAGCCCACTTAGCTTCCTTTCCGGCCTAAGGAAACAGAGTAAGTGAAATAAAAAAGTGTTCACACTTTCATGTTGGGGATTTATAGTAGGCACATCGATGGGCTTATCAGACAAGGTGAGATGCCATTGCTTTTCAACATGACTAAAAAAAAAATGACAGTGCCAACAGCTCTTGGATTGCAGAGACCTGTTCGCTTTGCCAATGTTTGTTTTGTATTTTTAGAGTATCTGACTTTTTAGGGTCGAGCCTGCGTCACATGCGCTTGCGTTTTGCTAGCGAGGCGGTTTAAGGATTAATAAGGGCTCAGAGCCCCGTCCACGTGACGTCGGTGTCTTTCATTGTTTCGTGGGATTGTCTGTTAGAATCTGCTTTTTTTCATTAGTGGAAGGCACGCATACGTCATGCCTTTTCCAGTGGTTAGCCCTCCTCGAGCGCATCGACCAAGTACAGAAAGCATGCGAGGCTCGCTGTTTTCCATTCGGTTGTGGACTACTTTTTCTCTATTTTCGCAACACGATCTCGCTTGGCAGAAGTCAAGCGCTTTGCATAATATCTACCCTGTTACACAGTTAATTGCACTTTTTCCGGTTACGTACATGGTTTATGTTGCAAGAAAAGTCAGGTTAGGAGTTTACAATGCTATGAGCTCCAACACGAGCAAACGTCAGACCCGTTGCATTGCAAATGCTTGTTTAATGTTTAATCAGAGCTCGAAATACTGAATAGACCCATTGCGTTGCCTATGCTTGTTTGCGCTTCCTATATCTCACAATCCCCAAGATAGAAAGCATTTTTTGGGCGCTCTCTCAAAAAAAGTCTCTCGTGTTTATATAGTGGTGTACGTCATGGTGTTAGTTTAGCATTTCATCATAAAAGTAGAGTTGTGAATATTTTGTGGGGCAGCAGTTTTGCCAGAATACAAAGTTTTTATTTCTAGAGAGGTGCATACATGTAGAAAATGGACTTGATACTTTGACGTAAATTGATCAGGGTGGAAACCTGGAGCATATGAGCTATTACGGATCCAATATTTGGACTGACAGTTCCGATTTTTGAACGGCTTGGGTAAATCTGCGGTCTAGAAATAATTTTGATACAGAGGGCCAAAAGAAACAACGATATGGAGTTTAAGAAGGGCTCTCTCTTTACTGTACCATTTTTTATACCTGACATGTTTGATTATATGTAAATGTTAGAGGGTTTTATTACTACTTAGTAGGAACATGCAATAGCAAAAGATTTAAAGCTGAAGCTTCACCAGTCTTCCCCAAAAAAGAGTTTATTAAAATATGGGCCAAACTATACATGCTAGTCATTAGTGATCATTAGTGCATGCCTGAGGTTGTGTTCATTGGCATACTGCCAGTGTTTGTTTGTATGTTGTGGACCGTTTGGAGGCATCATCATGATCTGCAGTCCAGTTGGCATCTTGATGCCTTTTACATCTGTTTTGCTCCAGGTCAGTACCTCTACCACACCTGTGAGTCCCTGAGAACGTTCCCAACTGATATATTCATTCGAAGTCAAAAGTGGCTGAAACTCCAAATTAATCTGAATAAATGAACTTGAGGTCAGAGACCTCTCCCAGTTTAGGAGAGTGTGAAATGGAGAGGAGTGAGTGTAATCCAGGGAGTGGTACTCAGTGAGGCACAGCCATATGTAGGGATTTGGAGAATATTTTGTGACAAAGCCCATAACACTAGGGACCTTTTCTGTAGAAAAAGATTTTCACTCATTTTCATAGTGCAGTACTTGATAAACGAAGGAAAATTGTAGTTAGTTACTTTCAAACATTCAGTTTTCGAAATAAAGCTAATGCAGGATATTTACTCCAGCATAAGAACTGCTTAAGACAAGAGAGCCCCGTTTGTGGCTTCATGTCGGAGTTTTTAAAATCCGTATGAAACTTACATTCTACAAGCTTATTGTAAGTCAGCGTACGATAATTTCAAAGGAAACTAATTGTGCCATAATTATTAAAAGGATGATAAACTATGTCATCAACACGGAGAATACGGAAGTGGAAGAGGGCTAATATAGTGTCTTACTTACTGTGATTAGTCTTTGCTGGCACTTTATGATCAATGTTTGTGAGACTGGACATCGGCCTGCATCTCAAGGTGCCCAGGGACATAGCTCATATTATATTGATCTCTTTTGGGCCTAATGGCATGTTTTCTTATGAATTTGAAACCAGTTTGGACTGGTTTTAAAGACTGATACACTATTTGAAGAATTCAGTATACAAAACAAATCGCCAAAATGACAAAAGACAGATAAAGTTTCACTGACTGTCTCTCCCGTTTATAATGATTTTTTTTTTATTGTTCTGTTATGTTAAGATTAAAACAATGCTGTCTTTTTTTTATTACCTAGAAATTTAAGAAAGATGTAATTGGTCAACAGACAGTGGCCAATAATGTCGTGAAGATGGGGGAAATCCTTCTAAAGACCATGGCAGCAAATTCACCAGGTATTGTTTTATGGCATTTGTTTTATGTGTATATGTGGCGGGAGTGACATAGAGAAGTGAGAAGTGGACAGTGTTAATGTGATCTGCTCCAGTATCACTGCATATCCTGCATTAAACAACGTTACTTTCTTCTTCGGGTTGCCACGTTTGTACATTTTGTTGCTAGTTTTACCTCAGTAGTTTACTGGCTGCTTCAGGTTGCATTTGTGTACGGCGGGACTCCGCAAGTACTAGCAGGTTATTAGTAGAAAAGTGCCTCAAGTATTTTCCCTAAGTTAATATACCATTTAAAATCATAATGTAAAATGTTAATTCTCATCCCTAGAAGATCCCTAATACTTTCAGTATGATAGCATGGTTTTATTAGGGTACTCTTCAAGAGAACAGCGCTGGGTTATGGGTTGACCTGAGAAATTTAGAAAACAGGATTGCCTTTACCTTGAGAATCATTACAATTATGTTATATCATTTTCTTTGGTCAGGTTTCTTTGTTTCATTTACTTCAATACCATAAACATTTTAACATACATTTTCATTTATTGTACAGTAGACATTATTGTATAGTAGACATTTGCAATTAACCAGACAGCCAACACATGTTTAGGCCTTTCTGGTATGCAAGCCTGGAGCTTTCTTAGGGATCGGAGAGAGGATTGAGATCAAAAAGTCATGTTGGTCATCATTTATCACTAAAGTGCATACTGGTCCTAATTTGGTGTGTCACAGAGCAGTAGGCCCAACTCTTTTAAATAAGCTTTTTGCACCTACCTATTGGTTTATGTTAAGAATTAATTATGCATACTCAGACCTGCTGGGCCTCGCTTGCAACATTAGAAAACAGCTTTGGGTTTAACAGGGGATAGGACCACTCTACTTATCGAATGGAATTGAATCTGTTGGACCTAGGAGGCATTGTAGGCGTGCTTTACAGTGCCCCAATCACCCAAATACTTTCTCATTGCACCCGGATGACCTTACTGTGCTGGAGGGCGGCGCTTCCATTCAAAAAATCGAACTGCAAAGTCACTGAGATGACCCCGTCATGGCAAGGAACGTAGTTACAGCCTGCTGCTGGTCTACAAGTTTTGCTTCGTACGACAGAATAGGGTTTACTCATCTGGGGGACGACAGGCGGGGTGATGCCATGCTGTCTTTCCAGGAGATGCAGGAACAGTACCAACCCCCCTGCACACAGCATCATCGATATCAGCAATTGTGCAATGCCTTATCCGGGCACGTTCCCACAGGTACCCAAATTCCAGAATTTAGCCCTCTTGAAGCTAAGATCTTGAAGGAAAGGCTGTCTCCAGGATCTATCGCTCTACAGTCATTTTTGCTTCGGACCACTTACCGGAGTTGTGTCGGCAGTGGGAGACATGGGTAGGATACCTCAATGATGATGACTGGCTCCCAGGGAAATGTCTATACCCTTGCACTGCCGCATGATCCAACTTAACTACCTACATCTTACCTATATTACCCGCAGGCAGTTACACCGAAGTGGCAGACCCTCTCAGTTTCGATGTGCATGATGCTCCCTGACAGAGGCTGACTTCTTTTACATGGTCTGAACCTGTCCCAAACTGACCTCCTTCTGGGAAAGGACTAGGGAGGGAGCTCCTTGTGGTTCTGGGCCGTCTGATTGACCTTATCCCCAGGATCACACTTTTGGGCTTATTGGAGGAGGTCACAGCAGGGGATAGAATGGTCCTTTATTGGGGTGACTACACTGGTGGCCAAGCAAGACATAGGCAGTAAATGGGAGTCCTCAGTACCCCGCTCTATGGCTGAGTGGATGACTGGGTGGACTGGTGTGCCCACCAGGAATGACTGATTGATTTACAAAGCACGAGGATGCTCCCAAAACCACGGCAAGATCTGGAGCAAGAGGTGGCAATTTCATGGGCTGGATGTGGGTATTTAAATTGGATCTGTGCCTACTGCGTAGACATGTGGAACTGGCCATAATGTGTACTACAGATGGGAAAGTCAATACAAATCGGTTATCAAAAGAAAACAGCTTTGACTCAAAACTTCATTAAATGCAAATCCTAGTTATCTACCCTCTCATATTTAGGTCATGGTTTTTCAAGGGAAAGCAGTTTATATTTAAGACCATTAAAAAGCCTCTGCTCTAGTTAACTAGAGTGAACAGAATTGTCTGCAGTTTGCTATGCCAGCTTATCTATTCGTTTATGGGTTTTGATCCATTCTCACGTATATTTGTTATCATTGATGCTAGTGCAATTTGTATCAAGGCAGTTTTATTTCAGTGGAATCATAATTGTCAGAAGATTGTAGCATTTTCCTCTTTCCCTTACAGGCGTTGAGGTCTACCACTTAGACAGTACAGGTAAAGTATTTGCCTGTGCCTGGGTTATCATTAATTTTAGATGGTAAGGAATTAATTTGAAGGCGTGCTCAAAGACTCCTCTCCAATTTACACAACTACCAGCGGCACGCTAAGATCCTTCATGCGCACGTTTATTTTTGAAGTCTCGGTTCATGAATTTTCAAGGTTGGATGGAAGGTAAACTCTTTATGGATAGCCCCGAAAGCAGAGTTTTCAGATTGTGTTTGGTAGTAAAGATTGCTTTTTTGTTTTGAGGGTAAGTTTTTAACATAAAACGAAAGTGCGTGGCTAGAGACATGTTGGGTTTCAAGTAGAAAGAAACTACTCCTAAGATTGTGTTGGTTCTTTAGAGCTGTTGGAGCAGACAGTTGTAAGGATGGAGGAGGTTTATAACATTGTTGATCATCAAGTTTGGTACGTGGGGTATTCCTGATCCTGCTATGGACAGTAGGGTGCAGATTCCCACTGTGTGGTGTGCTGTGTAAACTGATTTAATTCCATCAATATAGTAATGACCTGGAAAAAAAGAGTACATAAAATGAAGAAAGGAACGTTTCAGTTTGTTTATTGGCAGGACTGTATTGTAAACTGTCTGAGTTGTTATCTTCCGATGTATGGCATGAAATCACATTAGTTTTTGTGCATGTTCCTTTACAATGAGGCATGTGTCCGTGCTCTAACATCATGCTAGATTTTTTTTTTTTTAAATAGATTATTTAGCTTGGATGTCAATAAGTAAATGCCAAAAGGTTGGTCACGCATGGCTGTTAGAAAGATTATTATGGCCAAACCGTACTATGATGAAAGAAAAGGGTTTGAGGTTCAAGACTTAAGAATAGGGTAATCAGAATCACCTTGGGAATTCTGCACCAATGCAGGACAACACTATGTGGCAGGGTACACTGAGCTATGCAACAAGGAAAAGACCATGTGTACAGTGTTTCATGAAATTGAAGACAAAATTAGGCCCACTGTGTCCATTATTATCTAGCTGTTTCAACATAGTTATACACAAACCTAATTATACAAAAATGGAGTTTAGTTATTTAGAAAATGCAAAGGTCTCTGGCTTAGCTCATTCTGATCAAATACTGTTCACCAGAATTAAAGATGTTGGGCATGATTTAGAGTTTGGTGGATCGGTTACTCCATTATCGATGTGAGATATCCCGTCTTCTATATTACAAGAGCATTAAATCCTTTTAAACTTTTAATTCTGCAGCCGGAATATCAGTCACATTTGTTTAAAAGTAACCCATCTGCTGAACTCTAAATCATACCCTTAGTCTGGTGTGGGAAGGCAGATCCCCATTTTATTAATACTATCTGTGCATGCTAAAATTGTTGTGTAAAACAAATATAAAGTTGCACTCTGCAACACAGACATCCTATATGTATATAATTATTATGTAAAAAGATGCACCTCTTAACTTTTTGGTGTTAACGTTACCTATTAAAAGCTGTTTCTGAAGCCCTGTTTTATGTTTGTGTGTTTATGCTTTGGATTTGATAGAAGCACCTATTTCCATCGCAATCAGACCTGCAGAGCTGTACATTACCAAAGTGTTGCACAAATGTTTCTCTAGGAGGCATTTAAAGATTACAGACATCAGCCTTAAAAAGATTGTGGGGTTGAGATGCCTTTCAAGATAAATGCTTCTCTTTAGAGCATCCATTTGTCTCCTCGTATGTGGGCCAGGCAATGGCATACATCACGTCTTTTTTACTGTACAATAGAGGATGGATGTGTTACAGCTGAATCTGTACAACTTGCAGCTTCCTGTTTGTCAGAAGTTGAGGTGCTCCTAGGTAGGTGGTGACGGGGAGGATACAGTGATCTCTGAGTGGTCCCCCCGTCTGTGTGTCTAAGCAATTTTGTGGATTCATAGGTTGATGCATCTAGGGTGCTCGTGTTCCCATACACTTCATGAAAAGGGTCTTGAAAGATGCAAATACAGAGAGGATTCTGGGATGCATTGTAATGGGGGAAACCTGCATTGGAGCCAGCTGATCAGTGTGGCACTGCTAACAATGCCACTCCAATAGCATCTTGTGATCATGTAGCATAAAATATGATGAGCACTTAATGGTCATGTTGGGGATCAGACAGCCCAGCTTTGTCCTTCTTTTGAAAGGGCAGCACATTAGCAGGTTAAAGCAAATGGAAAACAGAGTTAAAAGATGGGTCATACCATGAACAAAACAGATACCAGTGGATACTACTTTAAACAAAAGGTACAGGTAAGAAGAACTGAGACTTTTCTAACTCCAGGGATGCAATCCAGAAATAGTGCAAGGTAAAACATGATATCTCTGGCGGGCATTTCCAGTGCAAAATTCCGGAAGTGCTAGAGAGATTAGTAGCTTTGATCTCCATTCTGTGTACAAAGTAAGATAAGTTGAAAACATTATGAAATTGGAAGTGAAATTTGCTAATGTGGAAGAAAGAACTGAGGTATACATAAAGTCCCTACAATACAGAAAGAGCAAAGGGTAACATATAAGTGCTATGATGAAGGGTCACAGGGCCCTTGCTGCTTTTTAGACAAAGTAACTGCTATTTAGACAATAGACAACGTCTACCCAAGCAAGGGTGATGGGTCTACCAGCCCATGCATAGGGAGATGAACCTGGATATTTTTGGGGTTCGTAAATTGCAGGACTTGTAGGCCTAAATGTTGAAGGGCATCCCCTGGTGCTATTGATGTAAACACTGGCAGATAAGCTGTATAAAAAAGAAAGAATGAGGCTGACTCAAATATTCAGCTTGATGAATAACAGAGGTAGGAACCTGGCAGCAGCCAATGGCACATGAACATGAGATGCACAAACTTAATCTCTTTCCAGACCTGTCAAAGAGTGTAGGCATGTATTGGGTAGAAAAACATTTCAACCACACCCTACATAAATAATGCTTATGGACTGATGTGAGATTGCGCAAGACGTTATTTTGTGCTCCTTGTCTAAAGGTGTACTGTATTTCCCTGCTCTAAGGAAAAGCTGCAGAGTGTTTCAGAATATGGAACAATTGGCTGGTGGGAAAGATCTACATTTCATTAGATATAATCTTTTTGGTAATGAAAAAATCAAGATGAGAATATGCCAAGATGCTCTTTGTTCTTGTGCGGTTGTAAATTGTTAGGATTGGAGTGATAGTTTTGGAGTAGAACCAAAACCAAAGGCCTGTTATCTTTGTGAAGTAAAGGTAGTAATTATACTGGGATGATTATGGGGAGCTACACGGTTGTGTCACGTTAAGCATTGCAGATGGTGTCATTACCTCTGGGTGCACAAACTGACCCAGAATGAATGTTGGTCCTACCTGCAGAGGTTTAGCCTGTGCCAACCTCTGATGAAATGGCAAAGTGTTTGTGAATATTTTAGGATATTTAGTGGTTCCTTTTGTTACTTTTCCTTGGTATTCCATGTTTATTATTGGTCAGAGCAGAGGGCTACAGAGTATGGCCTTCTGTTGTGTATACTTTGAGCTCATTGCTTTTCATTTTTTTCGTCGAGTAACCTTTACAAAGTCTTGCTTCCAAGTGGGTATTCTTTCCTATCTGTCCCTCCTTTTCATGAGTTGTTCCCTGCCACAGAGCACTGCCTATTATTTGTAGCCTCACACTTGTTCCATGTTAGCAACTGCTTTAGAAACTTCTTTTATCTTTGGCTCAGAGCAGTTTACACAAGCATTCTGTGTTTTCAATCGCAGTGAGCTTTTTTTTGTAAAAAGGCTGTAATTATTGTTCTTATCTCGTCGCATTTGCTGCTCATTGAAAGACTGTGAACAATGTTCAGGCATTTTTTCCCCCGAGGGCACCTGTTTCCTTTTGACTGTCTTTTGACCCTGCCTAATTATAGAGTACGATCCCGGGGTTTCAATTGCACCAAACATTTTAAATCTAACGTAAGTTGTTAAAAAAAGGTTTTTGCATCATTTCTCATATGGTGTTGTACTGCATTGGCAGCTTTTCCCTTGTTCCTTTTTTTTTTTTTTTTTTCCAATATACTTTTTTATTGCCTTTTTTGTCATCTCTTTCAGTGGTACATATAACATCAATCTATAGATCATAACATTTCCCATAGCTTAGAAACCTGAACTTGAAAACAACCAGTCACACCTTTCTGTATCTCTCGGATCCCTCACATACAAATTAAACAAATCAGTTATATTCATCAACTTGCTTCGTCTATGTGAGTTTGCGCAGTTCTGATGTCATCCGAATTTTATAATGTTCATTTAATGATTAAGCATTTCAGTCATCAGCTTCTGTGCCTGTTTCCATGTCCCATCCTCCCCATTTGTTTTTGTATTTTTTCATACATCCTCTGCCCTTTTACACTTCTTTTTCAATATGTCTACACTGCTCTGTTCCCGTTTCCCAACACTGGTGCATAGAGAGCGAACCTGATCTCCATCTCTGGGCAATGTCTTTTTTTGCCACCATGCATCCCAGATTAATAAGTATTTTTTTAAAGTGTGTCTGGTCTGAGTTTTCCCAGATGCCCAGTATTGCTTGTCATGGTGTCGGAGTTAAGGGTACATCTGGTGCTCCAGTTAATGATTTCTCCACTCTTTCCCAGAACTTTTGTATGTGGGGGCAACTCCACTATATATGTGGAAAGGAGCCTTCTAGTCCGCAGTATCTCGTGCATCCAGTCTGGTATCCAGCCTAATTTATACAGTAGGGTGGGTGTATAGTATATCCTATGTAATATTTTGAGGTGGATCAGTCGAAAACTTGCTTTTATAGCCCCTTGCATTGGAAATGCTAGTGCTTCCCTCCAGTCTTCTTTATCCAAGTTTCCTACATCTAGTGCCCATCTGTCCTGTAATTTTTCCAATGGCCTTTGTGTATTTCTCATTACAGTGCCATATGTCTGGGACACAAACTGCTTCCTGCTTTCAAAGAAGGGCGAGTGGACAGTACATTTCAATTGATGCATGGTTTGCTTCCATGACTTTCAATAGATTAATGCTCTGCTTAACCTATGATTATCTTTTTTTCAAACAGTTCAGCAAAGTTTCATGTGAGCAGTTGAAACGGGTACTCTGTGTTTTCACTCTGTGAGTTTTTTCGTAAACAGGGCTGTAATTCTTGTTCTTATCTTGTCATATTTGCTGTTCATTCAGAGACAGAGATCATATGTCAGACGTTGTTTCCCCAATGTCAATTGTTTCCTTTCATCTATCTTTTGACCATCTGCCCCAGTGTAATTACAGCTTGTGATGCCAGGGGTTTTCATCGCTCCAAACTTTAAAAATATAACTTAAATTGTTTTTTTTAAAAGGTGTTGCATCATCTCTCATATGATGTTGTACTGCATTACCATTGACAATTTTTTCCTTGTTCCTGTTCCTTTTTAAGTTTTGATTGAATGTGACCTTATGCGCATGCTTGCAAAATCTTTTGTTAGTAAAAAACAAAAGTTAAAAGGGGCTTGGAATTAGCCCCTTACTTAACCGGACTTACTATTGGCTTATTCCACGTTGCTCTGATTTACCTGCTTTGAATTGGCTAGCACATCACCTTCATGTCACTTCCTGTCATTATCGTCTTCTTCGCCAATCTTGGCGTTGATTTGTCTGTGGACTAAGTACTCCTTCCGGTCACTTCCTATTGGACACTGCCCAGTGTCCGTCCTCCAGCTGTGACACTGAAGGTACTTATTTTTTCTTCTTGCATGCCATATTCTTACTTCGCTGATGTTTTTTTTCTTTGATGCCTTCTTCTCTGTCTTCTTTCTTTGTTGCCGTCTGTCTCCTTTTTTCTTTCTGCATACCGTCTTCTGTCTTCTTTACCACATGCCGTCTTCTCTCTTCTCCTGCCTTCTCTTTTCCCACCTTCTTTCTTCTTCTGCCTTGTCTTCTTTCTATCTTTTTTCTTCTAACATGCATGCCAGTACGTTTCACCTTTGTTGTTTTTTCGATGTAACTGCCTTACAAATATTAGAAACATGTTTTAATGTTTGTTTTTAATTTAATAAAACAAACATTATTATAACATTTCGCTACTATTTGTAAGCCAGTTACATAGAAGAAAAGCAAAGGCGAAGCCTATTGGCTTTGCCAATGCTTGTATTTACTACACCCACTACTGAAAAGTAAACGTTTATCCAGACACCATTTGAAGAAGCTGTTCGAAAGGTAAAAGATTTCACAAACTCCAGAAAATATTTTTTATTTCCTTTTTTCCTTAGCTTGGTTGCTTTTCATGTTTTATGTTTACCGCCGGTAATATCACTCAGATTGCAGGACTGTGGTGCCACCTCTGTACACTTCCAACCGCAAAGTGGTGAGATAGCACACCAGGTTGAAGTCACAGCTGGATATAGAATAGAGCTGTGCAGTCTGGGATCCCAGAGCTTTCTTACTGGGTGACAGTGACACCTCTTAGTCACAACGATGTGCAAAATCAGCATTTTAGCAGGAAGTGCTATGTAGAAAGAACACATGGGCTTCACAACCAGAGGTTTCAATCGCTTGCTGCAGAGACCTGTGTGAAACTTGGAGGTCACTGGTTGTTATCTCAGGCTTTCATCCTTTCTAGGTCAAAAGCATTGGTCCTATTGAGTGAGTAATTTCAATACATGATACTTTGAAACCTTGTTATTGTACTCTTAAAATAAACCTTTATTCAATGCCAATGTTAGCTCGGTGAGTTAATGCACTTACAATATGTGTGTAACTTGCTAGTCGCTGGTCTTTGCTAATTCGCTCAAGCTTTCAACCTTCGGATGTCATTAAATGCTTAGGTAATTAAGTGCAAACTATTGCACTGGGTAAGGAGCATTAAGCCTTGGCGAAGTGACCAAAAAACTGCGCCGCGCTTTGCGGATTTTAGCAAGCGACTAAGTACGTTAGGTCACGCCGTTCGTGCTGATTTGTAGCGCTGAGTGTTTGTCCCCTGCTGAAAAATCAGTGTGAAGGGCATTGCTTCTTTTCTGCCTCTCAAGTAGATTTTCTACTCGAGCAGCACCTTCCTCATCACGAACGCAAGGTTTCTCAAAGCGAGCGGTAGCGACCCTTTGTAACCACCACGTTGAGAAATCTGGCTGGGAGGTAGTCTGAGTAAGATTTTCCTCGCTCGTGCTCGTCAATTTTAAAGTTGCCAAGTGCGAATGAGGAAAAAAACTCTGCTCCATTACGCTGAGTTTTTCGGAACTCCGCTCTCTAAGCACAGTGCGAAGTGGGAAAAACTGTGCAAACTCGACGAGCAGAGTTCACCACCCACCCCTAGCAAGGATGGCTCTTGTTATTGACAGCACATCATGCGCTGTCATAAATCTGACATACTTTTGAGACAGTTGCATTTATAAATATTAGGATTAGGCTGAAAATAGGGCAGATTTGACAAGAGGAACTCAGGTATCCAGTCTGGTTAGTTTGTTCATTTTTATAAAATCAGATAGTCCTTTTGCCATAGCCTTACTGCTGGCGCTGCTGAGGTTGTTTTTACCCCTCAGATTCTGCCCATGTTCAGTGGATTCAGCAAAAAGCTGGAGGCGACCTGTTGGAAAATACTTTAAATTAATATAACCTAGCCAGCAGAGATCCCTCGCAGCTTTTCATTCATCTTGTAATATAGTAACCTTATTAATGCAGGGCGATCTGCCACAGGCTTGTGCCTTCACAGGGCTGTACATAACAGTTTCTATTAATTAGCAAATTGTTAGGACTCCTTTTATCGATGCAGGAAGGGATGAATGTCTGGGACTGAAGGTGTGATTTGCATAGTATTCAGACTTACGCAGCAGAGTTATTGACATGGTTTGTGTTTTAAGACATCACTCCAAATATTTATCTTTGAGCGGGGAGGGTATACAGGCCCCTCTTCCAAAAGAAAAGTTCCCATTGGGCCTGACGGTGAGACCACTGACTGTCAGTCTAATTAAACATAGTTGTCAAAACATGTATAAGTGTGAGCAAAGGTAGTCCACAGCATACTAAGGATAAGTGATGCCTCTGCCCACTGATACGTAATCAGTCATTTAATGCCTAGTAATCAGTAATATATCACTGTGGCGCATCGTTAAACGTAACCTATCACGTTGAACAGCAGTGTATCACTTTATGGTTTAGTAAACTATTACATGCCAAGTTGGTGCCCTGATCGTTAAAAGGTGCCAGTAACAAACAATCCTTTTCCTTGATCTGCCGGTAATAAATATTCACTTGCTGTGGTGTACCAGTGACCTGCACACTATCACTTCGGTGTCTCATTAACCTGGACTGTAATCTGTCAATTTTGGTGCCCCAGTAGTCTTCAACCCATTATTTTATTACCAGAGAAATCTGTAATCAGTCACTTTGGTGCTTTATTGTACTATAATCTACCACCTTTGCTGCCACAGTTACATGTAACCCGTTACTCTGGTACCAGAATCTGTAATCTAACACTCTGGTTGCCAGTTAATCAGCAGAAGGCCACGTTCAATTCTACTGCAATCTACTGTTTGTGCCCCAGGAATCTACGTTTGCTTTAGTTTCGCAATAACCCGTAATCTGTTACTTTGGTGGGTAACTAATTTACTATTCTAGTACACCAGAAATATGTACTCTATTAATTTAGTGGTTGTTAAAATTGTTATTTTCACACTTTGGTGCTTCAGAAAAGTGTAATCTGTTACTTTAATCTAGTTAGGTGTCAGGTAATCTGTAAAACATTTGTTTGGTGTCTCATTATTATGTAGACTAACACCTTGGCACATACCTCAGTTTTCTGCAGTCTGCTACATTTGCTCCCAGTGAATCATTTTTTTGGTGCCATAGTAACCTGTAATCCATTCACTCACACTATAGCACCATGATCACCTATGCATTAGTTTAGTGCCCTGCTAGTCAGTAACAGTCACTTCAGTGTCACAGTAATCTGTAATACTGTACTTTAGCGTCCAAATAAAGTGCAATTCATTACTTTAATATCCCAGTAATCAGCTACTTTAAAGCCACTGTAATTTGTAATCCATTGCTTGAGTGTCCGGGTAATATGTAATCCATTTCCTTGGTGCCCAGCAGTCTATACTTTGAGGTTCTGGTGCTCAGCAATCATTAATACGCTACATTGGTGCCCCAGTAATCTGTAATCTTAAAGAATGTCGAATGTAGTTGATGTTAGCTATGCCAGAGGCGCGCGGCTGCTGCGAGGGGTCCCTCAATATGTTGTGCACAATTACTGAAGGGAGCAGGGGGGGTAGTGGTCTGCAGTAAAGAGGCATACGGGAGGTTTGGGGTTGTGAGAGATATCACAGGAGGAAGATAGTTCTAATGAATCCAAAGATGCCCCGTCTGTACCCCATGCACTCCCTTCTTCACTCTCATCTCTTCTGTAACATCGCAGTGCCTTGACGCAGCCTACGTAAGCGCTTACAGCAATCTCATGATTCATTTTGTGCTTGTTTATATAGAGCAAGCCCGCCTTCTATGTGCTCCTACATGGCGGCATGTGAGGTGAACCAAAGGTTAGCTCTGAAAAGTTTCCAGGGATGTAATTTTGATAAGACAAACCTTATTATAACATTTTTCTAATATTTGTAAGCCAGTTACATAGAAAAAAAGGCAAAACCTATTGGATGTTTGTTAAATCAATAAACAACTATTAATAGTTTATCAAATTTAAAACATTATTATAACCTGTTTCTAATATTCAGAATTCAGTTAGGTAGTAAGATAGAATGCAAAAGAAAAAACAAAGGCAAAACCCATTGGCTTTGCCCAAGCTTGCTTTTGATGTTAAAGATGTTGCATGTTTTGAAAGTGTACTAACTGGGCATGTGTGTGCTTGCCTAAATGCACGCCTTTGCATACTGTTAGCAGGTTATAGGTTGCATGTGTCTCTTCTGAAAATGATTTTAACATCTTAGCAGTGCTGCTTTGCTTGTTAATTAATGACAGCTCCATCTCCTAGTTTTTTTTAAAACCCAGAATATGGTATCCTTGAGTTTTTTTTTTTTTTGTAGTAGTAGTATTTATGAGAAATTATTTCAAGCAATGGCTATATGAGGACTCATCTAAATCAACATCACACCGCAGCAGTCAAAGAAACGTGAAAACACTGGCACGCACACGAAAACAGACACACAAGCACATACATAAGCATACTCGCTCACAAGCACACAAGTTCACATGTGTGTGCGTGCAATTATACACACACTGCTTCCTGCTTTCTAAGAAAGGGGTTTCTTCCATGACTTTTAATAGATTAATGCTCTGCTTAACCTGATTAACTTTTTTTCAAATAGTTGAAAACGTTTTCATGTTAAATATTGCTTGTCTGCCAAACGTGACTGCTTTCGCTGCAGAATTAGTAAAGAGGATTTCCACAATAATGGAGTAAAGCAGAATAGTAACACAAAGATTTTCTGTTTCACAAAGTATAAATGAAAACGAAATATATTGTCAAAGCCAATAGGTCTGGTTCTTTTTGTCAGTGCTAAAGAGCAATAGCAAAAAAAAGCACTGGGTCTGCTTTGCTAGGTAGTCTTGTTAAACATATATGGTTCACGACTGGAGTAAAAATATATTGTTTTGGGGAAGTTCCGTTAAGCTTGCGCACACTTATCATTAATTAATCTGCCATCCCATTCACCACCACCCGCCATCCCGTTCACCACCCCGCCCGATTGCCAAAGACAATAGCTTACCCATAGGTGATATCTATTGGCTTTGCCAATGTTTGTTGAGAATATTGTCGCTATGGGATTAGCTCTGTGGAGTGTATTCCCAGGGTTCTATCCTGTGTTCTGGACAGTTGGTTTGTGCTGTGGTTAGTACTAAGAAGTTGTTACAATACCTCACCATAAAAGATTACGGTGCACAATTCTACTGTACAGGCATATACATTGAACCCTCTAGCATCCACATTTAATGAAATCCTACTCTTGTTCGTATTGCATTCTGGTGCTTTTTCTCAACCTTTTGCAAAATCGAAAATATGAAACCAATACTTCGGCAAAAATCAGCCAATGAGTGACGACATTTGCTCACTTATATTAAAAATCAATCTTGATAATCCCTTCCCCCTACCTTTCATTTTCCTTCTTTTTTCCCGATCCCTGAAGGCTCTGACTTCTGATTTCTTTGAGATCAATTTGAAGTAGTTTCCTCACTCCTGCCCATCACCTTCCCTCTGGTGCGGAGATGAATATAGAGAGAGGAACGCCTGCACGAACCCTTTAACGAACTATCACCCACCAGGAGGGACAGAGGAACGTAATAACTGCTTCAAAGAAGACAAGGTAGGAAGAAATGAGGATTACTACGAGTAATAAAAGTATTACTCCTCCCACACCTCTTTGTACCATTCATTTACAAATTGAGGACATGTATAAGTCAAAAAGTTGAAGGAACAACAAAACAGTATTTCAAGACAGAGCTCTTGCCACCAGCATACAAAATGCTTATTCGAAAGAAGAAAGCAATGTAGGAAAATCAAAAGACCACTAAACCAATGTTGTACTTAAGAGAAAACTGCTCAACCTACAAGAGAGTCCCACCTTGAATTAGTAGTCAATTTTGAAGAAGGGTATTAGTAGAGGCTTATGTTTCTACACTACATGTTTCTGTTGGAAGAAGTGGTCTGGCTGAAACCCAGGACGAAGCAACAGCCCTGCTGGACTGACCCTGTATCAAAGGAGGAAAAGTATAGCAACCATATTATGAGTGTGGACAATAGGCATTCACGTGTAGTTGACTGAGGGTAACAGTGGAAGTAGTGTACCAAAGAAGACATCCATGGAGCCCCCATTAACGATTCTACAATTAAGCTACAAAGGCATAGATACCCAGCCAATGGGAGGCATAGATACCGAGCCAAGCTACCGACACAGACATAGGAAGACTCTACAGAAAGGCAGAAGTCCTGGGATGAAAGGAAGACTCTGATCAACTGGCAAGCCCCTAAGTTCACTTTGCCCTCCATATGGATGAAGGTCTGAGATTATACCTGTGGCTCTGTCTATCTGAAGATTTGTGAGACCATCAGGGTCAAGGCCAGAGTACAAATTCTACCCATCCCTCCTGGCAATTTACCTAGGCCTTGTATATTGTATTGTCTGCCTGTACCAGGACCAGAGAAGGGGTGGAAGGCTCCCTTCAGATTGGTGAATATGCTGATTCTGTCTCAGTCTATAAGCCCTTCCACCAAGAGTGATGTGTGCAACCACCAAGGGAGAGCCAGCTGCAAATGAAAATGGTACTGACTTTAACTCTGGTCCCAAAACTGAAGAAAGTGGGACAACCGTGGTCTTGAATGGAAGAATCGCCACTGTACTTAAAAGACACTTGACACCATATGACCTTGCACTCAAAGCCGTGTCTTCACATGGCTCGAGCTGGAGTGAAGAAGGAGCTGCAGCGAATCCTAAAGTGCTGACACCCTCCTTTAAAGAAGACTTACTCTAATCACAGAAGTTTGAAACAATGCCAGAATTAACTCCTCCTCCTGACAAGAGATGAGATGGAATGTTCCCCTGTACACCAGTAATTTGTGCATACAGGACATTGCACATTCTCCTTGTGGCCAGCACAGACCGCTTAATAGTGTTTAATAGAGGAAGCCCTTATCAGCAAGTCATCCTGGTAGAGAAGAATTGGTGGGCCCACAGACAAACTGATAGGTATGTCTGCATACAGTAAATCAGAGGAGAAATACTTGCCAGAGTTCTGAGCCATAGTGACATGGAGATGTGCACCCTAACGATTTGGTGACCGGAAGCGTCTTGTTATGCCCTAGAGATATTACCTACTGTTCAGTCACCATCTTGAAATGAAGATTTGGGATCCAAACGTTCGGGTTTTTCAAACTCTTCACAAGCCTGAATGCATCGGAGACCTATAAGACCACAAATACCTGAGTAAACAGACTGCCACCTCATACAAAGGATGAACAGGAACAGTAGGTTTGTTTTCTGAAAGATTTGCAATGTCTTTCTGTAAGACCAATCTGCACACTGGAAGGCTGGGCCAAGGAGTCGCAATAAGCAGATCCCACTGGTGAAGTGATAAACTCCAAATGATAACTGTGAGACCCCACCTGTAACACCCAGCGGTCTGACACTAGACAAGTCCAGGTATCCTTGATGAGTCTCCCATATCCACTCACTGAAGGATCCAGTCACGGGCCAATCCACCAAGCAGGAGGAGAAATATTTCTTCTGCTGCGGAGACAGGAGAATTCACAACTGAATTATAGTTTATGGAGCGATGAATAGGAATGTTGGAACAGGAAGTAAGATCGTACTTGTCAGGTCAGCCTCCCCAAAGAGGGTTCCAGGGTTGAAGGAAGCACCACCTTAGCCTGATATTATCAAGCTGCAGGACCAACGTTGATCTCTCATTAGGCATAAGATGAGATTGAGAGTCTCCATCATTCTCAAACATTAAATCCACCATAAACTAAGGAGAGGAATGATGAACTCCTAGTTCTCTGACCACCACCGCAGACACAGAAACATCAGTCAATGTTCTTGATTCTTTCTTGAGTGCGACAGATGGTCCTAAGAAGAAAAAGGCAAATGCTGATGCTGCTCTGAGGGAGAGCAGTGGTGTCAAACAGCAGGTCTGGAGTGGGAGTGAGAATGGGGGCAGGACTTACTTCCCCCTTTCCTCCTCCTTCCAGATGACTTGTTCCCAGTGTTAAGCGTATCTGAACATCCACTTGCATCCCCAAATGGATGTGGCCCAACAAAATTAGTCAAATATCCCGGAGTATCTTACCTGGCTGTTTAATGAAGTTGGAGTACAACATGCTGCACATCTGACCTGGAAACAGATCACCCAAGCTTGCGTCTGTATTATGGCTGTGATGCCGCGTCTCAACTTAGGCAGAGAGGAAGCTCTTTCCCGATTCTGGGCCCTATGGAATAAATATGGAACCTATAGAATAAATTACCAATCAGCTTGCGCAGCAACACTAATTTTCTTAGTTTCAGGAAACCGCTCAAGACCTGGCTGTTCCAAGTGGTTGAGGCGTGGGAGTTTTCTTCTTCCTGTTGCGGTGAGAAGCCCTCTTCGAGGGAAGCCATGTGCCTTAAAAATCCATGTAGCATAGCATAACACCCGATTCTGGCCTTTTTAATCTCCTCCTCTCCTTCCTTCTGATTCCTAAAAAAGAGTAAGGTGTTTGCATCCAGAGACATGGCCTAGCTGCTCCCCGGTTGTGTATTTTTCTGACAGCCGAAGCAGGCATCCAGACTGCAGAAGAACCACAGTCCTTGCAGAGGGTTGCTGCCCTTCCTCAATTTGTCAAATACTAAACCTGTCTCGAATGACCAGAGAACAGGGTGTGTGCAGATATTCTTCCCTTAATGGAATCCTCAGGAGGGAAGGAAATTAACAGCTCCTAAGAATTGAACTGAATGAAATCGGAACATCAGGGTTCAGGGGTCGGGAAGAAGGCAGATGTTACCATTTGTGAATGAATTGTATGTTGAAGTAAGTAGGGTTAGGGTCATTTCTATTACTAAGATAAGCAATAGCCCTTTAACAATCACTAGTTGCCAGTTTGCAACCAAGTCTACGATTTGCTGCCAGAGTCCATTCACTCCACTCAGTGACATTCCACTTCACTCCAGTTGTTACGCCACAACCAGAATATGTTTGACTTCTATTTTTCTGGTTTTAAATGCCTTTATTTGGGATTGTGCAGAATCATTAAGTGTTAGAAACAACACAACAACAACAAAACGTTTGCAGGAAAACCAAAGTGCACAAATCACATTTAGTGGTAGAATTTCCATCAAAAAATGCTTTTGAAGTAGTGCGCAATCAGGTTTTGGGATGGTGGTGAACTGTGATTGAGAAATTGAATACTTTTTAATATTTGCAAAACCTCATCTAAGGCATTCTAAATTCACAGTCCTAATTTAAATACTGTGAAGGAAATTATTTAAAGTGTGGACGCTGTCATATCACATACTTGCTTTGTGTAGCCAGCTAGAAAGATCGAATCATGAAATACATATAGAAATGCAGAACTTGAATTTAGTTTAATTTTTAAGCACTCCACATTTTCATCGAAGTGCAATAATGCAAATTAATGGTAATGGAAATTAGCCCCATAAACTAGCTAGGACTCTTTGTGAGATCATGTTTAACAGAACCATGAGTAGTTCACTTCTCTGTCTAGGGTGAGATGTGGCCTGATGCCGAAGTTATTAATCGTAAACCTCTGAGACCCAGGTTCTAGTCCGAGGAGCTCCGTTTTATGTAATCTGGGATAACTCTGTTCATATTAATATGTTTTGATTGACCTAACTGACAAAACTTAGATCACTTGTGAACTTCATATAACTGACTTTAAGTCCTGGGTGCTATATAAAACGGGGGATATTTTTAAAGACCCTTCTAGCCTTTCTCTCAGAACCACTGTGAAAATCGGTCTCTTCAGGCAATGCAGTAAAGGTATCAAGGGGCACAATTTCGATTTTGGCAGAGGGAGGGGACTGCAGTAAATTGGTGAGTCTTTGTTACCTCACTCTATATAGAATCTGGGTGAGGGGATACAGGGTTTACCACAGTGGAGCCTCAGCCATCTCCACCAGCATAAGCCTTTGACCTGATGGCCCGTCCACCAAAGGTCCATTAAATCAAAGTGACAGTGGCCTCACTTTCTTTAGGCTGGTGCGACTGTCCCTTTTTCCCTACATGGGACCATCATGTGAGTCATAGGGGCCTGGGAAGTCAAAATGTATAATAGCCCCAAGTGCAGGGAGCAAAACTCCCTGTGAGTCAGTGCCATGTTTTTTTCATTTCAAGAAAGAAACTCCCACTTTGGAGGTTTGCTTCTTGATAACAAAAAAGACTCTGCTAAGTAGGCTCATCAGGCTTGATGCCCACTTGGCAACCCTTCATTGCGTACAGTGGAGCTTTGGCAGCCCCGCTGAAGACCCAGAGATCTTACCAGCCTGCTGGGATCTCTGAATATGATTGATGGTCCTCCACCGGGGCAGCAGAGGCTGTACCCTCTGCCGACCTGGCAGATCAGTATGCAATCCTCCAAGATCTAAATGACCCCCTCAATCATTTTTACATTTTTGATTATTTTTTTTGTATAGAGTGTGGCTCTCGGGCATCACGGCTTTGAAAAGAGATGATAACTATCTACACAATTATATATAAAAGGTGTGTTGTATGCCGTACTACGACAAGAGGCAACATTTGTTTCTTTTTTCTTTGCGGCTCACACATATACTACGTTACCTGTGCAACGTCTTACATTATAACTCGGGTCTTCATCGTTAGCATTTCTTTCAAGAACGACATTTTAAATGTGTATCATGTTAGTGAGCCGCAAAGATGAAGACCGGCAGCGTTGTAGTTGTTTTGGATATGAGGCCCTTGGCTGTCTGAGGTGAGGCTGAGACCCTGATCAGAACAGGACTGGCGCTTGGCCAAGATTTAAGGTGCTCTTCTGTTAGGGTTTGTTCAAATTTCTGTATGGGAACTAATATTTGCCGCATTATTTCTGACGTTATTGATATCAGTTAGAACATTGCAAGTATCACGCCGGTGGTATGCGTCTTAAAATGCAGCGCTGGCGCGATCCATTCAGTAAGTAGGTGCGCCACTGCTTCCGGGGGGAGCGCGCGACTGCTTCCGGGGGGAGCGCGCGACTGCGTGCGGAGCCTGAGAATGAAGGGGACGCGTTGGTGCTGAATGGGTAACTTCACTAGCTGTACAGACATTCTCCGTTACTAACATACCTGTTCCGGCATGTTTCGCTTCCCCCTTTGCTCGCTTACAATGTTTGTGTTAATTACTTTCCTAATTGTTAGTTCTGAGGGATGCCCTCGCACTGATTGCGAAAGAGTCCGAAGCGCTTGAAAGACACGGGGAGCGGCTGTATGCCTCGGTGCTGGGAGCTATGGATACCGTCTCAGACAGCGACTCCAGGCTGAAGAGTGAAGCACAACAAGCCGTCTCCCAGGAAATGGATTGGGTAAGAAGCAAACGCTAATGAACTGCGTGTGCCTGGCATTCCTGCAAGTGGTGATGCGGAAAAAACAGACTGAGTTGGGCTTTAGTACTGGTTTGTCAATGATATATATTATTTAATCCTGTATATCGTGTCCTTCTCATCGATTGCTAATTTGCCCATTTGTTTAAGCACGTTAGCAATAAAAAGTTGCACCTTGCATTGCTGAATACGTTAAAAAACGACTGTAACTCTCACTCTTGTGCCGCTAATCGATTGGGAAGCCGTAAGCCACATAAGAAAATAAACCCCTGTCTATAGAATTATAGGTATGTGTGTAATTATATTTATGGAGCGCACACCTATCTAGGATGTCACGGAGCGCTGTGCGTTACTTGAGGTGTTGGGAGACGATCACCAAGATCGTGTACATCTAGTCAGGATTAGTGAAATACATTTCACACATTATATTTCACGTACAATGAATTTCCCTCGGTATAGAGCCAGCCTATCACAGTCATGTCAGGTTGCTGAAACTCCCGCAGAAAAATACCTCAAGCCAGGACCTATGAATGCGCACTTTATCCACTGCCCCATCAGCCCCTGCTCTCCTGCATTTTTGTTTTCATGTCACTCTGTTACTTGTTGTCACTCAGAGTGCTGGAACATGCTTAACCTTTTCCTTCCCTTTTTTACATGCGAAGAGATAATACCTCTTGCTTTGCTTTTGGTTGTGATTAGAAGTTGTTTGGGATCTATAGAGTGAATCTAATTAAGAAAAAGCGCTGGAGACAACCGGTATTTAGTTTATGACAAGGTGGTGTTTGAAGAGGTTCGTAGTTTCTTTAATTTCAGAATTAAGGATGGGGCCGATTGATTAGCATTAGCATTCTTCATCTTTCGAGCATACCAAGAGAAAACCTAGTGTGTCAGCCACCCTCATACTCCACCCCCACCCCCTCTAGTTTTCTTATTTTACTATTGTGTGTTACTGTTAATAGACGTCCTGCATTGTTCACCAGCAGTCTATATTTCATTTTCTAGCTATGGTCTAGTGCCAGCACTGGTCGCCTTGTAGACGTTTCAGCCATTGAGTTGCTGATAGTGACATTTAGTAAAAACTACTTGCACACTGCTTAGTCTAAAATTGCCACATTTTCTGTTCCTGTCAGAAGCAAAAAATATATGCTGTTTTATGCGGGACCTCCAAGAGTACCAATGGGGTTCATACAGTTCAAACTGCTTCGCCCTGAATCACAGAAGAGTTTCAGCCCCATTATTCCAATTTAAACCCCACTGAGTTTTTGTATGAGGTTATCAGCTATGTCATATTATGTTTCTTTCTCCCTTATCTTTGTCACTAAAATTTTGAACATAAAAGGCTTTCAGATTGAAACGCATTTCCTTTAGCACCATGATATTCATCCAGAGCTTTCAGTTCCCAAAAGGCCGCGTTCTGGATCCGAAGAATAGCAGTCCAGCCATACTCCATAGGTGCAATTATTAGCTTGATCAGGCTGTGTCCTACAACAGAGCCCCCAAACTACCAGTCCGGTTTACCTTTACCAAAACAGCTCTGCTGGGTCTCTAGGTGGGAGGGGCATGGGAGTTGATGGGATTGACTGTTTTGTGATTGTAGTTCTGGGAAAATTGGAGCTGAGCTTTTCCCATCCGCTGCCTGGACCAAGAAGCCACATGGACTCGAGGCACCATAAGACCTCAGGGATGAAAACACAGAGGCGATGAGTAGAAATGCTTTATTGACTATAGTAATTGTGTGCCTTGGTTTACAAAGCGCTAAATGTTGTGCCTGCTGCAATAACCTGTTTATTTGTCCATTTGCGCACAGCTAGAGGCTTCAGACTTGCAAGTCAGCTTCTCGTCTGATGAATTAAGGGGACCTTCGATAGGATACACAGACATTTGCAGTACTTTTCACTTTGTAAGCACTAGTGTATATATGTGTGACATAATAGAGTTGTAACTGTATTATAGAGTAGCTGCCTCGCTATCCCTCACATCTGCACTAGTGTGTGTTTTATGAATCACAGCTAAACATATTTGACTGTTTTATAGAACAGTTGCTCGCTGCCTTTAAAACTTTAACTGCCCCTCGTAATCACTGATGGACATTTTGATACCTACACAACACATTTGCGTTCTTGTAGATGGACGCGTTTTCAGTACTGTTTATTGATGTGCAAAACAATACCAACGAGTGACGGTCAAAGCAACACAACCCGCTCCACCATAGGTTCACTGTACTTCAGTTGCAGGAAGGTAAAGATCAGTTCTTTATTGCTTAGCTCCGTTTATGAATTGTTTTAGAAGTGCTGTTGCTCATTATTTACCCTCCTTTTAGAGTGGTTTTGACTAGCAAAGTATGCAGTCGCCATGCCCAGCGACTACAAACTGCTCCGAAAAGCCCGACCTTCCAGACCAGGCGGCGGACTAGCCATTGCCCATAAGACCACCCCCCGCCTATCAGTCAACACACAGGGACCTTGTGTCCATGAGGACCTCCTCATGGAGCATCTCCACTTGTACGTCCACGTCACCCTGACACCACCATCCACGGCACAGACCTATTGAGGCAGCCTACTGGCCATCTATGTTCCTGTATGTTGCCTATTTTAAAATTTCGCCAGCATCCAAAGTCTTTACTCCGTCATCGCACAGCGACAGAAAGACTTTGCGAGTGGTGTGAAGACTAGTCTTGCTGCTTGTGTTACATTCATGGCCTCTCAGAGGGGCAGTGAGTACTGCCTAATTTGAACAGGTGTTTGCTGCTGCTCAGCACCTGCACTTATTTGTGTATACCACCATATGTGTATGAGAAACCACTACATGCTGGCGCTGTAAGTGCACTTTTAAGCAAGGTTTATTAGTGAGGCATTTAACTATTTAAAGTTTTTACAAAACATGATAAAGCACAGACTTAAACCTGCAGTTTAAAGTGACATGTTGGTTTTGCCACCCGCAGTTCGCCCATTTGTAATACCTTGGCCCTGGCACTTATGTTTTTTATGCATATACAAATTAAGCACTGGAAGTTAGTCATTGACAAAATGGCCCTTCTTAAGAAATTATTTTTTTAGACGTGAATCTTGATATTTATAATGTTTTTCTTAAAATTCAAGTGAGCCTAGTGCTTTGGAATTTACACTTGGAAAACGTCCATCTACCTGATACCCAAAGTCTCATATTGAAACCGCCTGTTATCAGTGTAATATAGAACCTTCGTACCTCACCATGTCTGGCTGTATGCTGAGATATGAACTACATTAACGTTGTGATACTGAAATACAGAGGACCATAATGTTGAGAAGGTAAGGGCACATAGGTAAGTATAGAATATTCTTAACTCCATAGCTACCTTCCTTGAAGAGACATATGTCACCAAGGTGCATATATGTGGAGTTAAGTAAAGTAAACATGTCCTTGCCTGTGTTAATGTACCTTCTCAATATGTTTGCCCCCTGTGTTTTGTCTACACTATTCTGGAGTCAAAATTAAGGTGGAATACCCCATACTTGTGCACTGTTTCAACGGGAGTAACTATACTTTTCCCACGGGGAGTGCAAGCTCTGTTTACAGTTTTTGAAAAGTGGCACTTTTAAAAAAGAAACCCTACTGTAAAGTTTTATATTAACAGTTACCCCAATTACTCCTTATGTGGAAAGTTTTATCACACTCCTAGTGATGAAATGCTGACTTAGTCTTCTGAATTCAGGTATGTCACCCGAATTGTACTCACAGCAGGTGCTTTAACCAACAGATGTACGGTAAATTGTCGTTCTTTATGCACTACGCTTAGATGAACCTTTAGAGAGTAACAGGTGCACTCTGTGATATTACTTATATTTTTCCTTAGGATAAATAGTATGCCTATGGACGCAGTGTAACTTTGTGCATGTGATAGAGAGACAGATTGTGAGCGTTAATTTGTGCACGTGTTGCGTTTGTGTGAACTGAGTATGTAGAAGTGAAATTGTGTGTGACTGTGTGTGTGGTGCCTGAGTGTGAAATGTGTGTGCATGTGTACGAATGTAAAAGTATGTTTGCTTGTTTACGGAGGAAAAATGTATATGTGCTTTTGAGAGTGAGGTATAGGCTACGTGTGAGTGCATAACTGTCTGTAGCTGCACTTTACAATCTTGTGAGTATCTGCGTACAAGTGATATTTGAATAGGTGTTACCTTGTGCACAGCTGCTGCGCAGACCCCTTCTAGGGTCCATTTTGTAGGTGTGCGAGTCCAGCCTTCCTAACAGGAAAGGGGGTGGCTTTCCCTGCTGTGCTGCAGGAGTTGAGCAGCTTCGTCAGTTCGGCCTTCCTGCTGTCCCTCCTCACTGTGTTTGGCCAGTCGGCAGTGGTGGAGAGTTCACCTGGAGTTGCCAAGACGCTGCACTGTGATTCGTAAGACACAGTATGACACTTTGTCAACCACAGGGCAGATTAACGTCTGACCTGCCCATTTTCATCCTTCTAATTCATGCAGGTGTGTTTTGCTAGTGCCGCCTTCTTCATTTGTCTCTCGGTTGATGGCTGCACAAGTGGTTTATGAGCAGAGGTAGTTATTGTTAGGGCAGCAGGTGTAATGGCACTGGTGCCCAGATATGTGAAGCTCATAGGTTGTGACTTTTATGTATCACCCAATCGGTTGTTTGATAAGCTGCTTGTTCTTGAGTGATCTACGGACAGCAGGGTAAAGCCGTGCTGTGTATTGGTACCTCTTGTGTTGCTGCTTTCTGCTCTCGACCTCTGGTGGTAAAGTGATCAGGAGTTCAAGGCACTGAACATCAATTGTACTATCTTTTCACACTTCCAGCAGGAGGTTCTGGTTGTCTCCTTAATTCACTTAGAAGTCCATGACTGAGGCAATCGTGAATAACCGCTGCCCTCAGAATTGCAGCAGGAGCCCAGGTATCTGAGCCAGCAGACAGCCGCAGCAGCATGACTGCCAGCCGAAGGACATTGCAGTACCATGGCAAGCTCCAATGTACTAGACCTGCTGGTTGATCAAGACTGTGATTTACTAGTTTCGGGCTGAAGGTGTGAGACATGGGCAAGGACCACATTTAGGTCTGTTTGAGCACCACATGCATCTGAATGTTTGACTGCTTCACGGACCACAACCAGAGAGATGCCAGCCAGGTGGACACAGTCCGGTCAGGGCCAGGCTCTCCTGATTGGCTGCAACTCTGCATTACAGTGTATGCTGCCATTCGACCGGATTCGGAACCTTGGGAATTATCTTCTTAGTCCTTACGGTTTTGGAGTTACCATGTTGTGGGCAACCCGAGCTTTAAAGTCTAGCTCTCTAGACCAACGTGATGAACTAGTAGGCCCAGTGGCTGTCCATTCCAACCAAAAATCGTGACAATACATGAATAGTTTCTAGACAGGCTTAAACGTTGTGATGCCCCAGGGCCTTACGTTCAACGCTAGCCAGCACTTGTAGTTCCTACATCCCAGTTTTATCTTTGAGACTAATTAGGATGACTAGATAACTGGCCCAGTGCATCTCCTCCCATCCTTTGTGTCCCATGACCCCCTTCACAGACTTCTGAATTACCTTTAACACTCACGTTATGTGTGCACGGATTCTTGCACATAGTTCTTCTGCCTCTCATTTGCGTAGTTCTACATTCTCTGTTATGTCACAGCTGTGCTCTGTAGGTTCGGAAGCCTTTTGGTGTGCCAGAGCCTGGATCGGCTTTGGTGGTGCACATTTGATACTTGAAATTAATGCCCTTTTGTTCGTCTATAATGCCTGAAACTTCATAATTCAGCAGGCCAGCGGAAGCACACAATATTCTTGTTGATGAGGACTAGTTCTTGTGCATGGGGCAGGAGACGAACACCACCTTTTCATGATAGCCTTATCCAGGTTGAAAAGGCCCACGGGAACTATATGTGGCAGTTGGCACACCGAAAGCCTGAATTTAATTGAAGACATTTTTGTAGAAGAGGGCGGCATGCAATACACTTTTAACAATATATGCGTTACCTAGGACAGGAACTGCTTAATTGCACGTGCAAGCTGTTTCGACTCAATCACTCTGTTGCATCAAGCTCTACATGACAGAGGACACTTCAGTCTGTTATGTGAACGTGCAACTGTGCGTAAAGTTCATAGGTCACACTATGCCTGGTGCCAACACCATATTTAATTGGGACAACGTCTAACTACAAGAGCTGTACCTGCCACCGTGTCATGGCTGCCTGTGCTTTCTTGTTTTGAGAAGTCAGCAGCAAGAGAGGAACATTATTGGAGCCATAGGGACAGGCTGTGAACGTGGTCGTTCATTGAACTGATGGACCTCAAGTAACAGCTATACCACTCGATTAATTTTCATTGTGCATCACTGTGACATTGCCTTGTGGAATGGGGAACTTCAATTTTCACAATTCTGTGAGTTTTTGTTACCAGGAAAATAAAGTTTGTGATATGGTTGTTATGTTATGTAGTTTTCTTCAGTCTATTATTTTAGATAGTTGTGTTAGTTTCTTTTTTTAGCTAATTAATTTCTCCCTCACTGTTCTAAACCCACGGCTGCGGCCAGAATGGCTCAGCTACCACCATTTTTATCCGAAATGGGAGAACCTACGTTAGCATATCCTCGGTTGGTAAAGCTATTTAATAGCTACTTGATTACCTTTGGTGATGAACACTTCTCCTTTGTGGAAGCAAAATGTCGCGCTACACAACTTGGGCATTGAAGGGAGAAATGTTATTGATCGCATACCTGAGCTCACAGTGGGAAAGGTAGGTGTATTCTCTTCCTCAGGGTACATGGGCTTACCCTCAGCCCCAAGACTAACCCTACATGGAACATAAATCCATAATGTTCATTCTACTCTTTCGCATTTTCATCGAACGTGTTGGGATTTTCTTGGACTGCAATAAAGGACATTGATCTTTTCCACTTACCCAATGATCCCAGGGATGAAGGAATTTTCTAGCAAGACTTAAGTTCGTTCATTGTGTACTCCGAAATAAAATCAGACCTGTTTTCGGTCTAATGATGTGTCTGGATTTCACTGTTTCCCGCCAAAACCCCTACATGCGCCCAAACCTTTTCACATTGCACGGCACTTTCACAGTGTTCCTATTTGTTTTGGAGCACCTTACTGCATAAATGCTGTGATTATGATTGGTGTTGTATATCGCCATAGAAAGTGCTAGGGCATGTGCTGCCTTTTGTATTTTTTTGTATTTTAAGTGCTGTAGTTTCCTACCCATTAGTATTCTTTTTAGAAAACCCATAGCTGCGACTGAGCATTGAGTTTGACTGTAATTATACAGTAACCAAGCTCGAAACTCTGTGCCACCTCCTTGAACAAGACTTGAAGGTTCACCCCGACAACAATTAGAGTATTTACATGGTGTAACTTGTTTATCATTTTTAAGTCAAATTGTAATTTTAGTCTGGGGAAACCAGTGGGAACAACAATACCTAAAGCACAGTGCATCATGATAAACATGGCAGGCAGGAGTGTCATAACATTCTGTATAATTAATTCCCGATACAAAGTCACCAAATATTTAATTCTGGTAAGTTAATGGTCAGGCTTATGAGTAGCAACTGGTCTTAAACAGTATTCTAAGGCCAGTGTGCTTTAAAATTAGCAATGAAGCCAGAAAAACTGAGAGACAGTTCTTGCGGTGGAAGAAGGATTCATGGAGGTGTGTAGCACTGTAGAGGAGAGTGGAATAGAAAGCACCCTTATGGAACCCCTTTTTCTTTTCTTTTTTACTAGAAGTGTTGGGAAGAGTATTCTTCCAGACAGAATTCTGACCTATCCCAGGAGAGGAAAGAGAAAAACTAGGTTAATTTGTGATGCCAGACGAAAAGCCAAGTTCCAAGACACTTAACTTGGTGCATTAAGCCCTGTTTGCAACCAGGAGGTGCAAATTCGAGAATGACTGGTTTGCGAAGAGGCCTTCGTTTTGAAATAAGACTGATGTACTAATTATTCTCATCTTGAAATTTACATTAGCTGGACTTTACAAAAACCTGACGTGAACATTAATAAGGCTTCAGGGATTTTGCGATCCCCTGCAAACACCTGTAAATACAGGGACAGAGGCCTGCAAGGGAACTCCATTGCTGCATTTGCATTCCATCCGTGTGAACGTGTTTTTAGGTCTCATCTGCCGGGGCATTCAATATTGCTTGCTGACGATATCTTCTGTCTAAAGAAAAATTGAAAACTCTCAAAACGGGACTTTTAACCTGACCATTACTTACCATTCCTTGCCATCATTATCACTCTTCTGCCTTCTAATTCAGCAGCACATGGGAGGCGTCACTTCCTTTTCTCTATGTGGAGCATGGACTAAGCACAGATTGATTTCTCATTGAGTGTTCGTCCGTTGCTCATGCAGTGATCAAGGTACTTTTTTTTTTTTTTTTGGGTGGGGGGGTCCTTTTTATGAAGCATAAACTTGACCCGAAGGTATTGGAGCACTTTACATGAGCACCAGTTACATTACACAAGGACTCATTCATTTTATTTTAAAAAGGTTAGACACAGGGAGATTAAGTGCTTTGCTCAGAATCACAGTATGTTGAGCTGACGCTGGCAAGTGAACCTGGTTCCCCGTTTGCAGCTCTGCCGTAGCACCACACCCTCCTTCCCCTTCCACTCTTTCTCTCTTGGGTTGCTGTCTTTGGCTTGATCAGGGCTTTATCCCTGAATCAATTTGTGTCTGTTTCTGTGTTGGTAATGTAGGGCTAATGTGTCAAGTCATGAAATACTGAAATGCACTCCAGGGAATGCCTAGCTTTTCTTACCCCTTCCCCACTCCCACGAATATTAGAAATACATTTGCATCTACTGCAGGGTTTGCCAAGAGCCTCCTGGTCACCATGGATTTCATGTTTCTTTAGAACGATCAAAGTGAAAATACGAATAAAGTTTCAGAATGCATTCTGGCTTTAAATGAAAGCCCAGGGCTGGAATAATGGTTTCACTCTGACAGTTATCTGGTATGAAATCCATCCCACGTATTAATAAGGTAGGTATTTTTGTTACGTTATCTAAGTTATATTCAATGCTGGAATTTGTGCTAAGCCTACATATTACAGGTTTGATGCCAGGTTTGTTGTGCTCTGCCCTTCACCTTTTGAGGTTGATAAAGCGAGTGTGATTGAGTCAGATAATGGCAACGCATAATATTTATAGTTCCAAAACATATGGTAGAAGCGCTATCTAAAACATTATAGCAGCATTAGTTTTCTTAATCGTTCTCATTATGTTATCCTTAAAGATGCGAAAGTCTGAGGAAATAGTACTCAACCCTACTTTGCGGGAAGTTAATGTAGCTTATTTTACTTTCAGTCGTGCTGCTGTATAACATGACAACTAAACATTGACAAAGCCGTTAACTCTCATAGTCGAGACCTATTGACTTCACAATGCTTGCCTAAAGAGCAGTCTGGGTCTCTTTAAAGCAGCGCTGACTGTTTTCAGAAATAATGTCCACAGCGGACAAATGATGGCGGAGAAACAAGGCTGCATGTTAACATTCTCAAAGAGAAGGTGTCCCACCGGCACAGTAAATGGCCAGCGGTTTGTAATCACAGTTGTGGTCTGGAACTATTGATACATTTCATTACAACTCGCAGTTGGAAGGTGGATGCCCTTCAGAACTTAAATTTACTTTCCAGTTCACAAAGTAACTTGTTTGCGTAGCGATATATGTTTTTACAAGCTCAGACCACGCAATTTTATTAATCAGAGCCTTTGCAACAGCAGAAAGGCTTTGTACCTCAAGTCCTCTCTTTCAGTTGAAACATATAAGCCACTGATGTTTCAGAAGAGCTGAGAAGGGAAGAGTGCCTCTTAGTATGAAGATGGGTGAGGGCATTTTCTTTTTTCTCCGAAGCCCCCATCCTCTATACGTTGAAACCAAAAATGCTTGCTGTATTCCGATCTGAAATATCATTATTGCAACAAAAACTGCTTGTCTAATATAGTCCACCTCACAGAAGCTATTACATTCTATCATGAAGGTCAGAATCACTTTTTTTTAAAAACATGGTGATGGCTTTTATCTTGTAAATGTTTTTTCTTGTCTCCAAGCATGTTGTTCAC
This sequence comes from Pleurodeles waltl, assembly GCF_031143425.1. Classification (NCBI taxonomy): domain Eukaryota; kingdom Metazoa; phylum Chordata; class Amphibia; order Caudata; family Salamandridae; genus Pleurodeles; species Pleurodeles waltl. Next base: position 445,604,840 of record NC_090444.1, read on the forward strand.
GTAGGCTGCCAGTACGGGCTATATTTGTCAGCATTACTGAAAAAAACATAATATTTTTAATCTTTTTTTTTTTCAGATGCAGTCATTAGAAGATAAAGCTTCAACATGACTGACCTTAAACGTGTTTGAAGGATCACCAATGTGTCATTGTACTTGAAAATATCAACTTAAACTACTTGATGCATTTAAAAATAGCGTCCGTTAGATTTAGATGTCCATGTTGAAAACACTGCATCATGAAATGACATATCCCGACTTGTTGCTGACGTTATGTAAACCGTGATTGGTATTGAAGACCAGGATGTGTTTTACTGAAAGGAACAACCACACCGCCCACCCTTACCTGCAGACTGAAGCCCTGGGTGAAAGCCGGTGTATCTTGCAGTGCCTGCTTCTTGAGACATTTGGACACCTAGAAAAGTTTTGAGAAGGAAATGAATGAGCTAACCTACATAGGAAAATCGATAGCAAAACGGTTTATGTTTAATTATAAGGAACGAAACGTGTAAAATGCCAATCTGGGTTAGCCACCCATTATATGCACCAGTCGGCAACGTAAATGAAACATTATTTTGCATTGAAAAGTTTGTCAGTGGCAGGCAGGGCACAGTAGTCTGCCATTCGTTTATTAAGCAAACAAGCCCTCTTTTCGAACTACAGCAAATTTGGTGAGAGATGTGTGTTTTTTAATCTGTTTTCTATATATAAAGGCTATTATTAATTTAATGACATAATCGACAATTATGATTTATTTTATTTTTGTATTTTATACTTTCTTTTGTGTGTTTCATCAGTATATAACCTATTTTCATAGATGCCTTAATATTTGATCTGTCACCTTGGAATATTCACAGATATTTTTTTCTGTACTGTTCTTGAAAGGGGTGTCTTTTTTGCACTGCAAAGTTTTTATGTTTGTTCATAAGAGCACATCAGTCTTTTTAATGCCACATTCACAGTATAGATGGCTGATTTAGTACACTGCGTGATCACAATAGTTGCTGTACACACATTTGTGTATTAGCAGACAGTCCTTTGATTGAGACTTTGTTTCATAAAGTTATTGTTGCCTTATTTTGTCTCATTTATTAATAGCCACACGAATGTTTAACTTGTTGAAAGATGGACCTGACGTTTTTGAACATTGATGAAGGGTGAGTTATTTGTGCAACTGGTTAATAAATTAAGATGGATTGGGGAGCTACCTCAGTTCATATCTTTTGAAATTACTGAAACAGCGTGGCGGAAACAAAATCCCAAATAAAAGATTGGGCCAGACAAAGTGTAAACATCGAAATTCACTCACTGTTGGGAATTCAGTCATTTCTCAGTTTTATCACCAGAACTTTCATAATGTCTTATAGACATCCATTTAAGCACTATATTGTGTTTTCAACAGAACTATAGCTCGTTGTTTGTACAATATCTAATGAGATATCTGATCAAAATAAAAAGGCAAGCATGATTGCTTTGTGTGCTGAATTCCACAGTGATCGTTTGTTCTATTCATTTAGGGAAATTTGATCCTGTAGAACAAGCTAGTGTAATGTTGCCAAGTTTCATTAACTGGCAATAATACTGCTTGTAAAAGAGCAACAGTTTAAGGGGCATTATGACCCTAAGTAAAATCTTTAAAACCACAGAAGTTCACCACTTACAAGAAGCTACACAACCATAATTCCCTAATTGTCTGCAATGTGGAAGTGTTTAGGTTATATCACTATGTAGCTCATAAAAGCATGTTCCCTTCATCCACCCCATGTTTCCACTCAATATTGAGACAAAGGACCTACAGGGTGTAAGGAGCTTTTGCCAGAAGGGCTTTTTTAGGTTTACATCTTTTTTTTTTATTGGGTAACATCAATGACTGATCACACCGAAGGCAACGACATTCACTAAGGTAAACTTAGACTCATCTGACTCGCATCTGAGACACCATTAATAAGCACTGATTCTTTTACAGGAGTATCTGTTCTAAAAGTAAGTTACTATTCTCCCCGGGAATGCACAGAATGGTAGAAATTAGGTTTTCAATTTGATCAAATAATCTGCAACATTCAAAGTCACCCAATGCTGACCACATGATGCGCTTAGAAACTTATATTCATCATGTCCCCTGTTCATTTAAGGCATAACATAGAATAGTTTGAAACCTTTCTAAAACCAAGCTCTCATATGAGCCCTAAAAACGTTGAGTGGCACAACAAACACGTAGGTTTTAAGATGATCCCGCATTCACAGCTTTGCGACGAGAAACAATGTTACTATGTGGCTGTGGGCATTAGCTAGTTCATTACTGCTTGCCGGTCCGGTCTGTGCCTTAGGCTAGCCAGGCTCACTTCTGGGAAAATGTGAATCCGTACGTTGTTAGATTCCATATTGCCTTTTTTAGTTGCCAGTTCATTAATCGACGCATGCTGAGTGGAGGCTGCCAGCACTGTCACTAAGGGCCTGATTTAGATTCCGGCAGGCAGGTTACTCCATCACTACGATGACAGATATCCTGTCCGCCGAACGTTAAATCCCATTACTTCATATGAGATTTGTATTTTGGCGTAACCCGTCTACCAAAATGTAAATCGGGCCCTATGTTTTTTCCATTGATCTTCTAAAATTTAGTAGCCAGGCTTAAGGTTTTCACCACTGATAGTACACAAACATTTACAGTCTCTGTTGTCACAATGCTTTTAAAATGTACTGCTGCAGTGAAGCTTACGGGCTCTTCCATTTCTGGGAATCTCAGTAGTGTAATTTTGTTGCACTTAGTGTCATTCTTTAACCCTTCTGTCTTGGACTTCAGGTTTACTGTTGACTGAAACTTCAAGCTTCTGACATCACTGGTTATATTATGTTTGTCCACTTATTGTATTTTCCACTGTTTGCACGTGCTGATCTACAACACCCACATCTCATTTTTAAATTGAGTAAAGATACTTGATGTCTTCCAGTGACGCCATTCTCTTGTCAATACAGTGAGCTGTATGCTGCTGCAAATCATTTAAAGGTGCCATGATAGGGGACTCCTCTTGGTTTGAGGTTTAATTTTGTTCCCTCTGTACATTGGCCTCTTCCTCCTGTGGACCTTGGCTGCTTTTGTATTTCTGCAAGAAAAATATTTGATTTACATTTGGATGTTTGCCACTACGGTTTTTATGTGGCATTTTACCTCTGAGTTATAGTTTTTTTCCTGTGGCATGGTCAAGGTCTGGGCCAATAACTGGACTTGTCATCGTTTATGAGGAGGGGATAATCTCCAGAGTTATATTTCCCATGCTTTCCTTCAGTGAACCAACACTTCATTGCCACACTACAGTAGTCACCTGTGCTCCTCCAGTATACAGTTCTTCAAGTGGCCCCTCACCCACACCGGAACAGCACCATACTCTTCAAGACATGCCTAGGCATTGGCAGGTCTAGGGACTCGGTCTGAGCTTCATCTATGCTGCCATCTTGGCTCCCACAGTGCGAGGCAACTCTGGTCTAATCACACCGGTCAGCTGTGGTTTCAGCATTCTGGGTGAGCCTTCCGAAAAATCCCCCCGGTTTGTTGTCCTGTGAACTCATGCACCAAGAAGCAATCAATGGTCCCAAAGCCAGAGCCACAACAGAGGTCTGATGAACACGATCATCATGGGACCCTGTGATAGCCCACCACATATTCACTATGAACTCCAAAGTGGGTTTAAGCTTGTTTATTCCACATAGGTAGTAGATTCTGGTTCCTTCTTATAACCGCTCCTTGCAACTGACGTGTCCCTACTAGCTCTTCAATTCTATTCCCGAATCTCCAACATATATTCCATCTCACACCACATACGCTCCACACATGCATTCCATTTTACATCACATTACTACATTTCTCCCCCTTCTAGAGGAAAAAAAATAAGAAAGGGAGAAAACAATATAAATAATTTCTAATCAAGTTATCTCTGACAATTTAGCAATGTTCAATCAGTCGATCCAGTTTCTTTGGATTCTTTCAGATTTTCTCAGTAACTGTTCCTTTTGTTCAATTGTATTTTTTTTCTACATCAACTCTTGTCTTAAATTTTTTGAAGAAAGTTGTATTTCTCGTTACTATTATGTTTTCATCTTTTGTTGTAATTTTTGTTCCTTCAACCGTTGTCACTTCCATAGGTGTAGGATGAAAGCTACTTTGTGACTTTAGTGTTTGTTTGTGCCTCACCAATACCAGATCATCTATTTGATATTTTCTTTCTCTGTCTTGAATATTTCTTCTACCCTCTATATGCTACTTCATTTTGCTTTTTTGTCCCCTTTCAGTATTTCATCATGATCTTTTGGTGGATTTGCTAGGTGTGGCAAATGTGTTTGCCTTGCTTGTCCAAACATCTACTCTGAAGGACATTTCTCAGCTGATCCTGAGGAGTATTTCTATAGATGCGTAGAACTTGACACACAGACTGTTATTGAAATTTGTGAAAGTTTTGCCCTTTGTATGGCTTTTTTAATAGTGGCCATTAACCTTTCCACCATTCCATTAGCTTGATGCCACATCCAGAGTTACTCTTCTATGTTCCCTAGTAATTCATAAATGTTTGAAATTCATTAGAACTGAAAGGTGGCCTTTTATCTGTTTTCAATACATTTGGTATCCCACAAGTGGAAAATATATCCTCGAGAACAGGAAGTACAACTGGTGTGGATGTTGATGCATCACTTTTACTATGGGAAAATGAGAATATTCCATCAATTATTACCAACAAATACTGTCCAGAGTCCAATGGGCCACAAAAATCTGCTGCAATATTAGACCATACAGCATCTGGCAATTCAGACATGTAATTCTTCCATAATTTTTTTTCTTTTGGGGTACGTTGACATAAATGACAAGTCTAGACAACTTCTTCTACTTGACTGTCTAATCTGGGAAACCACATCTTTTCTCGTAAAAAAAAAAAAAAAATTGTCACTGAGACACCTCTGTGACTTTCATGAGCCATATCAGTTACACACCTTTGAAGTATTGATGAATTGACTAATTTATTACCTCTCAAAAGTATTCCAGATGAGGCAACAGATAGTTCAGCATGTATATTCTTGATACCATATTATCATTTCTTTATATTAGATTGAAAACAAGTTGCATTATTCATTTTTCTCCATTTATTTTCAAGTATGATTTTCTTTACTTCTTGAATTGTTTCATCATTTTGAGATGCTTCAATTAATTATTTTTCCAAAACAACTCCTGGCACTGCTGATCTAATTATGAAACATATGTATTCTTCTGCTTCCGATTGTTATGTATCATTTCTGATTAGGTGTCTAGATAAATAATCTGCAAGAATATATTCTTTTCCAGGTTTCTGAATGATTTTGAAATGATAATACATTGTTATTCTCCATCTCTCAATCTCTAGGGGCATTTTTGTTTTTGGGTTACCAAAAATAGATGTCAGCACCTGATGATCTGGTATAATTACAAATGGCTTTCAATAAAGAAAATCTTGATAGTGCTTGCATGCCCAGACAACTGCCACACTTTCTTTTTCTGGCTAATAATACCTTTGTTCAAATTCAGATAGGCTTTTGCTGGCATGTGAAACCACATATCATAGAGTTTCTCTACCAGGCTTATTGCTGTACCAATATTTCACCAAGTCCAATAGGATTAGCATCCACCACCAATTTCGTGCATATTTCTGGATCAAAATATTTCAAATTTGCTGCTGATGATATTTCTTCTTTTATTTTCCTAAAAGCACATTAGAACTTTCACCCTTTCTTATTTTTTTCTCTGAGTGGATTGCTTATGGTGGCAACATTTTTGATATATCACGAACAATAACTAGCCATTCCCAAAAATGAACATAATTCTAACACATCTTTAGGTCTGAGTACTGCATTTAGAGATACTACTTTGACTGAATTCGGTCTCATTCCCTCACAAGCAAAAATGTGACCAAAAAATGCTAGTCAGGCTTATGTATTTCACTTTTCTTTTTTAGATTGTGTCAAACCGCCCTTAATGAGTTGTTGACATACTCCATCTAATGCCTGATCATGTTCTTCTTGTGTTTTCCCAAAGATTAAAATATCATCACTGTAATTCATTGCATTTTTCACAGGTCTTGTTATGTTTTTTAAATATTCCTGAAAGACTTCAGCAGCACAGCATATACCAAAATTCAACCTCTTCTATCTAAAAAATTCAATATGTGTTGAAAATGTCGTGATGTATCAAGATTGACTGTCACTTTCTAATTGATTATATGCATAAATCCAGTTTTGAAAAGACAGTAGCACCATTAATAGTACTGATCATCTCACTTAAATGTGGGCCTGGATACCTTTCTCTTTCAGTCGCTGTATTAGGCACCCACATATCTGCGCACATTCTGATATCCTCTGCACCTTTTTTTGGAACCACTGCAATAGGTGATACCCATGGTGTTGGGCTAGTATCTGGTTCAGTTATATCCTGTTGAAGCAATGAGTTTATCTCATTTTCTACTTTTGCTTCTAAGTGTATTGGAACTCTTCTGTGTGTTTGAGCTACCTGCTTCACTGCTTCCTTAATATGGAACGTAACCATTTTATCTTTTAGTTTACCTAACCCATTAAACTAATCTGGATATTGGACACTATCAAGAACAAATGGAACTTTTGAGAGACAACCATTATATCTATTGTGGTTGTTTTCTTTTCCCTTCTTATTATGTTGATTTGTTGGACCTCATCTTCCTCACACATAATGTACAATCTTTCAGATTGTTCCACTTCTTCCTCTGATTCATATTCAACACCTTCATTTGCCTAAGGCATTTAGTGTTTTCTATTTTCCTTTTAGCATCTGACACGCTTTGTCCCAATTTTCTTTTTTGTTCAAGGATTCCTTTTTTTTTCTTTCTTGAATCTACACACATGTGCAAAGTGATTAGGTTTTCTACACCATCTACATTGTTGTCCTAACACTGGACATGTTTTTACATGTGGAACTTGCTATCCACATTTGTAACATCATTTTCTTTCTTCATTTTGCAGTTCCATTTTTTACGGTTTGCCTGCACAGCGCTTGTGCTTTTCTTGTGAAGTCTCTTGTCATGAACAAAGAATATCTTAAAAGGGCCTTACAGGATGCCCATTACTTAGCTGTACTTACCATTAGTTGGCTCACATGTCACTCTAGTTTCCTTGCTTCTTATTAGACAGAACCTCATCCTTGCCTCAAGCTTCTTCCTGGATCTTCATGGTTGCTTTGTGTTTGTCCCTACTGTGGAGCCTGGACCAAGTGCTGCTTCCTGTTTCTGCCTGTACACCTGCTAAGCTCCTTTTTTTAGTCATAACATTATTATTATTAGTAATAGTGGTAGTAGTACTAATATGCTATTATTACCACGAATAATGCTATAATGACTATGGTGGTTATTTTTATTAATTAGTAACTTTAAGCTTAAAGAAAACGTTTTTGATTTCTCAGTATTAATAACATTCACAATCCATGTTAACGTATATGAAAAATTGGAGTGCAAATTTAGTTTTTTAATTGCCTCTGCAAAACTTAGAACATAGGTCAATAAAATGTAATAGAATTTTAATGAGCAGGACGTTTGTTATATTTTGTATATTTAGTGCCTATTTTTAGGTTTAATCTGCACAGTGCTAGTGATGTGCTTGCAAAATCTCTTGTATTAAAAAAAATAATCTTAATAGGGGTTTAGAGTCTGCCCATTACTTACCTTTATTTATAGTTGGCTGGCTCCCACGTCACTCTCCATTCCAGTATTCCTATTGGTCATCGGCTCCTCCTGGACTCTGCTTCATTCTGAGTCTTCATCCATCCTGTGGAGCATGGATCAAGTAATGGTTCCTGTGGCCAGTGTCCTTCCACTGGTTCCAGGTGCTCCTTTCTCCCCCTCTAGGTGGCTTCATCCACCCTCCATCCGATGTCTTTTCCACCCTCCTCCCTCATGTTGCTTCAATGCCCCAACCTCCCCCACACTGTGCACCATGTAAAAAAGCATTGGCGAAGCAAATAGATTTCACATAGGCGAAACCTGCTGGCTTTGCCAATGTTTGCTCTTCATTGTTGCCTTTTTTAGACATATGCCTAACTTGTTTAGTAGTTTTTATTCTGCCTCCTTCCATGTTTGTAGCAAGTTTGTGTGCTTGTGTTTCCATTTTACCCATGTGCAGAGTTTGTGGCAGATCATACGTTTTTTCCAACTACATTTTTCTAAATTTTATTGAGTTGCACCATTGTAGTATTCTCAATCTTATTGATTCCTCATTGGTAAATTTCTCAAATTCATATAAATTTACTAGTTTTCCTAGTCTCGTTACATATTTAGCCATTGTTTCATCTTCTCACTGAAAAGCTGTATTAAAATTGTATCTTTAAAAATCCAGATTTCTCTGGGGATCAAATTTCTCATTCAGGCATTTCATGAGTCCTTTATGTGTATTCCGCTCTTTTTCAGGGAATGGTATTATTATGTCTTCCACATCATCTCCTACTGAATTGAGTAGTAAGTCTTTTGCTTGTTCATCTGAATGTTTTTTACAAGTGGTTTTAAAACAAATTTCAAATCTTCTCCATTTTTCCCATCATTGCACAATATTTTGTTGATATGCAATATCAAATGGTAATGGCCTTCGAAAAATTATACTTGAGAAAACTTCCCCCTTTTCTTCATCGTATATTTCTGCATCCAAGTTTATCGTTGTTTTCCTATTTGTTTCCTCACTAGACATCACTTTTATATTAATATTATGATTTATTACTGAAAATCAACATTTTTAATAGAGAAAAATGTTTTGCCTGACTTTAAAATGGTATCCTGCAAGTCTTTGAAGTTACGTAGGTTATGCCTCATTTTAAAATGGCCACCCAGATTTGAGTGAGATCTCGGTGTATTTTAATGTTTTCATTTTTAGTCATTAATAGTTGCTCTTAAAACTGCACAATTGTAAATGGTGCTGTATCACAAAGTCATTCTTTTGCTATTAGTTGACCAATCTCCAATTCACAGCAAAACACTTTCTTGAAATAGAGCGTTTTCTAGCTCTGCGTGTGCACCTGATTTCAAAATGGCAACACTATTGCAGGCTTGTACCTAATGCGCATGCGCATGCTTTACAATGGCTTTCCCTAAAAATAACTGCACTCAGCGCTTGATGTTCGAGTGCAATTCACTGAGTGCGACAAGCGCTGACATTCCGAGCGCTGATCTCCTCGCAGCTGCGCAGCAATTCCCAGTAACGATTGCGGCTGCATGGAACTCTTCACAAGCTGTGCGAGAGCTTAACAAGATCTACTGTTGCCTGTGAGTGCTTGTCGCACTTAGTATGGGCTTCTTCCACTGGTCGCCATTGTGATAGCCCACCACATGTGTACCATGAACTCCAAAGTGGGTTTAAGCTTCTTTATTCAACATTAGTAGTTAATGCTGCTTCCATCTTATAGCCTGTCCTTGCAACTGACTTGTGTGCATTCAAACTCCTCAATTCTATTCCCAAATCTCCAACATACAGTCCATGTCACATCACATTCATTCCTCACATGCATTCCATTTTACATCACATTACTACAAACCTATCCTCTTGGAAATGTTATAGGAACAATCAGGAGCTGAGGAAAGTTTACGCTTTTTATTATTTGTTCTCACCAAAAGATCCCTCGCTCAGATTAGCATGGTTTCTTGGTGTTAAATTGGGAATCCAATGACTGGCTGATAAAGGCAGTGAACTGTGGGTTGAGCTCATATATCCTACAGCACTCATTGGTCTTTGAGACCTAGTATCAATCCAGATGTTTTTTGGGTGGAATGCTTAGTAATGGTACAACACTGTTCTTATTTAAAGAATAGTAAATGTATCGAGCTTGCTTCAGATAGAAATTATAGAATTAATTTCTTTCAGGAGTGGTGGGGCATAGTAAGAAATAGAATTTAAATAGTCACAGTTGCAGGCTTGCCAAGCTATATTGTACTGCAAAAAGTTAAGTATACAAAAGGTAAGTAGTTGGGCTGAATGAATCAGCCTCATTAACCTTTTTGCGTTTCAGAGGAAGAGCATTGGCTTCTCTGTGCAGGAAGAGGATGCTTCAAGATAGTACGTATCTGATAGAGACTTCTAGTTGCAGATTCATTACGTTAGAATTTCCCTCTGCGACAGACTGGATCCGGAGATTGTTCATCGAGTAGTGCCCTGACGTGCCGTCAGGTGGCATCAGTCGACTCCGTGTCCGTCGTGGTCGCTGTGATGACATCGCAGTCGTACAAAGGCGCCACCCCGGTGTGCTGACGTAATTTCTTTTCTTTCTGCACCACGCGCAGATCTGGAGAAGAGATGCCCTTAGTCACTTTTTAACTAAGTTCAACCTTTTTGTCATTATTCTTGATTTTTTTTTTTGTGCATCAAGGGGTGTCACGGAAGACCAGGTTCAAACCGCATGACTCCTGATGATGTCCGTGACAGACCCGCGCCTTGTGTGCTTGTGGTGTCTAGGGCACGGCCATGACTTAAATTTGTGCGCTGAGCCTTGGGCTGTGAACTCGAAGGCTTTGAGGGAGCGGTCCCTAGACTCCGCATCGCTCCCGTACTTGTGTGAGAGTAAGATCTTGAGACAGCTCGCTGAGTCATCACCACTCCTCGTCGTGTTCTTCAGGACACTCTGGACATAAGAAGAAGTTGAAGAAGGCCAAATGTTCTTCGACTTCACCCCGTTGCTCGGCTGATGCGACACAGGAAGAGTATCAACACTCTAGGCCTCAGTCTGTGGAGCCTACTACTGGGTCGGCTCTGCGCCTCCCCGACTTTCCGAGAGCCGGAGTCAACCCTGCCCAGCTAAAGGAGTTTTATAAGGCCATGCGCCTCATCTGGAACTCGGTGGGCGGTGGAACTGGGGGGCGGTGTTTAGTTGGGGTCCCTTTGGTTTCCGTGCCGGCGGCTTCAGCTCCAGCCACTGAGGGGCCTTCCGGATCCATTATCGAATCCATGCCGATGCCAGTCATGCCAACTCAACCTTCCCCGGCACCGGCAAAGATGTTGACACTCCCGGCGCCAGTTGGGCCCACAATTGACGTCAACCCAATCCTCATCCCTGACAACCCGGAGCTGGAACAGCATTCTTTGATGCTGGATCGGACTTCGATGGGGTCTTCTCACCCCAGGTTGGATTCTGACCCTTTTTACTATGGGTATGGCCATGGGTTAGGTTTGGCGGGGTCGCTGGACCCTCTAGAATACCAACTTGACAACTCTGAATTGGACTGGGCACAAGAATTGGGTGAGACTAGTGATCTGGCTACTTCTTCAGATGCTGGCATGCTTTCTCCCCCTACCGTGGCTACGGCAGAAGAAGCATCATATTCTATGATGATCAGTAGGGCATCTGAGCTACTCGGCCTCAAGCTTCTTTCTGTGGCGGTTAGGACTAACCTCCTGACAGAGGTGCTTCAGCCTGGGGCTTCGACTTCAGAACCCCTTTTACCCTTCAATAAAGCCCTCATGGATATCCTGCTGGGTGCCTGGTCCAGACCCAGCACAGGGGATCCTGAGAAAAGGACAAACGCCCACCGCCATTGGCCTGTGCCGAACAACCCTAAATTCCTGTCCCAACACCCTACGCCTGACAGTGTTGACATCCAGGCTTCTTCATCTTCGGGCGCATTCCTATCTGCACCCCCGGATAGGGAATCAAAAAGACAGGATCAGCTTGGGAAGAAGATGTTTTCTTCCTCCAGTCTGGCATTGTGGTCCTTGAACACCACATGCCTTTTGGGTGGCTACACCCATTCCTTATGGGATATGGTCATGCAGATGTTGTCAGAGGTCCCGGAGGAGGCCCGGACCATCATCTCCCAAGCCTTGCTGATGGGAGGGATGTGGCCAAGTTCATGATTCATTGAGGGCTGGACACGACCAACTCACTAGGTAGATTGGTTGCGTCGACGGTGGCCTTACGGCACCACACCTCGTTGAGAATGTCTGCCTTTTGGGGGAATGTCCAACAATCTCTCATGGACATGCTCTTTGATGGCACCTGTCTCTTCGGAGACACAGTGGACTCAGCACTTGAGTGTTTTAAGGAGTCCTGGGGTACGGCTTGGTTCGTTGGCCTCGCAGCAGCCCCTTGCCCAGCACAGTGCACTCTTTGTCCCTTTCATGGCCACGGAAGGGGCTCCATTTTGCGTCCTTTCCCTACCAGCCACCGAGCCGCACATGCTACTCAGTCGCTGCATGGCCGTGGAATCCCATGGGCTCCTGGGTCAGGAAGCCAGAGGTCTGCCCAGTCCACACCTGCCGCCGCTGCAGACTCCAAAGCCTCCTAGTCAGTCACTCCATTCTGGATCAGTAGGAGGCAGGATCTGCCATCATCTGCCCCACTGGGAATCCATTACGTCGCACAGGTGGGATTTGCAAATAATCTGAAGGGGCTACTCCCTCCCATTTGAGACTACACCTCAGATCATGACACTGTCTTACGACCATTTCTCAGAGGATTGTTTGGCACTTCTCCACAAGGAAGTCACAGCTCTGTTGGCCAAGAGAGCCATAAAGAGGGTCCCTGTGCCAGAAGTAGGTTGTGGTTGTTATTCCCGCTACTTTCTGGTGCCCAAAAAGTACAAGGGCCTTTGGCCCATTATAGACCAGTGGGCTCTCAATCTCTTCCTCACGAAAGAGAAGTTCAAAATGCTCACTCTAGCTCAGGTCTTGTCTGCCTTGGACCCTGGAGGCTGGATGGTAGCATTGGGCGTGCAAGACGCTTACTTCCATACACCCGTCCTGCCTGCCCACAGACGCTACTTGCGATGCGTAGTAAACCACAAGCACTTTTAGTTTACAGTGCTTCCCTTCGGTCTTACCCGTGCTCTTCGGTGTTCACAAAAGTGATGGCGGTGGTTGCAGCTCATCTGCGCAGGTTAGGGGTTTCAGTCTTCCACTACCTCGATGACTGGCTGTTGAAGATGAGGATGCCCCAGACGGACATCTCCCACCTTTCGACTACAGCGGAGACTTCTGCACTCGCTGGGGTTCACTATAAGGATGCTGAAGTCACACCTGACTCCCTCTCAGATACTCCCCTTCATTGGAGCTGTCCTGCACACAGTGAGGTTTCAGGCTTATTCTCCTGAAAAGCAAGTCCAGGGTATTCAGGCTATGATTCCGATGTTTCAGCCTCTATCCTGGATTTGAGTGAGAATTACTTTAAGGCTGCTGGGCCTCATGGCCTCCTGCATCCTGCTGGTGACACATGCCAGATGGCATATGCGAGCTCTGCAGTGTGACCTAATGTTGCAGTGGGCACAGCATTAGGGAAATCTCTCTGACATGGTCCAGATCTTGGGGGGGAACTGTGCAAGATCTACAGTGGTGGCTTTCGAATCACGATTGGGTCAACTGCATATCCCTCTTCCTTCCCCAACCAGATCTTACACTCCTGGGATGGGGCGCAACATGGGAGAGGAGGAGATCAGAGGTCTCTGGTCTCCAGCAGAGTCCAGACTCCACATCAGGCTTTTGGAGCAATTAGGCTTGCATTGAAAGAATTCCTTCCATCTCTAAATGGGAAAGTGGTGCAGGTGTTCATGGACAACACCACCGCCATATGGTACTGCAACAAGCAGGGCAGAGTGGGGTTGTGGACTCTTTGTCAAGAGGCTCCACGCCTCTGGACAGGGCTGGAACACCAGGGCATAACCCTGGTGGTTCAACATCTGGCGGGCTCTCTCAAAGCCAGAGCAGACAAACTCATCCATCAATGCATAGTCTACCACGAATGGTGTCACCATCTGGAGGTGACGAAAGGCCTCTTTCAGGAGTGGGGGAGACCCTTGGTTAGATCTGTTTGTGTCCGCTGGGAATGTGCAATGTCAGCTGTTTTGTGCGTTGGAGTTTCCAAAGCGACACTCGCTCGGCAACGCTTTTCATCTCGAGTGGAGCACAGGCCTCCTTTATGCCTTCCCGCCAATACCACTTCTGCCCAGAGTTCTAAAGAAGATCAAGAGTGACTGGGCCCAAGTAATCCTTGTGGCGCTGGACTGGGCATGAAGAGTCTTGTATCCAGAGCTTTTGAGCATGGCTAAGGATTCTCCGTTCAGACTGCCCTTTCTGGAGGATCTCCTATCACAGCAGCAGGGGACGGTTCTCCACCCAAACCGTCCAGTCTCCGTCTTCTTGCATAGAGATTGAGCTGCAGCAATTGACAACATTTGACCTTCCGCCTGAAGTCTGTAACGTTATCATGGCAGCCAGGCATCCCTCCACCAAATCGGTATGCGCCCGTCATTGGCACAAATTTGTGCCATGGTGTACCAACAAGTCTGTTGATACCCTTTCTGCACCTATGTCAGAGCGTCTCCTCTTCATCCTTTCTCTTGCACGTCAGGATTCTGCTTTGGGCATCCATAAAGACTATTTATCTGCCATCTCAGTCTTTCTCAGATTGCCAGACCAGCCTTCCTTATTCAAGTCTCCCATTGTTAGGACATTCCTTAGAGCACTCACCCATTTGTTTCCTCCAACCCTGTTCATTATGCCCAAATGGGACTTAAATCTGGTCCTTACCTACCTTATGCGTGCCCCTTTTGAGCCACTTCACAATTGTCCGTTGCAGCTCCTCACCTTAAAAACTGCTTTCCTGATTGCCATTACCTCTGCTCGCAGAGTCAGTGAGATTCTAGCTCTTTCTTCGAAGCCACCAGTTTTAGCTATCCATCCTGACAGTGGTGCTTCGTACCAGGGCCTCCTTTCTTCCTAAGTTTGTTAAGTCTGTTCATGTAGGCCAACTCATCACCTTGCCTACTTTTTTACGTACCTCCACTTCCCTCTCCTGAAAAGGAGATACTCCATCGTCTGGATCCAAAAAGAGTGTTGGCGTTCTACCTCAATCGTACTAAAGATTGCCAGGTGGATGATCAACACTTTATAGCATATGTGGATGCAAAAAAAAGGCAGGTGCTGCAGAAGCGCACCATCTAGTGTTGGGTGGTTCTCTGCATCAAAATGTGCTATGCTTTGGCTATAAAGCAACTCCCTGAGGGCTTGCATGCTCCCTCCACCAAAGCAACTGTTACCACCACAGTGTTAGCAAGCGGAGTTCCTGTCCTGGATATCTGCCAGGCAGCAACGTGGGCATCCCTGCACATGTTCATTAAACATTACTGCCTGGACAGTCAGGTCCACAGAGACGGCTACTTTGGTCATTCGGTCCTGCAGGACTTTCTAGTATGACTGGTTTGCAGCCCACCGCTAAGGATTGTATTGTTTGGGTATCTATTCTAAGGTAATTAGAAGTCTCTATCAGATGAACAAGTTACTTACCTTTGGTAACAATTTATCTAGTAGAGACATATTCTAGTTGCAGATTCCTTACTGACCCGCCCATCCTCCCTGCACTGCAAACTGAATTCTAGGGACAAGGACTCCCTTGTCAGGGCCCTAGTTCTGGCACACCAATAGCAGTGTTCTTCATGGTTCCAAGCTACTTGCATGGAAAGTTGTGAAAAGAAACTGACGTCAGCTCGCTGGTGTGGTGCCTATGTATGACCGCAACGTCATCACGACGACCACGATGCCAGCGATGGCGGCAGAGTCGACCGACACCACCTGATGGCGCGCAATAGTACTGCTTGAAGAAAAATCTCTGGATCCAGTCTGATGCCTGGGGAAATACTAAGGTAAGGAATCTGCAACTAGAATATGTCTCTACCAGATAAATCCTTACCGAAGGTAAGTAACTTGTTCAACTGCACCTAAGTCTTTCTCTTTGAAACACTCAAATTTTTTGTAACTTAATCCTCGCCACCCTTCTCTCACTCCAATCTGCCCAATGATGGTGTATGCACAACAGCATCGAAGAAACAATAGAATCATTCATAAAATGAGTTGAAATTAAACAAGAGCATCCATATTGCCCATCCCCAAGAGCAAGAGGCTGTTGGCAAGAGATTCCAGGAAACAACATCACCTAGAAAATACTTCCACACCCTAACTAAAAACTATAGCATAGCAATAACCCATACAGGATATCAGCTTGTGATATTGCTGGTCCGAGGAGAGTGAAAGGCGCCAAACTTCAGAAGGGATTGTATTCCTCAGCATAGTGGACAGAGAGAGGGTAGAACAGAAAGCAGTTTTTTTTTTTTTTTTAATACTGAAGGAATCAGAATTCACGGGGAGGACCCAAAGATCAGTATCAGTCTTTCCTAACGACAACTCTGGCGAATAGTTAAAACCAGAACAGTGGGCACATACCACACCCAGAGCCAGGAATTCTCTAGGCTTCAAGTACCCAAGATGGAATGTGGAGCCAAACCATGCCAGCAAGCACACTACACCAACCATGAAAACATTGTCCATATTCCAGAACCCCTTGCTTACACAGAATGATTTCAGTGATTTGGAACAGGCGCTAAATCTCACACTCATTATGGGTAAATATGTGACGCCAGGAGAGGTGACCTGCATATGGCCTTTATGGACCTCTCCTGTGCGTTTGATATGGTGGTTAGGGAGTTATTGTTTGGTCTTGATGGAAAAGACAGGTATGGATTTCCCGTTATTAGTTCTTATACAGCAGCTCCACCAGGAATCCACCACCAGAGTGCGTTATTTGTGGAATGGTGACTGTACGGCCCCAATCAGGGTAGTTAGGGGAATCAGGCAGGGCTGCATACTTGTCCCTTCCTTTTTTTTACATTGTTTATTTTATATCAATTCCCTGGACATAGCATTATATCGGTGCACCGAGGATGTGCCTAGAATTGGTAACCAGTTAGCGCTGGTACTGCTGTATGCAGACTATGCTGCCCTTTTGGCATGTAGAGCAAACGGCTTGCAAAAACATTTAATTGGTTTTAATAATTTTATGACTGTTCATAAGCTCAAAGTAAATCACCAAAAGTCCTTTGTAATGTCATGCGGCCCCAAAAATCTTAAATACAATAGTTTTTGCTGGGAGAGACCAATTGCAAAAACAACAACGTTTAATTACCTAGGTATTTTATTCAACTTAAATGGGACAGGCTAACATCTCAAAGACCACTAAAAATGAAAGCAGTGGGAGAGGCTTTATTTAGATTTTCGAAAAGCCTTGGGCAAAAGCCGGTGAGGCAGTTGATTCAGCTTTACAAGTACCTAGCAGTAGAAACTGACTGAACTGGAGTCTGGGGCTGTTTAGCAGAGAAGAAACTTCAGGCTGCTGAAAACAGCTTTCTGTGTACGCTCAGAGTTAGTTCCAGAGCCACTGCGAGTTTTATTGTACACACGCAATTAGGAGCAGGATTCATAGAAGATTGTATTAAGTTTATGTCCATGGTTTAAAATATGGAGTACCCCCCCAGCCCAGTTTTCCAGAAAAGTGTTGATTGACTGCTTAAAATTGGACTACATGAAAGGCGGGGCTGAGCGCTATGCAAGATGGCTGCATCTTAAGGGAGCCCTGTAGCTGCTTCCACAGATTCGCAAACCATCCACCCAACTATGCTCACATCAAGCCTGGACCGGTGACACCTAACCTGAGTAGCCTGGACCTGAACGGAGGCTTCCTGAAAGCTGAGGCTCCCTGATACTCCATTATAACCGAAGGCGGCCTACGGAGTGTGGCGCAGCTGCCTGAGTTTCTGTGCGTGCACATGGGAGGCCACTGTATCCTTGTTTTACAGCCCACCTTGCCAGAGAACCTGGAATTGCTGAGCGGCCCCGACCACTCCTAACCGCTTGCAATACAACAGGGAAGGCGCCCTGGAGACTGCTCCAGCCCTGACCTGGGTGAAGTAGACCACCAGTGAAATGAGACCGAAGGAGGGGGCCTTCACTGTATTGTGGAGCCTGGGGTGCAGTCCCGGATTGGAGCCACGGCCGCACTGCCTAGTCACCGATTTCTGTGGAGGCCCTGCCGCTGTGTGGGAGATCTGCACTGACTGGGGCCTGGCTGTTGTGCAGGAGTGGTGCGGGCAGGGCCGTGTCCCGAGACAACAGGCGTATGAGGCACTCCCGGGACGGAATGGTAGCTGCGTGAGTACCAGATATCGGCCATAAAGGGCAGATGGGAGGCCCTGGGGCATTTGGGCACAGATCCTCTGGCATGAACACTGCAACAGGCGGGACCTGCATGTGGCACATAGGCGGTGTCTGGTGCTGTTCCTCTGCCTCTCATCCTCTCTAGATTGAGGCTGGAACATATCTTTGGCCCTTTCCCCTCCACTGAAGCCTATTAACTGCCTGGCGCCTTCCATTAGACAAGACAATCACTATTTGAATAATAGAGGACCCTGGAAACCCTGACCCCCACCTAAGTCATATCTGGGCAGATGCACCCAGAGCGAGGTCTGCCAGGCTTCAAAAAGTGACAGCAGTGCACTGGTGCTTCGAGGTTGGTGAACTGAGGGCCGCTTAAGTGCTGAGCTTTGGTGGTGGTCTGAGGGTGAGCGGGGTGTGGTGTGCTGCCCCGGGGACTGTGGGGTGCGCAGTGCTGGACATAACTAGAAGAGACCTCTAGGGGGCTGTTATGGAGACAGTGAGACAGCATGGTTAGAAATAAGGGGCAACCCTGTTTTCAGGTGAATAAGAAGGACAAATACACTGTTCCAAGATTGACCAAGGTAAACACAGCAAGCGAGGAGGCAGGGAAAGGTGCGAGTGCGGACCGCAGCCCCCACGTGGAACCATCACTGGGGGCAATAATCGCAGCCTTAGAGGTTCTATGGAACCCAAACTGGACACAGTGACAGTGGATGTCACACTTCTCCACCTGGAACTCAAGAAAGTTGCTGAGAAGATAACAGCTGAAACAGACATTGCTTGCCTGCAGTCCACCTCTAAGAGACTTCAGAATCAAGTACACTTCCTCATCAAAGAACACAAAAGAATCATGGCTGACTGTAGGACCAGGAAGGAAGGGTGAGAAGGAATGACATCAGAGTAGTTGGGGTGCCGGAGGGGTCTGAGGGGCCAAGTGTCGAACTCTTATTGGAAGACCTTATCACCAACACCCTCCATCCCTAGAGACTGTCCAAATTTTTCACAATAGAAATGTGCATAGGGAACCGATACCTCCACCATGAACTAGGGCCTCACACAACAACCACTGCGAGGATCTTCAACTTCCAGGGCAGGGGTGCAATCCTGCAAGCAGCCAGGTCCCAAGGCGATCTCCAGTTAAAAAATACTCGATCTGGTTCTTCCCAGACTTTACATTTCAAGTGCAGCGTTAAAGGCGCAGTTTTCAGGAAGTCAGAAAAGCATTGCGAGAATGTGTGCTCAAGTGCATGATGCTCTTTCTGGTGTGCTTTGGAGTGATCGCAGAGGGCAAGACTTTGCACTTCACTTCACTGAAGGAGGCATGGGAATCGATGGATGGCTGGCGCACTCTGGGCCGTAGACATCACCACAGCAACAAAGACTGACCCCAGAGATGAGAAGTGGAAGGTGAACTTACAAACATGCATGACCCTAGGCAGACCACAGAGGGCTCAACACCATTATAAATTGATGACTCAACTACATGGTCACCCCAACATCCCCTGGGATTGGAACATAGATTTACTCCCCGCGCTGGTGGGGGTTGGAGTGAGAGCGGAGACCCAGTTGGCAAGTGGGGGTGAACCATGGGAAGGCCTTGCCCTGGTATACTGGTGGCGAGTCTTAAAACTTTGGAGGGCCAGAATGGGTCATTGTCTGTTGAACTGAACAATCCAGGAGGGCAATGACCAATAGTACAGCTGATATATTTTGGGATCTGTGGCTACTGTTATCATTGATTTATGTTGCAGGCCAATGGTGGCGTTGCTAACCCACCTACGAGTGTGCATCTTTTATTAAGGGTGACAGGCACTCCGCATATTAGGGGAGTGGGCAGTTCAAAGCATACTTTGCTGGGTAGCAAGGTGAGGGGAGTTTGTTGCATGGGGATGTTTGTTATTAGTTTGTTGATCTCCTGTATTCTTGCTATTGCCCTCATTATGCAGGCACCCTTCCAGATGGCAAACATATTGACACATACCCTTAGGGCGATGACGTGGAATGTGAATGGGTTGGGTAGCAGAGTTAAGCATACCATAGTTCTAGAATTTCTGCTCAAACATGTCCCAGACTTAATTATCCTACAGGAGAGACACTTAAATGGAAATCACTACAAGGCCATGAACAGATTGGGTTACTCACAGTTACGCACATGTGGGCTATACAACTGCCTCCGGGGAGTAGACATCCTTCTTAGAAAATCAATAACTTTTATCACAACTCGCACCTGGTGGGACTCATTGGGCTGATACCTGGTGATCTCGAGAATCTGGGAGGGTCACACACTTAACATCTGTTCGGTCTGTGCCCCACCGAAGCTCCAGGAACCTACACTCAAAGACTGTCACCGAGAACTCTACTGGGAGGGGACCTAAATTTGGTTGATGACACAAAAGTAGACCAGGAGTGATGAGCCCAAATACTGGACATCTCTGAGACATTAGACTTGTTCTTGATCTGTTGGGCCTGACAGATCTGTGGAGGGAACACAGCCCTGGGGGTGCTGCAATATACTTACTACTCAGTACCTCATGGTAGTTCCTCCTGACTGGATTGCTTGCTCTCTATGTGGGCCCATGTTGGGAAATTTAAGGGGGCCACTCATTTTCTGTGAGGTATCTCAGAACACTCACCCGTGGGATTGACCCATTTGGGCCCCACATGCTGCCAACCATACTAGACCACTGGCACCTGAGGGGCCAGACTTTCCAAGATAAACTCAGAGAGAGGGACGATCAATATTTTAAAGAGAACACTGGTTCCGTGGACTCAGCCTGTGTCTCCTGGGAGGCCTTCAGAACCATCCCCAAGGGACATGCACAGGACCTGATGGGGGAAAGAAAAAGTAGCGCAGGTTACAATGCGATGCGCATGATCACGACATTGTGGACTTGGAGGCCCGGCATTAGAGTGAGGGAGGGGATAGTAGTTTCCTCCAACACCAACTGGGACTAAAGAGACTGGAGCTGTGGGAGCTGGTAGAACAACAGGCACGAGCCTATGCACTAGCATCTCAGCGGCGACTTTATGATGTAGGTGACAAAGCCAATAAACTTTTGACGTGGCTTTATAAACGGGACCGGGAATGGTCCTGGTTCAGGGAGATAATGAACAATAAGGGAGTCCTTTGTCTGTCAAATGACACCATTTCACAGCCCTCTTAAATGATATCCAATTGCTCGAAACTGTCAGACAAGGAAAGGGAAACCCTCAATGGGGAATTGACTGAGAAGGAGATCACCTTGGCGCAATGGGATCTGAAGTCGGGTAAGGCAGCTGGACCCAGTGGTATCCCAGCAGGGTTCTTGAAGTGCATGATGGGCAGGGTGGCGAAATATATGTTCTCCATGTTTCAGGAGTCACTAAAAATAAGGGATACTGCTGGTATAGTGGTGATACCGAAAAAAGGCAGACCCCTTCAGGGAGTGCACCTCCTATAGGCCTATTTTACTCCTTAACATGAAGGTCAAGGTCTTGGCAAAGTTTTTGGCAAATCGGCCACGCACGGTCATCACTAAAATTATACACCTGGATCAGTCTGGTTTCATGCCGTCTAGGAGCACGAGCCTCAATCTGAGGCACCTACATGGGGTGCACCAGATGACGAGCAAACCGAGTGGAGAACAGGCAGTACTCCTGTCTCCTGATGCCGGGATGAGCTTTGATAGTATAGAGTGGCCCTACATTTTAGCGACTATTCAGAAGTTTAGGGTCAGATCACAGTTGTGCAAATAGGTAAGACTCCTGTACTGGGACCCGCTAGCCCAGGTATGGGTCAATGCCACACTTTCCAGACCTTACGCTTTATGCCAGGGCACTTGGCAAGGATGCCCACTCTCCCTCCATCCTATTTGCGTTAGCACGTGAGCCTCTGGCGGCCTGGATCTGCCATGACCCTTTAGACAGGGACATTGGCAACAATGGAACGTGGGATGAACCCATTTCATTATATGCTGACGACATACACCTCTACGTTGCCAACCGGTGCTGTTCTATTGACACAATAATGCATATTTTCTGCATCTTCAGAAAGCACTCTGATTACCGATTTAATTGGGACAAATCCTTAGTCTTTCCTCTGATGGGTGACCCCCCGCCCTCTGTTTTGCCCCCAGATGGTGCTGTGCCAGACGTTAGAGAGGGCTTCATATACCTGGGAGTGTATATCATGAGGAGTGAGGAATCTTTACTCTGGGAGAACCTTCACCCACAATTAACTAGATTTCACAGAGACGTGTAACACTGGAGTAATGCGATGGGGAACAAAGGCTGCGAGTGCGCATTGTACACCCGCTCAAGCATGGAGGCTTGCCGATACATACTGGTACATTAGTGAGGACGTCGAATGAAGCAACGTATTATTTGGGGTGAGGTTCTATCCTAACTGTCCAACCCCCATTATGGATCAGTGATGATCTGAGGAGGTGAGAGCTCTGAGTGGATTTAGGCATTGGTCACTTCTGGGTGATATTTGGATGGAGCAGGCATTGGTACCATTCAAAGTCCTCCGGCAAGAGTATGCCATGGCAGGCACTGAAAGCTTTAGATATCTGCAGTTGAAGCATGCCCTGCGTTGTCATATGAGATTAGGGGATCTGTTACCAGAGTCGACCCCTCTAGAGGATTGCCTCATTTCTGCTCCTCTAGAGTCCAAGGTCATTTCTATGATTTATAAGAGACTGATGAATAATTTCCGGACCGTTGATTGCCCTTCGGGCTGCGTGGGAGGCTGATGTTGGGACATTAGATGATGAAGACTGGGCGAGGCGAGACAAAGGTGGCAATTCGGGCTTGATTCAGACTAGTCCAGTTGCAGGTTCTGCACAGGGCCTATTACTTCACGGTGGTCCTACATAAGATGGGCAGGGGCGACTCCCCGCTCTGCCTGAGACAGTGTGGGCCTGTCCAGAGGTACAGGGTTTTTGGCAGGGAGCCTCAGAGGTTATGACCTGGGTCCTAAGCCAAAACGTCCCTTTGAACCCCAATCTGCTTTTCTTGAATATAGCAGGGGAAGAAAACTGGACGAAGTATCAGAAACTGTGGTTGTTGATGGAGGCAATGTTGGCCAAACGCAACATAGCACAGGCTTGGGAAACAAGGACTTTGCCCCAAATACAGGAATGGAAGTCAGACCTAGACTTGTGTCGTGGGAAGGGAGGGAGCAGAACAAGTAGTCTACCAAAGTAGGGGATGCTCCAAAAAGTAGGACAGGGTGTGGTGAGAGTGTAGCGCATACAAGAGGGCTGAGAAGCTTTTGGAGTGTTCCATTATCAAAGTTACCTAATGTGGTTCTTGAATAGGGACGTTACGCCCAACCTGGGCCAGAATACTTGTTGTAAGTTGTTTCAATTGTACGATAAATGCTGAACTAAGTGCGGCCAATTGTCAAAGCAGAGCAATAGCTGTTATATGTTAACTAATAAAAAGATTTATAAACATAAAATAAAATATTGGATAACTTGGTGTTAATTCCGTGACTGGCATATATAAAACACACTTTTTATAATTTAGGTTGTAGGCCCCTTTTTGATAACCAGGAGAACATTGCTGCTAACTCTAAAGTGAAATAAATAGAGCTTTATGATTCTGCAAAAGAGGAATCCAAGCTGGTTGGCATTTTAGATATGCCCACAGTAACGAGGTATGTGCAAATTTGCACAACCTCTAGCCTGGAGTCACATTTGTCATCGTTAACCAAATTAGAACATAGATTTTATCTTACCAAGTTAAGGCTGAACACAGGGTATCACTTGGTGGCCTCCCTGGTATGTGGCACTTGGCATACATCTCTTACACCCCTGCCCTTGCAATGGGCTGACCGAACAATCTAGTCCGCACTTTATGCTGTTTTGCACGTTGTATGTTTCACCCAGACGGAGATTTCTACTCCCCATTTTGTTGAATAAACACTTCATCTTATGAGGAGGGGGTTAATGTAGATTTTCCTAGTCTATGACGGAAAGTCTTAATTTTATTAAAGACACGGAGGCGAGTATTATGCGTTTCTTTTCTTGCTTTAATTAATGAGCAGCAGTCAAGAAGCTACAAATCCCATAAGGCTTAACATCTGTAGCCAATGGGATTAAAAACGTAGTTCAAAACACACATAACCAATAGTAATTACGATATGCCATTATGATGTCACTTGACTGCAAGCAGCCCTCTTTTCTTGCAAATGAAGTCAGTTAACTGTGAACAAAGGGAGTAATAAACAAAGAATAAACAGAGCCATGAGGAAAGCAAAGACATCAGAGAAAAAGTCCAGGAGCTTGCAGAGGCAAGGGTAGTCCGGCCAAACCGACAGGGATGATCCAAATCCTGAAGGAAACTAATTGATTGGATGATCTGACGGGATCTGATTAGGACGTTGTCTGAGTGGTTGAAGCCGAAACTAGAGAAAGGGAGGGATAAACAAAGTTATACAAGAGGTGGGATAATACTCGCCTCCGTGTCTTTAATAAAATTAAGACTTTCCGTCATAGACTAGGAAAATCTACATTTTATGGCAAGACCGGAGGCTCCTATTATGCGAGTTTAAAGCATATTAATCACATTCAAAGAAGCATTATCAATCGGTTTGCAATAAAATACTCTAAAAGTATTGTCATTGGACCAATCCGCAGATTTTAGAATATCCTCCAAACGGGATCCCGCCCAGAAAGCTTTGGAAGCCATAGTCCCCCTAGAGGAATGAGCTCCAAACTTGGAAACATCAATACCAGCCAAGGACATAATCAGTCTTAACCAACGGGCTAATGTAGCAGAAGAAACAGGGTTATGGGGTTTCCTAAAAGATATGAGAAGTTGGGAGGAGGATGTTCTCAAATCTGCGGTCCTATGCTCATAAACTTTGAGACATTGTCCTACACACAATTTTGGTTGAAGTGGAAAATAGGGATAAAAGACTGACGACAAATTGGTCTTGGTACGTCTTACAACCGAAAACAGCACACCCGACGGGGTGAATTGACGGTTGGAGACATCCAAAGCCTTAACATCTGATAAACGTTTAATAGAAACTAAACATAATAACATTGTTAATTTAGCAGATAAAAGCTTTAATGATAAACTTGAATTATCTGGTAATGCAATCAAGTATTTCAAAACAATATTAACATCCCACAAATGATTGTATTTTGGTAACGGAGGTTTAGAAAATGTTACTCCCTTTAATAATTTACATACCAACGGGTGCTCGCCTACTGGTTTCCCGTGAACATGAATATGGTTGGAAGAGATAGCAGATCTGTAAAGATTGATAGTGCGAAAAGCTTTACCTTTGCTGGCTTCCGAGGCTAAAAAATTTACGACAAAAATTACATCTGCTGAAAAGGGATTAATTTGTCTTCCCACACACCAGCAATCCCATAGAGACCAGGCTGCCTTGTAGGCTTTTTTGGTGCCTGGGGCCCAGGAGTTTGAGATATAATGGGAAGCTTCTGCCGAAATGACAGGGAAAGATTGGGAATCCCTGAGATTTTCCAAGCGGATAGGGTTAGGATGTTGTTCAGAATAAGGGGATGAGAACGGTGAAGAGGGTCTAGTAGCAGATCCGGAAAGGATGGAATTAACAAGGGAAAATCTATTGACAGTTCTAAAAGAGTGGGGAACCAAATTTGGGATTGCCAAAACGGGACGATAAGAGAGAGAGAAGCGTGTTGACGTCTGGCCTGAGCCAGAACCCTGTTGATCATTATGAAAGGGGGAAAGGCATAGTTGTGGGAAAACGACCAATCTTGTGAGAAAGCATCTGATGCTAAGGCTAAGGGATCTGGGCACCAGCTGTAAAATTGGGGAAGTTGAGTGTTGAGGCGAGAAGCAAAAAGGTCTATGGAGAAGGGGCCCCATAAGGATTGGATGTTGTGAAACACGGAAGGATGAAGTCTCCAATCGCTGGAATCTCGAAGGTGACGAGAATGCCAATCTGCCACTGTGTTGAGAGCCCCCGGAAGATACTCTTCATGTACCGAAAGATGGTTTGAGAGGCAAAACTCCCAAAAGCTCTTGGCTAGATCTGCCAAAGGTTTGGATCGTGTACCCCCAAGATGGTTTATATATCTGACCGCAGATATATTGTCCATCCTGAGCAGGATTGCACAATGTACTTTGTTCTTTGCCAGACTTCTGATTGCAAAGGAGCCTGCAAGCATCTCTAAACAATTGATGTGCAATTTGGACTCCTCGCTTGACCATGTACCCCCAGTCGAGATGGGTCCACAATGGGCTCCCCAGCCTTGATGGCTTGCATCGGATTCTAACACAAGATCTGGGGCTGATGGAAAGATACTTTTCCCGTTCCAAGCATCTAAATGGTCTATCCACCATTGAAGCTCTGTGCGAGACTCTATGTCTAAAGGAACGAGATCGGAATACGAAAGCCCCTTTCTTAGGTGTTGAATCTTTAATCTTTGAAGAGCACGATAGTGAAGGGGACCCGGAAAGATTGCCTGGATGGAGGAGGAGAGAAGACCCACAACTCGGGCTAGACTTCGGAGGGAAATGAGGGAATTTTGGAGAATTTGCAAAATTTCTGATTTTATGGATTTTATTTTTGAGGAAGGTAGAAGAAGGGTCGCTGAGAGGGAATTGATTTGAAATCCCAGAAATTCTACGATTTGGGAGGGTATAAGAAGGGATTTTTCCCTGTTTATTATGAAACCCAATTGTTCCAACAGAGAGCAGGTCGTTTGTAGGTGAAGTAGGAGAGTCTGAGACGATTGACTTAGGATGAGGATATCGTCTAGATAAATTAATAATCTTATCCCTTGAGCTCTTAGAAAAGCTACCACGAGTTTCATGAGTTTTGTAAAACACCATGGGGCTGACGAGAGACCGAAGGGCAGAGAGGTAAAGTGATAAATTTTTTCTAACCACTGGAATTGAAGACATTTTCTGCATTCTGGATGAACAGGAACGACTAAGTAAGCGATATGTAGATCCAATCTGACCATCCAGTCGTTCTGGAGGAGAATGTCTCTGAGATGGAGAATTGTTTCCATTTTGAAATGCCGGTATACAACAAATCGGTTGAAATGTTTTAAATTGATGACTGGACGCATCTTTTTGTTTTTCTTTTGAACAAGAAAAATTGGGCTGATAAAACCCGAAGAAAGGGGAAGAGCGGGCGCAATCGCTTGTTTGCGTAACAATGTGTCTACCTCTAGGGAAATTAGATGAACCATTTCTGTGGAAAAATGGGGAGGAGGTTGGAAAGAAGTTTGCACCGGAGTAGAATAAAGTTCTATTTTGTAGCCTAGAACTGTGTTTAACACCCAAGCATCTGTTGTTATTGCATGCCAATTTGACAGAAAATGGGAAATACGACCTCCTGTCGGGAAAGAATCGACAAGGAGGCTTACCTGTTGGGTTGGCGGCTCTGGAATGTCTGGCTGACCTGGCACGGTATCCTCTGCCGCGTTGGGGGTAGAACTGAGGCCTGAAGTCCTGCTGATAGGAAGAGTAATAGCCTCTGGAGCCTTGATTGCTGAATCTACGGCCGGTAAAGCGACCCCTACCTCTACCGGCCCTGGCAAAAACCCGCTGGTGGAACATTTTTCTCATGGACTGTTGGGCTTTGGTTAATGAGGTGAAAGTAGCAACATATTTGCCGAGGTCCTTTATAAAGGAATCTCCAAAAAGCTGTCCATCTGATTGGAGCTGAGGTTGAACGGTTGCCAAATTTACGAGTTTGGGATCAAGTTTGATCAGTAGGCCTTTACGCCTCTCGTGAATGAAGGAAGAATTTGCATTTCCCAACAGGCAGAAACAACGTTGAACCCATAAAGATAACTCTTCTGGGTCGAGGAAGGAACCGTCTAGTCTGGCTGATTCGACAAGATCAAAAATCCTAGTAAGAGGCCCTGTAATGTCTAAGAGTTTGTCTTGACAGGAGGACCAAGCTGTATCCACGCCCTTGCGCGGGTCCTTTCCTTGTTTGGTGAAGAAAGTCAACATTTGTTCATCAATAGTAGGGGTAATAGTGGCTTTATTAGAGAGTACGGGACGAGGACATTCGGATTTTAATTTAGATCTCGTTTGTTTGTCTAGGGGTGAAAAAAGTTTTTATGCCACATAACGACCCACATGGTCAGCTGGAAACCACTCAGTAGAATTGGGATGATGAATTTGAGAGGGATCGAACATAGGAAACCCTTCTGAGTCGAAAAGAGAAGGGGTAGCGGAAGTTATTTTTGCTTTCTTTGGTGGAGGAATGGAAAAGGACTCATCATCGTCTTTGTCAGATAAATATGAATCTGAATCTACATCAGGCATATCTTCGTCTGTATCCTGAATAACTGGAGAGATAACAGGGAGAACATTGCGTTCTTTAGATTTTCGTTTTAACAATGATTTTGGAGCCATATTGTTATACTCCTTGGCAGGAGCCTTGTGAGGAACCGCGTCCTCTGGCGTACGTGAGATGGACTCACCTTCCATTTGCGTCCCCATACCTGGCTTCGCTGGCGGACGCATACTGCTTTCCCCCGCAGTCTGGGCCGATTTGGAAATGTAGTTAGAAAGGTTATTCTCCAGATTTTTTGATTATTTTTGTAATGAGGAAGATACTGGCTGATGAACAGAACTTCTAATGAAATCACAGAGTTCATGTCTCATCTCTTCCAATTCAGTGGAAACACCCTGTTCCATAGAGGAAGTGCCAGGTTCCTTTATGTTTTAATTTCAATAAAATATATTTAAACTAGAAATAGGTTTGTATGTTTAATTTTGGAATTTAAGGAGACCGAAACTGAGAAGAAACGGAGTCTTTTGTAAAAACAGGGAATAGAAGGGGTTAATAATATGGCCCAGGTCTAAATAAAGCGACTAAAGTTGCTCTAGGAAAGACTAAATAATGCTGTGTGAAGCGCTCTGTCATCCGACGTCTCTGCCTCAGGAGCAAACCGAATGACGGTTGCTGCCTGAGGCAAAGGAATGCCTGGAATTTGGAGCGCGCGCAACGCACGTGTAAAATAAACAAGACCGACGTCAGAGCTGAAACGCTCAGCTCGGAACCTCTCAGAAGGGAGGTCAGAGCGAAATGAACACACGGCAGCTTGTCGTCAACTATAAATTAGAAAGAATGCCTATGAACTCACGCGACGCGCGCTAACACACATAAAATAAAGACGGAGCTGACGAACTCAGCTATAAATAACAGAAATGCAGTGGACGAGTTGCCGGAGACACAAATAAACATGCGGCAACTTGCCGTCTAACATAACAAAGGCAATAAAGCGGAATATATGTAAAAACCAACAATATTGAACTTATTGAATAATGTAATTAACGTGGGTAAAAGAAAATGCGACTTATCTCGACTGCAGCAGCAAGAAAAGAGGGCTGCTTGCAGTCAAGTGACGTCATAATGGCATATCGTAATTACTATTGGTTATGTGTGTTTTGAACTACGTTTTTAATCCCATTGGCTACAGATGTTAAGCCTTATGGGATTTGTAGTTTCTTGACTGCTGCTCATTAATTAAAGCAAGAAAAGAAACGCATAATAGGAGCCTCCGGTCTTGCCATAAAATTTGCTTGCAGAGTCTGTTCTCCGTCGATGTTCAGTGCCCAGTTATATAACTGCTGCCCATGCCATAAGAAGAGCCTATGCATTTTAATGTTTGTGAATATTAATTTATTTCGGAAAATTCCCCCCTAAAAGTGGTCATGTGTGTATGGATGAATTTATGTATTTTTAGATTGACTAATAGTTGAATACTTTTTATTTTTTTAAATATTTATTCCAATTGATGAATAATTTAACTTGGATGTGTTTTTGTGATTTTATTATTTTATGGCGGAGTATATTGGCCGAATAAAGACTGACTTGATTTGATTGATTTAGGGATTCTGCTATATGAAGAAAGTAACTCCATCTGGGCATTCCATGGAAGCTGTATTACTTATGTATATCAAAGATATTACTGCAGTGCTCTATTGGTGATGTTTTTTTTCTGCTTGTTTTTCATGTAAAATGCTAATAAAGACAATTAAAAAAAGAAGGTAACTCCAACACCAGTATGCCCAATAAAGGGGACTTTCAGGCTCACAGGCCTCAAACCAATAAGTGGAGATGATGGAGAGGAAAAAGTCAGAGGTGAAACAACAATCTGAATTCAGTAATTTACAATTGGAAAGGAAATGGTCACCAATACTAGAATAACAAGATACTAGTAGGCATAATGTTATTGTTTCACTTATCTGAAGTATGACAGGCAGCTCCAACACCGTCTGCTGAGTAAAGCTGACGGGCCTACCACCTTAGCAGATATTACTACCACGCCTGCCTATCCAGAGAATGTCACAACTTACTTTGCACTCCTAAGAAGAACAAACATAGATCACAGGCCATGGAAACGTTAGCAATTTAACAACCATGAAGTTGATGTAAATGCTCATCTCTTTCTAGGAGCTGCAGCGTTAACGAGCCATCTTGGTCCAAACATCCTATGCAGAAAAGGGTTCAGTCACTAAAATCAGAGACTTTTCTGACAAAAATGCTTTCAAAACAAAGTATTTCTCTTGATGGCGGAGAGTCATTTGTCCATTTCTGTTGAGCCCTGCTCACACATGCCAGAAATTGAGATCCTGAAAGAAAATGGGGAAAAAACCAACAGTGCTATTGTTCCTTGTAGGTGACTTGAAATTCATTATGATCAATATTTAGAACGTAGGCAACAAATTCTGGGATAAACAATACATAAACCTTCTTGCCATATTAATGCGCGGCACGTTTATCAAAGTGGTCAGGTAGTAGCTACCATAGTAATACAAGTCAAGTAATGTGAACCCTAGTGGTTGAGCAACGCAAGCACTTTTTTACTTTCAAACTCTTGTTCATAATAAATTGTCATTCGAAGTTATACATTTTTCTCCGAGTAAGTGTAATCAGGGCTGGTTTAGTCATAAACATGGAACTATCACCATCCATTTGGCATTGTAAAACTTGTGCAAAGTCCTTCTCACCCAGCCATGAGCTTCATACATAAAACAAACTCACTACCAACTCATTATTCAGGAATATAGCTTCCAAAGAGAGGCAGAAAAGGACCCCCCACCCGCCAGTGACAGATGGGCTCCATCATGTCGACCGAGGTCTTGGAACTGTCGCATTTTGGAAGGCAAAACTAGTTGTAGAAGAGATCCTGAAAGGAAATTACCCTAGCCAAGAGTTGTTCTAAATCCCCGTGCGTGTTGCCTTTCAAAGCCCTAGTATTAAATTGCCATGGAAAACAGATGAATGTCCACCGCTTCAAAATGGATGCCTCTATTCAGGCCAGTCCCACCATTCTCTACTCCCGCAACACTTTCCTTCTCCCTGCACCGCCCACATCAGCTCTTTCTTCGTTCTTTTACTGCTCTGTAATGTTATGCCTCCTCCAGTCATCCTCCACAGGGTCAAGCAATAGGATCCCTGCAGTTCGGGGGACATTTTAAGTTATCTCTTCAAACATTCCCAGCAAGAATAATATTTCATGGAGACTGCAAGTGCTTTTTGCATTAGACCCTGGTTCCACAAAATCAGACCAAGCTGAGGGGGTGCAGGCTGCCTGATGAGTGTCATTGTGGTTTACATTTTGCTGCATATCACCAGGGCACTGTGGGGCATATTTATGCTTTTTGGTGCAAAACTGCACTAACACAGTTTTGCATCAAAAAGTTTTGCACCAGCTTGCACCATTCTTGAGCGCCAGCCGGGCACCATATTTATGGAATGGTGCAAGCCGGCGCAAAGGGTAGGCTAGCATAAAAAAAAAGACGTTAGCCGGGTGAGGGTGGCAGTATGGGAGATGGGGGTTTTGCACCAAAAAATGATGTTAAGCAGGTTAGAGTTGAAAAAAATGACTCTAACCAGCCTATTGTCATTTTCTGACGCAAAACCATCTATACCACATGATTCCTGTCTTAGAAAAGACAGGAGTCATGCCCACCCCCCCAATGGCCAGCACAGTGGACCAGGGTCCTCTGGGCATGGCCATTGCACCCAGTGCCATGTAGGGGGGGCCATTTCAGGGCCCCCAATGGCACTTTAAAATAAAAAATAAAATACCTGTACTTTCCAATACTTACCTGAGATGGGGTCCCCCATCCTCCGCTGTACCTCTGGTGAGGGTGGGAGTGTCCCTGGGGAGGGCACCTGTGGGCTTATTCCATGGTGCTCCACCATGGAAATAGGCCCACAGGTCCCCTACTGCCTGCCCTGAACCAGGCATTAAATAATGGTGCAAAGCAAGCTTTGCACCATTATTTGACCCCTCCTCCCCCTGTGTGTGATTTTTACACGGGATATAAATATGGCGCTAAGGCCATAGAGTCATTTTTTGCACGGGAACGCCTACCTTGCACCTCATTGACCCAAGGTAGGTTTCCACGTCCAAAAATTGACTTTAACTCCATAACCTTGGCGCTAGACGGATCTAGCGCGAAAGTATAAATATGGAGTTAGATTTGCAACGAATTTGCGTAAAAAAAGACTCAAATTCGGCGCAAAACAAGTATAAATATGCCCCTGTGTGTCCAAACATGGAGGCCCATTGGAAAACTTTGTGTTCTGGGAGTTGATTTGTAGTCTTGGCTTGCTTATATTGAAAGAATGTAACTAACCCACCCGATTACAATGATTTCAAACAAAGAAAACCTGTAAGGCTAGTCCAGGAGGTACGTGCTACCATCGCTGTAGCTGTTACATGGGGGGGAACTAGATTACCGCAATGCTACCCTATTGTGTGTTAATGATGTTCTCAACTTCTCCATTTTTTTTTTTTTTTTTAAGTATGTAGGAACCTTATATGTGATGACGTGCTGCCCTCATGCTGCTTTTTCTCTAGCTCCCCCTCCATGCCCTTGCTCCAACTATGGATTTCTGACTATATCGCCTGCTTTCTCTTTCTTACTTTTATTTTCGCCTCACGCCTCTCGTTCAAAGCACCCGTTGCTTTTCGCCCATTTGGTCCTCCGATACTTCCTTCTTTCATTCTGTCCTTTTCACCTGTTTCTCTCCTGTTTTACTCTTGCTTCTCTCTCTGCCTCCCTTATGCCCTCCTCTTTCTCATCCTAATCTCTTGCCAGTTTGTTCGGTCTCCCTCTTGTTTTCTCTTCTTCTTTCCACTATTTCTTGCCCCGTCTGATTCCCCTAAGCTTGTCTTTCATATTTTTTTCTTTCCTATTCCTCCTCTGATTATCTTTTTCTTTCTTCCTTCTTTCTCTCTCACCATCATTCCTCTAGTTCCTTTCACGCAATTTATTCTTGCGTGTCTCCTGGTGTTCACTTTTTCTCTTGATTCTCTCCTTTCTGTTTTTCCTTATTTCTCTTCCCCTCTTAAATTATTCTCTCTTTACTTTTTTATTTCCTCCTGATTCCCTTTTCTTTCCTTGTCATGACCTCTATTTTTAATTCCATCTTTGTTATCCTTCTGTCTTTTGTGTCGCTTTCTTTTTTTCCCTTCAACCCATTCTCTGCTTGTCTCTCCATCACTTATATCATCCTTTCCCTCACCCTGTTTTGTGTTTTTTTTTCTGCACAATTTCCGACGCCTTTTCTTAGGAACTGCATCGTGGTCTAACAGCGCATGCATGGCCTTTACAACATGCAGCAGCCCTACAGGTACCTGGACTAAGCCGCTAATTAATTCTCTGCTTCCCCAGCCCTAACTGTCCCGGGGAGTATTACTTATGGCGTCTCTCATGGTACAGCACAGCACCTATACGCTCCGTGTTCACCTTTTCTTTTTTCTGCAACACAGATGTTGTGAATCCATGATTGTTGGTGTAGCTGTGCACTAGCACAAAGGTAAGTCTGCAAAGTATTTGTTTGCTAAACCTCGCTTCTACTTGATCCTAAACTATATTCCCTTCCAATTTACGCCGCTAGAGAGCAGACTTACATTAAACATGTGTAGTTTATGTGTATCCAGTTATAGATCACAGACCTCGTTAAGGGCACATAAGCCCACATTTTTTTTTTCCAATTGTGTAGTGTACACAGTGTGCCACACCACTTCTAGGCATTGAAATGATCGATGATAACAGCAGACAGTAAGAGAGTTTTGAGTTATTGAACGATCATTCTGCGACTAAATATGACAGTATCAGACCTTCCAATCTTAGAACATTTTCCACAGTGTGATCCTTCCGCTAGTTCAGGGGAGTGGGCATAGCAGCGCACACAGGGTGGTAGTGAGAGTAGAAATATAATACGTGACATGTTTATTCTGAGAACTACCAGGTAGTTTATTAATTGCTGCATGCCCATTGACTGTGCTTTAACATTATTGTAAACATTAAAGTACATACATTAGCAGCTATGCAGTGTTTCCTTTGTCAGCCAATGCTAGTCTGGTAAACACAGTTCTGTTCTCTGCCCAATCCTAGCCCAGGCTTTCAGATCTGAGTTGCTGCTTTTCTATAATGAGAATGAACAATGCAAACAAACAAACAGATACACCACAAAGCGTGTTGCAGTATGGATTGTCCATCCCTCTCAAATCAATATATACACTACCATAAAGTAATCTGGAGGGTGGGCTCACACTGAGGACAATTAGATTTTGATTTTCTCCCAAATACTCAATGCAGAGCAGATCAGATCCATTTCACAGTGTGTATTCTCCTGGGACTGTTGGTTATACAGCACTAAGGCCCATATCTATACTTTTTTTTCGCTGCATTTGTGTCATTTTTCGACGCGAAAGCGGCGCAAGCTTACAAAATACAGTTATATTTTGTACGTTTGCGCCGTTTTTTGCATCAAAAAATGACGCAAATGCGGCACAATATAAGTATAAATATGGGCCTAAGTATCATATAATCAGTACATGTAAGCTTAGGCGGGCAAACAATTCTGGTATAGGAGAAAGCTTATCTAGCCTCCACCGAGGCCTTGTTTCAGTTTCACCAAACAGAAAGGTAATTTTGTTGTAATGCTTAGTTGAGTCATACCTGGAACCTCGCCGTCCCCTGTGTTCCAGGACCTACTTCTGGAGCTTGGAGACGCTAAGGTTCTGGGAGGAAGGCGTTTGGTAGAGAACAGCAGTCGTAAGATGACGGAGCACGGATCCTATTTTTGGGTTGCTCTTCCTGCAATAAATCTCCATCTAACTCGCAGCGTTTGTCTTATTATAACACTAGCGACGATTTACCAACCCTGAACCCATGGACTCACCGGACACTTTGATGATTTTCGGTCCGTGCTGCCGCTTATGGTGTTTGAGGCTAAGGAGCCTATAAACTGAAGATTGCTGGAGTACTGGAGGTACTGTGCCACAACTGAAACTTTAGTTGTATTCTTGGTTTTTCCTGCCTGTTCCCGTGTGGGGACCGTTTTGAAACCAAGCTCGTGCTGTGGCCGTTGTCTCCTGTCGGAGCGTGCGCTCCTTCTCGCGCCTCCCTTCGCGCATGTTTATTTGCGGAACGTGACAATCCTGACGTCACGCGTGCCTTTGGTGAGAGCGGTTCAGGATCTAGACCGCTACTTTCTACATCCTCGTGCCTTCCTGCGTGCATGTTATTTGCATAATATGACAATCCTGACGTCACGCGTGCCTTTAGTGCGAGCGGTTCAGGATCTAGACCGCTAATTTCTAAAAATTGAACTGCCGCTAATAAGAAGATGTGTGCTAAACTTCCAAGCCGATAAGCGTCTAAGTATAGTTTTTTTTGTCTCTATTCATCGGCTGCCACAGTTTCAACGGAAGGGAAAAAAAGAAAGAAAAAGAAGAATACTGTGTTACTCATATTTTCTTGTTTTCTTTATTTATTCATTTTCTTGTGATTTGATACAGTTACTACTCTGTTACTAATTTCTGACAATTTTAACTTAATTTTCCTTTGTGCTACTATGGCTACACCTACTATGTCACAACCACCTCCTTTCTTATCTGACAAAGGTGACCCCATTCTCCCATGGAAAAGATGGAAAAACCTTTTTGATTCTTATTTAATAGCTATTGGTGGAGAAAATTTTTCCCCAGCCAGGAAACAAGTGGTTCTTCTACACAACTTGGGAATCGAAGGCAAAAATATATATGACAGTTTGGAACCTTTGGTTATTGGTGGAGCGGATGGTGAACCTAGAGATGTTTATGAGATGTCGGTGGCAATCCTTGCAGCACACTTTGAGTCCAAACTTAATGTTGTGTTATAGAGACATACATTTTTCGCCAGATCTCAAGGTATCACTGAGAGCGTAGGGAATTTCGTAGCTGCCTTAAGCACTTTGGCACGCACCTGTGATTTTGGTGAAATCACGGACTCTCTTATTCGCGACCAAATTGTGCGCTGTACCAATAGTAAAAAGGTTCAGGAAAAACTTTTGACGAAGAACCCTGACTTGAGAGAAGCCATTGCCATCGTTGAAGGAATGGAGAGTACTACCAACTGGATCAAGGAAATGAATCATACTGAAGGGGACAATATGGCTACTGTGCAATTACCAAAGGTTCAAGAAGAAGTTTCTAGGGTTAGCAATGACTTTAAAGCACAAGTATCCATTCAAGAAAAGAAAAGAGACATTAAAGGGTTGCGTTGTTACCGCTGTGGCAACGCGGGTCATGCTGCAAACAGTGCCAATTGTTTTGCACGTAACTCATTATGCACAAAGTGTGGGAGGAAGGGCTATTATGCTAGAGTTTGCAACAACGATAAGAGCAACGTAGATTGTGTCACCAATAATATCAATAAGATGGTATTATGTGTGTGTCAAGAGATTGACCATGTTGGGCATGATACGGGCACAATAGATGAGGGACCTGTGATCATGCCCGAATGCACTATTAAACTTGATAATAGAACAGTTATGGTTTTAGCAGACTCGGGTTCTCCCTACACTATGGTTGGTGTTAAGAGCTGGCAAGCCATTTTCGTGGAGTCTCTGGACTCTCTTATTGAACCTGACATCAACCCGGTCAGCTATGGGGGAACCAGAATAGAGATAATAGGATATAGAGTCATGAAAATACAGTTCCAAGACAGAGTGACCATAGGAAAAGTTTACGTAGCTAAACGCAGTAATAACTTATTAGGATGGCGACACCAACGAGACATGGGTATTAAATTAGATCCCAATGCGGACAATCAAGTCATGGTGGTAAACATTGATGATGATCCGTTAGAGATTTGTAAAGAGTTTCCGAGTGTGTTCAGTGATAGTTTAGGTTGCCTAACAAATTTTGAACACAAGATTATTAAAAAAAAAATGCTGTGCCAATTGTACATAAAGTTAGAAGAGTAACCAAGTTAATGCTAGAACCTCACAGAGCAGAACTTAATAAGTTACTTAAGGCTGGAGTTATTAAAGAGATAGAGTCTTCAGAGTGGTTAGCCCCTGTTGTTTTGGCACCCAAAGATAATGGGAAACGCATCCGGATGTGTGTGGACCTCAGGGATCTTAACAAGTACATTTGGATAGATCGCCAACCCCTACCCAGCATTACGGAGGAATTGTCAAGTTTGGGTGGGTCTAGAGTAATTTGTGTATTGGATCTTTCCTCGGCTTACCATCAGATTGTTTTGCACCCCGAGTCCAGGCATCCCACCCCTTTCATTACACCTTTGGGGGCTTACCAATTCTTGAGGATGCCATTTGGTCTAGCCTCAGCGGCTGCGTGTTTCCAAGGCATCATGAAAAAAATCTTGGGAGAGGTCGCAGGCACGTTGTGTTTCCAGGATGACATTTTAGTTCATGGTAAAACTGTAGCTGATCATGACGAGGTATTAAGGGTAGTTTTGAGTAAGTTAGCAGAGGCCAGTTTTACTGTTAAGAAGTTAAAATGCAAGTTCAGAGTCACATCTGTGTCATACCTGGGCCACACCATTTCAGGTGAAGGGATCCGACCCAAGTTGGAACTAGTGGATGCTATAATTCAGGCACCTGAACCTAGAGACAAGGATGATGTGAGGTCATTCCTAGGGTTGGCGGAGTATTATTCTAAATTTATTCCCAATATTTCTAGCGCGACACAACCCTTGAGAGCCCTTTTAAAGAAGGGGTGTGAGTTCATCTGGGAGGAAGAATGTATGACTGCTTTCTCTTTTGTCAAGAACTGTATTGGAGTGATGCCCACCTTAGGGCATTTCGATGTGTGTGCAAAAAAGTTCTTGTACACTGATGCTAGCATCAAGGGTCTTGGTGCTGTTCTTGTGCAGAGAGTTGGTCAGGAGCAGAAGGTAATAGCTTTTGCTTCCCGATCTCTCAAAGAGGCTGAACAAAATTATTCGGTCATAGAAAGAGAGGCCCTTGCCTGTATGTGGGCGGTTAAACATTTCAGGTTTTATTTGTGGGGCCTACCTTTTGTGGTGAGGACGGATCACAGACCCCTCGTCCAAATCTTTTCTCCTAAGAAAAATGAAGAATTGACCCCGAGAATACAGAGGTGGACAGAAGGATTGTTAGAATACAATTTTATTGTGGAGTATGTGCCTGGACCGAAGAATGTTGTGGCGGATTTTTTGTCCCGTTCTTCGGTTGACAGAGGTGATGAAATAGTTGATGAGGTTATGATTGGATGGGTAAGGGAAATGGCCATCAACGAAGAGGAGTGGAAGTTAGCTGCAGAGATGGACTCGGACAGACATAAGCTTAGTGAATTTATTATTAGGGGATGGCCAGAGTTTAGGGATATACCTGACTCATTAAAAGGCTATTGGAATGTGAGAAATGAACTTTCCCTAAATGGGAGTGAGTTGTTTAGGGGAAGCAAATCTATTCCTCCTATGGGGCTGAGAAGTAAAATTTTGAATCTGGCTCACGAGGGGCATCTGGGCAGGAGTTTAACCAAATCCAGACTTAGAGCCATCTATTGGTGGCCAGGGCTGGATAGTGAAGCTGAGGCAGTTGTGAAAGATTGTTTGAGTTGTGCACATAATGACAAGAGCAAAGTGGTGGCGAGAGCGCCCCTCTCTCCCGTCGAGATCCCGGATAAACCCTGGGTGAAATTAGGTCTTGATTTCATGGGACCCTTCCATCTGTTACCACCGAATGAACGATATGTCATGCTTATGGTGGATTATGCATCCAAATGGGTAGTGACTAAATGTGTGAACTCAATTGATACCTGTACTGTGATTGTATTTTTGGAAGAAGAGTTCTCTAAAGAGGGTATACCTAGTCATTTAGTCACGGACAATGGAGTGCAGTTGATTTCACAAGATATGAAGACATTTCTAGACTCCCTTGCTATTGTACACTTGAGAACGGCCTTGTACCTGCCACAAGCCAATGGTCTAGCTGAGCGTATGAATAGGATGGTGAAGGCTTGTGTGCAGGAAGCTATTGAGACTAGAACTCCCTTAACCATTCTTCTAAGAGATCTGTGGTGGGCACATCGCAACACTCCAAATAGCATCACAACATAGCCCCTTTTGAGTACATGAGAGGAAGGTTGGGTCGTACTAAGTTATTCCCGGCATGGTTCAGCAACACTCTACATCGGGTCCATTTGGACCCAGATAGGTTTGATAAGGCACCTAGTCTCCGAGATAAGTACCAACGCAATTACAAGTTGCGCTTTGATGCCAAGAACTGTGTTGGCAAAGTGAGGTGGAGGGTTGGTGACCTAGTGTTGGTGAAGAATCCGAGTTTTAAAACCAAGGGTAAATCATCTTTTAAGGGCCCTTTCCGCATCAGGGAAGTAAAGAAAAATGTTGTGATCCTGGACAATGGGGATGCGTGGAGCATATCCAGAATTGCGAAATGGACTGGTGTGGAGAACTCCTCTACTGGTGTCGAGAGCTCTTCCACCTTGAATGATTGGAGAGGGAATCTCTCTACAAAAACTTCCATGGAGTCTACTAATGTTCCGTCCAGACTACGTTCCAAACCAATCTGGATGAAAGACTATGTTTCTTAACTTGTTGTTAGTTGCGGGTTTGTTTTAACACTGTATTTTTCTATCTCTTTTATTGCTTTGTTTGTTTTTGTTTTGTTTTGGGTTTTGGGACATCAATGTAAAGGGAGGGGGATTTGTTGTAATGCTTAGTTGAGTCATACCTGGAACCTCGCCATCCCCTGTGTTCCAGGACCTACTTCTGGAGCTTGGAGACGCCAAGGTTCTGGGAGGAAGGCGTTTGGAGAGAGAACAGCAGTCGTAAGATGACGGAGCACGGATCCTATTTTTAGGTTGGTCTTCCTGCAATAAATCTCCATCTAACTTGCAGCGTTTGTCTTACTATAACAAATTTATTTCCCTTTTTCAATTCTTTTCCATGTAAAAGGCTTGTAAAGAGAGGAACAACATTCAGTGGCTTCAATTCCAGAGAGGCCTGCTTCATAAATGTTCCTGTAGGTGAATAATTAGAAAGTGTCTCCAAAGAAAGCACAGGAAATGAAATTGCTGACCTTTATTAAAAAATGTTAGTATAGTGTATCTCAGACTCACTGTGCTGTAAAGAAAATTACTAAATGGATTGAAATAAGCAAATACTCAACAGTAGAAAAGGTAAACCTGAGTTTGGGGCTGTTGAAGCAGATATGCTAATTAGGAAAATTATTAATGATTTATGTGTTGTTACTAATGAGAAAATACATAGAGAAATTAATCGTAGAAAAATAATGTGCATGTTTGAAAAATGTGCCCTCAGGGTATGGTCACCATGTGTACTAAAACAATTGAAAATATGCAGAATAATGAAAATATATGAGAAAAATGTAGTAATATGTCATAATGAGACGCGTAACCTCTGTTTTGTATTATTAAGTTAGCTGAACTAAAAGCCTAGTTCCACTCGCCTTGCACACTCTGAACATGGAGAAACCGGACGCCTTGCCAAGGATTGGAAATCGCGGACTGCAGCCTTGACCCGTTCGAAGTTAATGTTACTTAGCTAGAATTTTCTGCAATGTACCGGCGGACAGGAGATGATGAAGACAATTTGATACAATTACATGTAGGCTAAATGTACTTTCCCAGGACTTGAACAATAGAGGCACTGACTGGAGAGCCTTATGCAACAATTTTGATACCTAAAGGGCCGGATGATGAGGGCATTGCATGAAGCACCAATCTGTTTTGTGTAACTTGAAATTTATGAAAATTCATAGATTCGGTAAACAAAAACTATAGGTTAAAGTCATATCTGCTGACTGACTGACCAATTAGCAATTAGGGAGATGGACTGGGAGACCCTAATAAAATGTCATGACAAGGGGCGAGGAATCAGAATTGCGGGGAGAAAATTGATGACGTCAGGAGACGCTGTCCGAGGTGCTGATATTGGGTTCATACTCTGTGAGCCTGATCCGTAGCTGACTGATCGATGACCTGAAGACGAAGACTGACTTGTTGCTGATCCATCCTGGATAGGCAGCTATGAAAATGTGACTGATGATTTTTATGCCTTTCCTTCTAGGTACCAACTGCGCTGTTTATAGAGATTCTCACTTAGGCAGAATTTTCCAAATTAATGTTTTCTCTAAATTGTTTTCGCATGAAGACCCCCATGCTAATGCTAATCTTGGTTAGGTAGGCTGTTAGGGGTAACGTTGACGGTGACAAATGACTGACAAACTTAATTGCTGGATTACGTTATTAATGCTGGTATTCATAGCTTATGGTGTTGCTTTGTCCCATATGTTTTCTTAAAGATATAATGGCTTTTAACTGATGAATTAATAAAGAGTTGATTTGAATAAAGATTGATCTAACAGATGATTTAGAATTGTAAGCAATAGGGAAATAAAACTTGTTAACCCTTTCCTGAGTAGTGGTTATTTTTGATTAGTATGGTTTAACGTTGTGTTTTCATAAAGTGTTTTCCTGATTATTGATGTTAATTATTGATTCAATGGTCACTGCATGACTAGGATACTCCATGCGATTCAAAAGATTAATCGACCTATACGCGTCCCCTTGTAAGTTTACTTACTATGGACCAGTCGTGCTAGCAGGGCTCTTCCCAAACGCAGAACTCGCTACCCAGGTTTCTACCCTGTGAATTAAGATGCTGGTTAAACAGACATCTCTTCAGGCCGTGGCTGCCCTTACCAAAAGCAGAACTCACTGCCCAGGTTTCTATAGTATGTAACTGAAGCAGGGAAACGTTGGCCTCCCGCAGCCCATGAGGTTCTTTAAACGTGGTGTCCTTTATCCCACTAGGGAGTCCATCACCTCTCTCCCTAGCGTGTGCACTGGGAACTAGGCCATGTGCACTCCCACCACCTGCATCCTGCAGGGCCAAAGAAGTAGTACTCACTTGCTGAGGTCCCCTGCACAGACTACTAGGGATTATCATTCTGCCCACCTA
Organism: Pleurodeles waltl; assembly: GCF_031143425.1. Classification (NCBI taxonomy): domain Eukaryota; kingdom Metazoa; phylum Chordata; class Amphibia; order Caudata; family Salamandridae; genus Pleurodeles; species Pleurodeles waltl. Next base: position 445,647,068 of record NC_090444.1, read on the forward strand.
TGACCCAGAACCTGTCAGACGGGATCCTCAGTCGCTGACATGTCCACAGGTACCCCAGTATCTGTGCGCCACGTGCATGTCTTCATTTTAAGGCATGCTGAAAACGAATTTAGACATTTTAATTTCACATGATTAGAGGCGCACTGACCATAATGCTGGGGTGGGCGAACTTGGGCAAGGGACGCAGATCACTGGTCCGACTCGGGACATGGTGAGGCTTAAGGAGGGATGGAATTATACAAGTGTATTCCTGAACCTTAAACTCGCACTGTCACTGGTGCTGAGCTCCCGCCTTTACCCTGAGGTAGGGGTCCTCACCACTCACACTGTTTCTGCCACTGCGTGCTTCCATAAGGTGGGTGCCAAAGGTGTGATATATGCACTCCCAAATCCAGCCAGTGACCCTGTGGCTACCAGTGGGTCTTTTTCCCACACAAATTGAGAAATCTATCTCATTTGTGCGGGAAATATCCCATCTGGGATTATATCGTGTTATATCAGCTCTTCACCGGGAGACCCTGTGAAGTGAACCAACATTGTGTTGCACAGTCTTTCACCATGTGAGTTGGCAGGTATGCAGTATCTGTTACAGCCATCCTATCTTAAACCACCACTCCTTGGTGGTACAGTCTATATGGGATTTCAGGCCCCTATCGCCATCCCATGCAAGTGCGTCATCAGGATTCCAAGTAAAACACATCTGTGTTTTAATTGAGGGGCCAGATATACAAAACAAAACAATGGGACAGGTCACAGACATAGTAGATTCTTAGATTCACATTTGGCACTGACAAGAGCCAGAGCCCGTATTACCATAAGGGTGCACTTTCCCTAATTGTGCCACAGCGCACCTTGAAAGTGATGCGGTGCTGCAGACCTGCCAGCTCGTACTGTGCCACTGTGCGTCACACTATTTCCGTTCCCTTCACACACTCACAGGGTGGAGAGTCGAAATCACATGGTGGTAAGGAAGACAAGCTGGGAAGCACTATACAGAGTTGTTTTCCAGCTTGTCTTTGGAGGCTTTAAGCAGCGGATATCCATTAAACATACATACCAATCCACCGGATTCAAGCGAGAGACTCCTGATTTATTTCAGCAAAAAATGGCTTTATTTTAGCTGTCTTATGCCTGAAATTCCCTCTCAATAGGTCAGTAGGACAAATACATTATTATGGTGAATGCTCTGCCTGCAGGGAGCTGCAATCTCGTGCTGCTGGTGTGAGGTGGGGTTGTGGGGGGTGGGTTGGGGGGGGAGTGCTGCACATTAAAGGCTCAATGGGACCCTCTTTTTCCCCTCCAGAGGGCTGCCTTTAGGAGACGCACTGAAAGTGCACCACTTTTCCATAAGTCATTTTTGCCTTTGTGCCCTTGTCTGTAACACAGGCCTTGCTCAGAGGCAAACAGATTCCTTCATTTAAATGCGGCCACGCATGCAAATGAGGGAACGCCTGCTAATGATAGCGTTGACGCTACATGTGTGCCAGCACTTTCAGTGTTACAGAAGGCACACATTCCCGTTGTGCGCTGGGACACTTTCTGTAATATGGCCCCAGATGGACTAAACTATTTGGTGGTTGCAAATTCTCGGATTTTTACAGCAAAATAGGTTTTCTCTATGTTCTAATCCCATTTTAGGAGTTGATCATATATTACTGACCCCTAAATGGTATTGCAAATGGATACGGATTATAAATTTGGGAGGGGGTGTTATAAGCATCCCTTCCAAATTGTGAATCAGTATCATATCTGATAATGAACCCGGCCACAAACCATTGAAAAGGTAATCCCTAAGTTGGGGTGCTATCTAATTTGGACCTCTTACCCTTTGGCAATTGAAAAAAAATGTTTCTGGTAGAGAAGGGAGTGATCCAGAGGACTAGTGCATACCCATGTGAAACTCTCAAAGAAACGTTTAAAAACATGTTTTTTTTTTCTAAAGCAACCTCATTCTCTTTGAGGAAAAGGAATCGATAAAAAACAAAAAAACTTTATTTAAAAACAATCACAGATATGGTGGTCTTCTGAACCTTGCAGGCCACCATCCCTGTGATTGCAACCAATCAGACTAAGGGCTACATTTAGAACTTGGCAGACAGGTTACCCCATCACAACGATGACAGCTATACCATCTGCCGAAATCTAAATCCCATTATATGCAGTGGGATTTAGATTTCGGCAGAATTAATTATGTAGAACAGATTGGGACTAAGTTTGAATTGATCTATTAGCATATATGTCAGTGAGCAAAATGACAGGGTGTTTTAAAACCTTTACATAGCATTAATATCGTGTAAATTTATATTTAAAGCAGTCTGAGAAAAACACTTCAAAGTAATACTTTTATTAACTAATGAGTCCCCTTGTCCATCCTCAGACTGTGATAAAACTCAGAAGAAGGTCAGTAAACATGGACTTTATCGAATGGCATCTTTGTTATGCTAATTGACCCCTCTTTACATCTTGCTGTATGTCATGAATGAGATAAAGCACCACAGTATGGGAGTCTTTAAAGCAATCTGCAATCTGGAATCATGAGCATGCATGAACATTGTTTACTAATGTGTTCACACTCACCCAAGCCTCTCTTCAAGACTAGGACATGTATTTATTTTAATGAAAACTGACAGAATGCCAGAACAGACTCTAAAAAGCTAGGAGCTCAAGGGCCAATACTGAACTTATGTGCTGAGACTGAACCCCAAAAGCCTTGGTTGACTGCATAGTAGTGGTGATGCATGTGTATGAGTACAACCATATAGAATGACCTGTTTCAGTGGCATTTAACTGGAGTCATTTGAACCCTACCCGCTAGCAAACCAGAGGTCAATATGGGTGGGAACTATTGGAAACAATGTCCCTATGCTTTATTAATTGCAATTAAAAAAAATAAAAGCCCCCTCAAGGTTCCTTTTTAAATTGCAATAGAACACACACATGCTCCTTAGACATGTGTGCTCTACAGGTGCGCCCCTATTTTTGGGGTGCACCAGTGGGGTCAATTTTCCCATTGCCATCCATGGTTTTGCATTTCCCAAATGGTGATTTCTTAATATAAAAAAAAAAAAAAAACGCTTTTAGGAAAAGCAAAACAGGCCCATTCACACAAATGCAATGGGAAATTTTAATACTGATGTCCTAATAGTGATTCCTACTTTGTAGGGATTGCTATTAGGAAATCAGTATCTTTGTACATAGCATTTTGCAATTCTTAACTAGTGTTTTCTATGACGTTGCTATTTAGGAAATGCAAAATTACATTTTCGTATATCTGGCCCCAAGAGTCCTAAGTAAACTGACTTGTAAATTTAAAGGCTGCGGGGGGGGGGAAGCAGAAAATAAACACTTGCGGCATATATTGTTTCCCTACATATTAAATGCACGTCTCTGCAGTCTTCGATTCCCTGTGGAACTATTCAATTAATATTGAGCCATGTGTAGTCCTCCGTGTCACATTGTAATCTTCGTCAAAAAACTCTGTGGGTAACTGCAGTTACTATAAAGATGTGTGTGTATTTTAGGGAACATAGATTATAAACCCAGTGAGAAAGCTCAGTGGGTTAATGCACTCAAAGCAGAGATCTCACGGCACAGGCTCTAGTCCCAGCAGGATAGCTTCCTCGAAGCAATGCGCTGACAGTGCGGAATATTTTGTGACTGGTGATTAAAAACATAACGCTTCATACCTTTTGCAGATGCTTTTAAATTTCCTCAATCCTCTACTTTTGAATAAGACACCTTCACTGTCAAATAGGAGACCCTGGATTCTAATAAGTAGCATGGGGAGTTGGAGTAAATTGTGATTAATTCTTATGCTTTTTTTCATCTCTTGAAGGCAGGCATATCAGTGCATTCTCCTCTCAAAATGTACCTTTACATAACATCTCAACTAAAGGCGATAAGGTCTAATAGGGGAAAAATATTGTTAAATTCTGGAGTAATAGCGTTTTTTACTGCCAAAGTATAAGGCGGGTGGTTTGCTGCATCTCATACACCCTTGTACAAGTGCAATGGCAACAGAAAGGTATTAATTTGCTCTGTTAAAGGATATTTCTTCCCCAGCTTCTTCTTTACGTGGATTCAGCATCATTATTTCGTCTAAAAGGTAGCTAGGACATTAAAAACCTTGTGATTATGCGCCTGCTTCTGAGATGTGTGTGCAATCCCCGGCTCAAGAATCGATGTGTCCACTAAGCCTCTAACTACAAAATTGACATAAAATGTATTACTTCATCAAAAATTAAATCATATTTTTGTTTAAACATGGTTTTTCAAACCTTCCTCTGCATTCACTGCCTTCAGAGGGAAGATCAATGTGGCGATGGTCCATTGATGAATGCCTTATAAACATGGCATTATTGAAAAATACTAGTTGGGTCTAACTACATACTCTTACTTGATCTGACTGTGTAAGGCAAAGGAGTGGTTCGTTTACAGGACTGGTGTGTGCACCACTGCCGGAAGTAAAGCCTGTTTAATGCCTGTGTGGCGTACAGACAGTGCAGCTTGTGAACCCAAATATGGAGTCTTCGAGAACAAACCAGCATTGTCTCCTGTCAGCTGATTCAGCTGCCTGGAGGAGCACGAGGAGAGCTGTGGGCAAAGTAAATTAAGTCGAGGCCTTGGGCCATCGAAACAGAATAGGAGCTGCAGGCCCTGCGGGCAGAATCAGGCGAACCATCTTCACAACATCCACCTCAGAGCAGCAGAGGGGCCAGTGAAATACCAGCTGGTGGTAACCCTAGCTAGGAAGAAGGGAGCAAGCACCAAAATGCACTGCACATCCCTCACCTTAAGTAAAGCATGTGTAGGATTTCTCTTTACAGCATGTGAATGATTAATTGTGCGAGTCACATGCAGACCCCCACCCCCGCCCTGTGATGGATTAGGAAGGGGCAGCACTTGCTCACTGCTAAACAGCCTTGGGCATCAGAGGGTTTAAGCATGAGGTACTCGGGCTGCATTCAATCAGGGAGTCTGCAGTGCGTCACATGGGGGAGTAACCCCAGAGCCCAGGCTTACCAGATCCAACAGGGCTGAATGCAAGTAAGCCCTGCAAATTTTGCGATGGCTGGCCCATTACGGTCGTGGAAAAAAGGCAATTCATCAATGCTCCTATTGCCATTTCCAACTCGTTAACATTTTCTCTAAAGCCAAATAAGGTCTCTCGTCACACAATAGGTGCAAAATGATGGCCAAACTTGATCTCCAGTTGGCAAATGTCCCATGTATTTGTTGTTTCAGCAGTTTCTTTACCTGATCAACCCACACATTCCCACATTGTGCCACCACCTTTTTCTGCCCCTCTGGGTCAGAACTGCAAGCAAGGGAAAATATTGCAACTTTAGCACTTTCTTAGGAGCAGCTTGCGGCGAGGAAAAGGGGTGGGGTGGCACGTGGCGGGGGGATTGTGGGAAAAGGGAAAACTTTTTGAAAAAAGACCTGATTTCCTGCTGCCAAAGCACAGCTCTTCAGCCTCCACTGCTGGCACAGGCTCCCAGCCAACCCAGCAGTCAATCCAAATGCTGCTGTAATGCTGCTGGCAGCATGAAAACAACGTTAGGTTTGGCCGGAGCACCCTGGCTTGGTTCTTCGAGGCAGACTGGGAGCCTCTGCCTGCTCTCTCCAACCCAGCCGGCAACACAGTGCCGGGTTGGAGACAGCCCAGTGCGCATGTATGATTGGCCAGCCCAAGACGGCCAGCCAAACACACATGAGGGGAGTGCTTGCTGTGACTTTTCCCTCTGTCCCTGTCATGCCCCATGACCCCACCCTTTAACAATAAAACTATAATAAGCATAGTTTTATTATAATTTTATTGTTAAAGTTTTGCAGCTGCTGGCGGGGTGCAACCCCATAGCGGAAGAGCTGTGCCTGCTTCTACTCAAGAACCTTTGAAATGCAAGGTTCAATATGTACCTCTCCCTCAGTGCTCAGTAATGGTGGCTGCCATCTTGCCATCAGAGGAAAAATACAATTTCACACTGCACATTTCCCAAGTGTCCCAGTACCAAAATTTTTGCCTTTTCCCCTCCAGCATGCTTACCTCTCATGGCATCTTTTTCCTCTGCATTTAGTCCGTTGTCTTCCTCAGCCCCCATAGCCATGCCCCCAAAATAGTTTCCAAGTCAGCACCCTCCTGACTCGAAATTTGCAGTCTCCTCCTTTTCCCTTCTGTTCCCTGTGGTCCTTACCCTGTCCCTTCTCCCCCTTCTCTTTCCTATTCCTTATCTGACCCCCTGAGCAAGCGTCCGCTGCTCCCTCCATCTGCAGTCCTCTGCCTCTTCTATCCTTGTTGCACTTTCCCTGCCACCTCATTATGCTTACTCCTTACCAGATCCAAAAATCATCCTTATCCTCATAGCCACTCTCCTCTACATTCTGCTTCTTCTCCTCTTTTTGTGCTCCATTCCATTCCTGCTTTCCTTTTTCATTGTCCATCTTGGCCTTTTCTGTCTTTCTCTTTATGCCCTGTACAATGTCCTGTACCAGTGCCTCTCACCACCCTCTTTCATCCTCTCCATGGCTTTTCCATTTAGCCACAGACCCACTACTTGTGTACCCTTTCTCCTTTAAAACTCCCAGCATACCCTTCCCTTTACCTTCCTCTTCTGTGCTGCTTCCCTGCTTTGCACATGTGCTTGCTCCCACCCTAGATCATCTAGTGCTCTGAAAGATCCCCTATTATCACCACCTCTGCCCCATTCATATTCTCCAATGCTTTCTTCTCTCCCCATCGTCTTTTCTTCCAGTTGCCCTCACAGCAGAGGCGTAATGGACAACCTCACAGGTCCCACTGGAAAAAAAACCCAAAGTTAAAGTAACATTATTGTTAGAAATGTGGTCTTTGGTTGGCAGTCAGGTTACCCCCTGTCCAAGCAAGGACCCTCACTCTAGTCAGGGTAAGTCACACACAATCCAAATTATCCTGTGCCCACCCTCTGGTAGTTTGGCACTGAGCAGCCAGGCTTAACTTAGAAGGCAACGTGTAAAGTATTTGTGCAATAAATCATGCTATACCACAGTAGAACACCACAAAAATACACCACACAGTGTTTAGAAAAAAGATATAATATTTATCGGATAAGATGCAGGTCAAAACGATCAAGATACAATAAGTATACGTTAAAATATCACTGTAAAAATTATATAAAGTGTCTTTAGTCTTTTGAAAGCAACAAATGTCTCTTGCAAGCACAAACCAAATTTGAAAGCAAATTACCTGGTTTGCTTTCAAATTCTCTGCAAGGGACCGCAGAGGAGGAGATGCGTGGAAAACGGGGAGGTGTGCGTTGATTTTTCTGGCGCACACAATGTGTTGTTGAGTTTTCACACAGGGCAGGCTTTGCGTCAATGTCCGGCGCTTAGACTGGGATCCTCTTTGGGTTGCAGGGTTTTTGGACGCCACAGGGATGATGTGGTGAAATCCGGTGCTTGCAGGACGAAGTCACAGGGGCTGCATCGATCTGGTGGGCGATGCGTGGAAATTTCTACTGCACAGCAGGCGCTGCGTCGATTCCTCTCAGGAAGTCAGGCTGTCTTGTTCCGGCTCGGCTTTGCGTCAGTGCAGTGGGCCGTGTGCCGAATTTCTGGTCGGAACGCTCGTGCTGCGTCGATCTGCTCCTTGCGAAGTCGGGCTGCGTCGTTCCGGTTCGGCTTCCAGTAATTTTCTCACTGCGATACAGCATTTGCATCGTTTCTTGCAGGCAGTGCATCGATTTCTGCCGCACAAGGACTTCTTTTGCAGGAATGAAGTCTTTTTGGTCCTGAGACTTCAGGGAACAGGAGGGAAGCTCTATCCAAGCCCTTGGAGAGCACTTCTCAGCACAGCCAGAGAGCAGCAAGGCAGCAGGGCAACAGCAAGGCATCAGTCCTTCTCAGAAAGCAGTCCAGGTGAGTCCTTTGGGCAGCCAGGCAGTTCTTCTTGGCAGGTTTTCAGGTTCTGGTTCAGGATTTCTTCTCCAGTTGTATCTTGTCCAGAAGTGTCTAAGTTGGTAGGGTCAGAGACCCTGCTTAAATACCCAAATGTGCCTTTGAAGCTGGGAAGACTTCAAAAGAGTGGCTTAGAAGTGCACAAGGTCCCCTTTCAGTTCCTTCCTTTCTGCCAGGGTCCCAGTAGGGGGGGTGTCAGTCCTTTGTGTGAGGGCAGGCTACTGTCCTTTGACATGTAAGTGTCAGGCCCCCCACCCTCCCAGCTCAGGAAAACCCATTCAATATGCAGGTGTATGCAAGTGTGACTGAGCATCCTGTGTTTGGGGTTTGTATGAGTGAATGTACAAGGGAGCTGTCAACTAAACCTACCCAGACGCAAATTGTAAGGCACAGAAGGATTCAAGTGCAGAGAAATGCTCACTTCCTAAAAGTGGCATTTCTATTATAGTAAGATTAAATCCAACTTCACCAGTCAGCAGGATTTTGTATTACCATTCTGGCCACACTAAATATGACCTTGTTACTCCTTTCAGATCAGAAGCTACCACTCAAACAGTATATGAGGGTAGCCCTAATGTTAGCCTATAAAAGGAGCAGGCCTCATGCAATGTAAAACAAATTTAGGAGTTTTACACTACGAAGACATGTAAACTACACAGGTACATGTCCTGCCTTTTGTCTACACAGCACCCTGCCCTATGGGCTACCTGGGGCCTACCTTAGGGGTGACCTATATGCAGAAAAAGGGGAGTTTTAGGCTTGGCAAGTACTTTTGAATGCCAAGTCGAAGTGGCAGTGAAACTGCACGCACAGGCCCTGCAATGGCAGGCCTGAGACATGGTTAGGGGCTACTTAGGTGGGTGGCACAACCAGTGTTTCAGCCCACTAATAGCATTTAATTTACAGGCCCTGGACACATGTAGTGCACTTGCCTAGGGACTTACAAGTAAATTAAATAAGCCAATTGGGTATGAGCCAATGTCACCATGTTTTAAGGAGAGAGCATATGCACTTTAGCACTGATTAGCAGTGGTAAAGTGCTCAGAGTCCTAAAGCCAGCAAAAATGAGGTCAGAAAAAGAGAAGGAGGAAGGCCAAAAATGTTGGGGTGACCCTGCAGAAAGGCCATTTCCAACAATTATAATTAGGTGAATTTGTCAGTGAAAACATTAAAGTTTTGAACTAAAAAAAAAAAAAAAAAAATTCACAAGTTAACTAATTGTACTTAACTAACTATAACTTGAGCCCGCACTGTGCACTGCTTATGACCTCACATGACCTCACATATGACATCACTCATGCATGACATGTTCTATGACATAATTTATGACTTCACTGATGACCTCTCAAATTACGTCATTGATGACATCACTGATTACACCATCCAAGCTTCTTTTGTTCACATTGCTCTATAAACGAGTATATCATTACAGCTGTGACAGTAAGTACAAAACAGCTCAGAATAATATGAAGTGTCTCTACTGTTATCATATATACACCGGCCATAGGTAAACGAAGCTTGTGTTATTTGCAACATCGGCCCTATACCGTACACTTCATGGATAGCTGAGTTCATGTCGACTATGAACCACAGATGAAAGGATAACCTATCCTGTGCACGGTGTTCAATTTGCATACAAATGTTCAGGGAAAACCAAGTGGCTTATTTACAAGCCCCATGTGCTGCTGTTGTGCCACTTTTTGTGATGCACCAGTGTCGCATAGTGCAGTCCTACATCTACAAGGCTACACATGGCTTTTTATGGCCTTTTAGGCATGGTGAAAGGCAATGCAGCGCAGGTCACTGCATTGCTCTAAACTGCATCAAGGAGGCGTTCCATGGGCGTTGCTGTGGGTTTTCCCATGGAACACAGATGGATTTTGACGCATCCCCAGATTTACAAGAATCTGTAAACCAGGAAATTCATCAAAATCTTATGCCTCCAAGGGGAGTCACAACGAGGAAAAATATCTTTATTTCTCCTCGTGTTTCTTTCTCTATGTGTGCTTCATTCTGCAGCACACATAGAAAGAGGCAAAGCCTCCATGGATTCTTTTTGTGCAGGAAGGTGTCCCTTCCAGCACAAAAACAATTCTGCACAAAAACAATGCAGCCATCCTTGGACCATGGTGGAAAGATGCCTGCATCGGCGCTAGGCAGCCCATTGTGTTCCAGCGCAGGGGAGAGGACAGAAATGTGCTGTATCTTGTAGATACTGTGCAGTTCTGCCCTTTCCCTTTAGAGCAAAGCAGCACAGCTAGGTGAATAAACCTCCAAGTTCCTCCAGATACCAAGCCCTGTTACATAGCTAATCCAACCTGCATCAAACCCCTGATGGTCACTGAATCTACACAGAGAAATTAAGTGTATATGATTAGAAAAGTGGTTTATTCTATGGAGAGAGTTTACTCTGTGCCACACTGTTTGCAGATGGTTAATCTCTCATGTGAAATACACCACAGAGTACTAAAAATGTATCTACTAACCACAGTGTTACTAGGCATTACATCACTCATGACATCTTCTATGAGATCATTGATAAAATCGCTGTAACATTTGCAGTAAAATTGTTGATGTGAAAACTGTGCGCAGTGGGGTTGCGAGTTATAGTTTCCCTAAGGCCCAAGTTATAGTTACTTGAAATAACTGATAACAACTGAATTTCTATAGTTTTGTACGTGTAAAATCTGAACCTAACAATAAAATCCCTCTAACATTTGTTTTTTTTAGTGAATATATATATCCCACTTGCCCTCCATGGTCAGCTTGCTGCTCCTCCCCTGCCCCCTTGCCTCCTGCCCCCCGTTTTCCATGTGCAGGGCCCTATCCCCTCCCTCCTGCCTTGTCTGGTCTCTTGCCATGCCCCTGCCTCCTCCCTCTTGCCCTTTATGGTCCATTTTGCTGCAACTGTCTCTCCTGTCTGGCTGGTATAGTCAGCTTGCTGCCCTTGCCTCTTTCCTTTCTGCTCTCTGTTGTCCATGTGCATGCCCCTGTCCCCTCCCTATTGCTTTCTATGGTCTGTTGTGCTGCACTTCTGTCCCACTTGCCCTGTGTGGTGTATTGTGCTGCTGCAACCCCTGACGCCTGCCCTCTAAGGTCAGTTTGGTGCCCCTGCCCATCTCCCTCCTGTCCTCTGTTATCCATGTCCATGTCCCCACCCCATTCCTCCAGCCCCTTGTGATCCAATCCACCATATTTGCCAGCATTTTGAACTTGGTAATTGGGAGATTTAAAACAAAATCCAGGGACTTTATTTTCTCAATTGACTTGCATCGAGAAAGAGGAGATTTTTGGCACGAGACAGATAAAATATAGCCCTTTTGGGTTTAAAAACATTGGCAGTCTCCTGCCTGTATTGGGTCTGTTGGCATTTAGGGTTGCACTGCCACTGCCTCTTCTTTCTGCCCTCAAAGGTCTGTTATCTTGCCACAGCCTCTCTTGCCCGTCCTATGTGGTTGGTTTGTTGCCCCTGCCCCCAATTCCCATACCCTCCATGGTCCATTGTGCTGACAATGCCCCTACCGCCTGCCCACTGTGGTCAGTGGTTGCCTCTGCACCCTCCTCCCTGCCTTAGCTATCCGAGTCCATGCCCCTGACCTTTGACTCCCCACAGTATTCTAATGAACAACTAGATTGCTAACATTCTATATTTATTACAAGAGTGTGGCATGTTCCTACAGCATCTTGATGTAATGAAAACTGTAATACCTAAAGAATTTCCTTTAGAAATTCTAAAAATAAAAAAAAAGAGATGGTCTTATTCCCACAGAAATAATGGGTGGCACTTGAAAAAATTAAAATGAGGATATAGTTCTCAAATTGCGACACAGCACTTTCGAATGATTCGCTATTTTTATGTTTTTTAGCCAGTTGATCATTTGATTATATGTTACACCTAGAGAGAGAGAATGTGGCATTATGGCCAGAGCTGCAGACTTTGCAACTGGGGAACCAGGTTCAAGTTTTGGCGTTAGCTTGACATCCTGTGATTCTGTGCAAGTTACTTAGGCCTATATTTATACTTTTTTAGCGACGCATTTGCGTCATTTTTGGACTCAAAAAAGGCGCAAACTTGCAAAATACAATTGTATTTTGTAAGTTTGTGCTGTTTTTGCATCAAAAAGCGGCGCAAATGCGACGCTAAAAAAAGTATAAATATGGGCCTTAATCTCCTCATGCCTAAAACTAAAATGAATGTGTCCTTGTGTAAAGTAACTGATCCTCAAGTAAAGCACTCCAGTGCCTTCAAGTCAAGTCTGTGCTACATAAAACGGCAAAATAAATTGTGTTCTGCACACTTCTGTCACTGGGCTATACTTGGGCTACATTTGGGTGACATTTGTACTACATTTGGGCTCTTTTGTCTCGGGTGGCCGTTTTGGGAGACTAAGGCCCATATTTATACTTTTTTAGCACTGCATTTGTGTAATTTTTTGGTGCAAAATCGGCGCAAACCTACAAAATAAAATTGACGCAAATGCAGCGCTAAAAAAGTGTAGATATGGGCCTTACTTGTTAAGAAGCTCCCTAATCTCCTCATTTACTCCAATATCCTCAGAAGAAAATGCTTTCAGTGTTCTCCTTTGATTCCATCAAGATGGCGTTCAGATGTGCCACACTTTTGGCATCAATTGAGAATGTTAGGACTCTAGTTGCTCATAAGAACACTGTAGTAAAACTGATGGTCACCACCAGGGAGTAAAAGTTTTTCTAGCTAATGCAACAAGAATTTTCAGTTCTATTAAGGACACGGAAGCGAGGATTATGCTTCTCTTTCTATGCTTTATTTTATCACGCAGCCAAGAAGAAGTTTACAAAACAAAACATATCCCATAAACCCCTTAACATCTCATGGCCAACCATAGAGATGGCCTCTATATAAGGTGACAGCTAACATAACATTTCTGCTTTCTTTGCATAAAAGGACAAAATTAGACCCAACAAGGACCAAAAAGTTAATGAACAGTTCATATCCAAAAGGAAAACTTGACGCCTTCCGCCCAAGGGAACTTATCCATCGCCGGAAGTACGCTCCAACAAAATCTACAGACCTCAGTTCTTTTTCTGATCGTAACCTAGAAAAATCAGACATATAGAGAATCCATAATATCCATAAAGACATAAAACAATCCATATACAGAAGATACTTCCAATCAAAAATACATGTCATAACAGGGTGTGATAATAATAATTCATCTAATAAAAATAAATAGTACTTAACTTGTAAGAAGGATAGCCATGTTCCATAGGGTGGGATAATCCTCGCCTCCGTGCCATTAACAGAATTGAAAATTCTTCTTGTGTGAGCTAGACATTTTTTTATTCTATGTCAGGACCGGAGGCTCCAACTATGCTTGTTCAAAGCTGACTTACCGTCACCGAAGCGATATCCACAATGGGCTTATATTAAAAGGCCTTGAACGTCCACTCTGTTGATCAATCAGCCACCTTCATAATGTCCTCAATCTGGCTATCAGGGTAAACGATTTAAAAGCCATGGCTCCTATAACTGAATGCCCTCTAAAAACAGAGGTATCAATTCCTGCTTCAGAGAGCAGCCATCAAATCCATCTAGCCATGGTGGCAGCAGTTACTGGGTTAAATGGTTTTTGAAAAGAATCAGCATATGTCCTCCAGGATCCCTCCTGAATTCACTACTGGCTGCTTCATAAGCTTTCAAACATTGGACAACACACAGCTTGAAATTATGGGGAAATGCTGGATAGGACACAGTCCTAATATTCGTTTTTGTTTGTCTGGATATAGAGAAAGAAACCCCATCAGGGGAAAAAATCCTCCCTCCCAAATCAAATGCCTTGACATCCACCACATGTTTTTGCAAGATATAGGCACAAAATTAAGATCAACTTGGCAGTTATCTGTTTTCTAGAAAGGTACCTATTCCCCAGCCATCTTTAAAGAAACGATAATACCACATAACATCCCAAACGGTCGAGTAATGAGGATGGGGAGGATTAGAGAAGCGAATGTCCCTCATGACTTTACACACCACCAGATGTTCACCAACTGGTCTGCCAGAAACAGGTAGGTGGCCCGCTGAAATAGCTGAATGATAGTTTTTAACCCCTTTGCTTCCAGGCTTTTTCCCCCTCAGGTGCCAGGCCTTTTTTTGGCTATTTGGGGCAGTACGCACATAGGCCCTCATAACTTTTTGTCCACATCAGCTACCCACGTCAACTTTGTGTCCTTTTTTGCCAACATCCTAGGGATTCTAGAGGTACCCTGAAGGAGACCAAGTAATTAGCCAAAATACAGCAATTAAAATAAAAAAATTGAAAAAAAGGGTTGCAGAAGAAGGCTTGTGTTTTTTCCCCTGAAAATAGCATCAACAAAGTGTTTGTGGTGCTAAAATCACCTTCTTCCCAGATTTTAGGAAGAGGCAGACTTGAATCAGAAAACCACATTTTCAACACAATTTTGGCATTTTACTGGGACATACCCCATTTTTACTATTTTTTGTGCTTTTAGCCTCCTTCCAGTTAGTGACAGAAATGGTTGTGAAACCAATGCTGGATCCCAGAAAGCAAAACATTTCTGAAAAGTAGATAACATTCTGAATTCAGCATGGGGTCATTTGTGTAGATCCTACAAGGTTTTCCTACAGAAAATAAGAGCTGAAAAAAAATATTGAAATTGAGATGAAAAAAACAGCAATTTTTCTCCAGGTTTTACTCTGTAACTGGACTCTTCTGGTTGTGGGGATATATAGGGCTTGTAGGTTAATCAAGAACCCTAGGTACCCAGAGCCAATAAACGAGCTGCACCTTGCAATGGGTTTTCATTGTACACCGGGTATACAGCAATTCATTTGGTGAAATATAAAAATAGGTATCAAGGAAACCTTTGTATTTCCAAAATGGGCACAAGATAACGTATTGAGAAGCAGTGGTTATTTGCACATCTCTGAATTCTGGGGTCCCCATACTAGCAAGTGAATTACAGGGCATTTCTCAAATAGTCATCTTTTTTACACACTGTCTTACATTTGGAAGGAAACAATTTAGAGAAAGACAAGGGGCAATAACACTTGTTCTGCTATTCTGTGTTCCCCCAAGTCTCCCAATAAAAATGGTACTTCACTTGCATGGGTAGGCCTAACGCCTGCAACAAGAAACACAACGTGGACACATCACATTTTTCCAAAGAAAACAGATCTGTTTTTTTTAAAGTGCCTACCTGTGGATTTTGGCCTCTAGCTCAGCCAGCTGCTAGGGAAACCTACTCAAACCTGTGCATTTTTTAAAACCAGACACCTAGGGGAATCCAGGATGGGGTGACTTGTGGGGCTCTTACCAGGTTCTGTTACCCAGAATGTTTTGCAACCCTCAAAATGTGGTTAAAAAAAAAACACTTTTTCCTCACATTTCGGTGACAGAAAGTTCTGGAATCTGAGACGAACCACACATTTCCTTCCACCCAACGTTCCCCCAAGTCTCCAGATAAAAATGGTACCTCACTTGTGTGGGTAGGCCTAGTATCCGTGAAAGGCAATGCCCCAAAACACTATGTGGACACCTCAAAATTATCAAATACGAAACTACCTGTTTTTGCGGGGGGCACCTGCGTTTATGGTCCTGGCCTCAGCAGCCATATAGGGAAACCTACCAAACCCAAACATTTCTGAAAGCTAGACACCTGAGGGAATCCAGGGAGGTGTGACTTGCGTGGATCCCCCAGTGTTTTCTTACCCAGAATCCTCAGCAAACCTCAAATTTAGCTAAGAAATCAAATTTTTCCCACATTTCTGTGTGGGATCACCGCACCGGGACAAATTTCCTACCATCCAATGTTCCACTCAGTCTCCTGGTAAAAATGATACCTCACTTGTGTAGGTGGGCAAAGTGCCTGTGACAGGGAAGAGCCAAAACATGTCGAAATTGAGGGGGAACCAAAGCGGGTCCAAAAGGGCAGTTTGAAAAAAAATCATTTTTAGGCTGACAAGTGGGGCAGAATTTTTATCGGTATAGGTGCGACAACGCTGGGTGGTAGGAAATTTGTGGATTCCTGCAGATTCCGGAAGGTTCCATCACAAACATGTGGGAAAAATGTGTGATTTCCAGCAAAGTTGGAGGTTTGCAGGGCATTGTGGGTAGGAAAATGGTGTGGGGTGCATGTGAAGCACACCACCGTGGACTCACCCAGATGTTTAGTTTTCAGATGTGTCTAGGTCTTGTGGATTTTTCTACATGGCAGCGTCCCAAAGTCCAAAAAGTTCAGCCCTCACCATTCCAAGTGGGACGCTTTTGAGAGTTAGCAAAGCTTTCATGGGCCAAATGTAAAACCAAAACCCAAAATAATCAAATGTCCTTGTACTTGCTGTGGGATAAGATGTTTTAGTGTGCGGGGGAGAGCTGAAAGACTGTTACCCCCTTCAGTTGGGGTGGGGGCATAACCATACCCATACTGGTTGGTAGCCACTACCACACTATATTAAATTCCCTGGCATCTTGTAGACTTTCTGCCCCCGGGGTGTGGATCAGGGGTAATTGCCCCATCTACCCACTTGTGGGCAGAACTACTTTGGCCCCATTTATTTGGGGTGGGGGCATGGCCATACCCCCACCCTCTTATTTAAAAAAAAAATCTTCCCTAGTCTCTGGTGGGCTTTGGCCTTCCAAAAGTAGGTCGGCCTGCCCCTAAGGGGGGCAGATATGGCCAACTGTAATGTGCCCCCATGGGGAGCGACCCTTGCCCAAGGGGCTGCCCCCCCAAACAAAACACACACATACACACACACACACACACCAATCCCTGGTGCCTAAGTGGTTTCTGCCCCTCCGGGGGTAGATCAACCTAATAGAAATAGGCCGACCTGCCTCCAAAGGGAGCAGAAATGGCCTAAAGTAAATTCCCCCCTCCCCCTAGGGGAGCGACCCTTGCCTGCGGGGTCGCTCTCCTTGTGTGAAATTGGCACAAAAAAAAATCCCTGGTGCCTAGTTTTCTGCAGATCGGCCTAAGAAAAATAGGCTGATCTGCCCCCAAGGGTGGGGGGAGCAGAAATGGTCTAAAATAAATTTGCCCCCCCAGGGGAATGACCCTTGCCTAAGGGGTCGCTCCCCACATATAAAAAAAAATAAAAAATCCCTGGTGCCTAGAGGTTTCTGCCCCCAAGGGAGCAACCCTTGCCTAAGGGGTCACTCCCCTCATGTGAAACTGACAAAAAAAAATCCCTGGTGTCTAGTGGTTTCAGGCCTAATACAAATAGGCCGATCTGCCACCAAGGGGGCCAGAAACGGCCTAGAGATAATTTTGCCCCCAGGGGAATGTCCCTTGCCTATGGGGTCACTCCCCACATATAAAAAAAAAAAAGAAAAGTTTCTGTCCCCCCGGGGGCAGATCGGCCGCTCCCCTTATGCATAAACACAAAAAACAAACAAATTCCCTGGTGTCTAGTGGCATTGATGTAATCAGGCAGCAGAAATGCTGAGAGACAAGTAAGGAGAGGAAGTCTTTTCCTCTCCTTTCATGCCTCTTTCGCCCCCTCCACGTGATTGGAGGAGAAATGCTTTTGCATTTCTCTTCCGATCCGCGCTGGTAGCTGAGCTTCCAGTGTGGAGGAGTAGGCCTCTGATGAGATCAGCGCACGATCGCGTGCTGATGTCATCAGATGCCATGGGGGGCTCTGGGGGTTCGGAGGGGAAACGATTCCCCTTCCATCCCTGCCCAAGGGTGGGGGGTGCTTGGCCCTCCCCCGAGGGCCAT
Organism: Pleurodeles waltl; assembly: GCF_031143425.1. Lineage (NCBI taxonomy): Eukaryota > Metazoa > Chordata > Amphibia > Caudata > Salamandridae > Pleurodeles > Pleurodeles waltl. The sequence continues at coordinate 445,664,723 of NC_090444.1, forward strand.
AGCTGAACGAGCTGGTCACGTCCTTGGCACTGGGCAACCATAGCCGAGGGCGAGACCAGCTTGTCTTCAGCACCCGAGGGGTTAATAGACCTATAGGCAACCCCGGACGCTGCCAAAAAGCCAGAAAGTTGATTACCAAATTGACATCACCCTTAAAGGGATTGTAATCCCACTCTGAACATCAATCCACCCATCGTCACCAAGCTGAGGCATATCGTTTCTGGGTGCCTGATGGCCAAGCCTGATTAATGTAGAAGGAAGCATGTGAAGAAATGCCTGGCATGTACGACCATCTCCTGAAATTCTTCATGCCACCAGACCTAACTTGCCTGTTGAGGTCAACGGGTGCGAGTTCCCCAACGGGTCCTGCAACAAGTTGCTCCAAACCGGGATTAGACATAGGATATCGCACAAGAGTTCCAGAGCTACAGGGAACCAGGACTGTGCTCTCCAAAGAGGAGTCACCAGGGTTATCTCTGCTCGTTGCCAACGAACCTGCACCAGAATTTGCTAAATCAAACTGAAAGGCGGAAACACATAACCCAGATGGTTGGACCAATCCTGCAGAAATGCATCCATAGCTGTCACCTCTGGATCTGGTCTTTAACTGAAATACCTGGGTAGCTGATGATTCAGGCAAGAGGCGAAAAAGTCCATTGAGCATGGGCCCCATCGCTGATTAATCTAATTAAACACTCTCGGTGCAGTTTCCAATTGCTCCCATCCCGGAGTAATCTGGGATTCCAGTATGCCACTGAATTGTTCGCCCCTGGCAGATACTCCGCAATCACCAATATCCTGTGCTAAAGACAAAAATGCCAAAAATGCTTGGCAAACGTCGACAGAAGGTGTGATTTAGTACCACCCAGTTTGTTGACATATCTGAGTGCTGAGATGTTGTCTATCCACAGCAGAATGCAATAATCTGGTTGAAGAGGGGAAAGGCTTCTGATAGCAAATGAGCCCGCCAGCTGTTCCAGCCAATATATGTGGAGATGGAATTCTTATTCCGACCAATGACCCCCCCGTCGTCAGGGACCCTCACCGGGCTCCCCAGCCCCATCTACTGGCATCCGACTCCAGGATGAGAGCCGGTGAGCTGTCAAAAATTGCTTTGCCATTCCAGGCATCCATGTGTTCGAGCCACCAAATCATCTCTGCCCTGGCCTCACCTGACAGGGGAACCTTCAAAGAATAAGATAACCCCTTCTGGAGATGAGAAATCCTGATCTTCTGAAGAGTCCTGTATTAGAGAGGGCCAGGGAATTTAGCTGGAAAGATGATGCCAGAAATCCCACTATCCGTGCTAAATTTGTCAGAGAAACAAATTGCTTGTCCGGAAGGAGACATAACTCCTTCTTTATGCTGCGCACCTTCTGTGCAGGTAGGATCAACTGGGACCTCACTGAGTCTATCCGGAAGCGCATAAACTCCATCTGCTGAGACGGAAAAATGCATGATTTGGTCTGGTTGATCAGAAACCCCAGTGTCCAAGATAAATGCATGATAAGAATGGTTGGATCTTGCGCCAAAAAAATCAAATAGTAGAGGTAGACAATTAACCTCACCCCACAAGCACAAAGTGACTCCACTACTGGCCTCATCAGTTTGGTGAAGCACCATGGGGCTGATGACAGTACGAAAGGGATAGCCTGAAACTTGAAGCATTGGTCAAACCAAAGGAATTGGAGGAAACGCCGATGAGTAGGAAAGATTGAAATAGTTAGGTATGCTTCTTTCAGATCCAAATGGACCATCCAATTTCCTTCCTGAAGAACATCTCTTAAGAGATGAAGACCCTTCTTCTTGAAATGCCTGTAAATTACCCAGGCATTGAATGCTCTTAGATCTAACACGAGGAGAGAGCCTCCTCCTTTTTTGTCCACTAAGAAAATTGGACTGATAAACCCCCCGGGATAAGGGAAAGAATGGCAAATTGTCCCGCTGGATAATCAAGGGAAATAACCTCTTGATCTTGTTGGGAAAAATGGAGTTGCGGGGAAGGAGAGACCTGAAAGGGGGATTTATAGATTACAAGTTTGTAGCCCTGCACTGTCTCTAGGACCCAAGAGTCGTTGGTCAAATCCTGCCAATTGGAAAGAAACAAATGCACTCTGCCCCACTGAGCCACATCTGAATAAGGAATAATTCTCACCTGAAGATGAGGAATCTTGAGAGGTGCCTTGCTGATCTCTGCTGTAATTCTTACGGAAGCATTGGCGTCCACCCCGGTAGCGAGTGTGATAGTAGGTAGCATCAGCAGACTGTCCTGTGTCGTACCCTTGTCCACGGCCTGATGAATCACGCTGGGAGTCTGTGTAGTAGAAACAGCCTGACGATCGGCCCGCATTCATCCAGCCCATCGAAAAAGAGTGTTGCGAAACACCTTTTTGAGGGTCAAAATGGGCCTAATCCATGGAATTGACCATAAATTTGGAGAGGTCCTTGATAAAAGGAGCTCCAAAAAGAAGTCCCTGCGCAACCGGGCCTGCCTTCGAGGAAGTAAGTTCCTTTAACTGATGATCTATTCTTATCAAAATTGAATGACGCCGTTCTGTAGAGATCACCACATTGGCATTACCTAATTGGCAAATAGATCTTTGAGCCCATCCAATTAAGATGTCCAGATCAGTAAGAGCGTTTGTCTCCCTTGCCAGAAATGCTAACTCCAAGATCTTTGCCAACGGGCCGGAAAGATCCAGCAATTTATCCTGACAGGATCTCCACGCTCGATCAAGTCCCTTCTTTGGGTCCTTAGACCACTTCTTCATAAAAGTTACCATCGTAGGGTCAACCTCGGTATCTGTGACTTTCCCATCTAGGTCGGGTCTGGGACACTCTGCATGGAGTCTGGCTCTTAGTTCCTTGTCAAATCTCAACCTTGATATGCTCCTGAATATGCTCCGCCACCTTAGGAGGAAGCATCCAACTGGAGGAACAAGGGTGTAAGATTTCTTCGGGGTTAAAACTGAGACTTAGATCCCAGGAACAGTCAACTGTCTGCCTGCTTACGCTTACTTGGGCCTGGAAGGTCTTCCTGATCTGAGTCCGATTTGGAGTCGGGTGATGTGTCAGAGTCTGATTTGTCGGTAGGAGTGCCTGCTTCCTGCCATTCCTGGATTTGAGACAGTGCTTAATTTGTGCTTGTTGTTTCCGTTGCTAAGCACCGGCACTTATTGTTGAGGGCCGGCGCTTATAGTTCTGCCTCAAGCATTTACTGCGAGCAAAGGACACATATGAGAAAGACGGAGTGAGAGAAAAACAAAAAAGCGTCACAAATGGAGAAAACAGAAAACTGCGAAAGTGAGCTAAAGGGGCAGGGAGTGGCTTTAAATAGATTGAAGAGGCCCGAGTTGGCTTCAGGATTACGCTCCCTCAGTATTCCATGCTCGCACCTTTAAATGCAGCAGCCCCGTGTTTAAGAGGAGTTTGAGCACCGGCACGTTTTAATTTACAAATTAAGCACTGATTTGAGAGCTACTGAATCCATGGTCATCCTGGACTGATGCTGACAAGCGTTCAAATATCTCAGAATGGGGCCATTTCTTGGCTTTAAATTCATTCTTAGAATGGTTAGACTGCTTAGCGTGAGGCCCATCGGATGATGCAAGAGGGGGTAATCAGCCTTTTTAGCAAGAGAAACTCTCAAAATGGTAAGGGGACCCAATGCTTTTGCCAAGGCTTTGTTGACTGATAACTGGACACTATTGTCCAGAGCCCCCACTAGACTCTCTTCTAATGAAGGAGGGTCATCACCAAAATATTTATCCTCCTTATAGGCATATGACTGAGCCATTATTCATAAATCAAAGTTCCAGAGGGACTGCGTTTCAAAAGCTACAATCAGGGGGAGTACACAACCCTATCAGGCGTAGAATGATAATATATAGAGCATAGAGGGAACTGTCTGCAGCACTCTAGGCAGAGCCTAGGCCAATTTGCACAACCCTGTGAAATTTATAGCAACAGGTTGAGAGGGAGCATTAAGGGGCACCTTTTTGGTGCACCAGGAACCCTTTTTCCTTTTTAAAATTGGTGCAATCCACAAGTTTTTATGTTGGTGGCCCTTAAGAGGAGCTAACCTCTTCCTCCGTCGGAACGCATCTGATTCCGATCACCGCCACGTTCAAATGAAGCGCGCGATGATCAGGAGAGGGCACGCGCACATGCTCTTTGTCCTGAATGGGACTAAAATTAGGACTGCAGTGCTTTTCCATAAGGTAGGTGAGCGCTCTGGAGCGCTGCAATCAGTAAATAAGCACATTACACAATTAGGATACAACAGCGCTAGTGCGACAAAAACACTAATCGCATAGCGCATACGCAATAAAATCCTTTTAGGAGAGAAGAAAATGTCACTAAAATGGCTGCGGGAGCAGCAAAGACAGAGGAAATGTTATGATAGTTGTCACATTATATAGAGGTTGGTCATGTAATGTTGAGGTTTATGGGATATGTTTTGTTTTGTAAACTTTCTCTTATTGGCTGCTGGATAAAATAAAGCATAGAAAGCGAAGCATAATCTGAGCTTCCGGTCCTGAAACAGAATTAGCAGGCAGTCTGTTGCTGGTGTTGAAAGAGTATGTTTCAGTCTGCATGTCAAAATGTTTTAATGCAATATAAGAGGAAGATATTTGAGAACTCACTTAAAACGCGTCCTAAAGTTTCTTTCTACAGCACTAACCATAGTTTCTATGACTAAATGAGCCTCTTCATTTTGTTCCTTTCTAAGTAAATGTTTTAAGTTTTACCAGTTTGATTCAATCAAGATGGCTTCAGGTGTGCCACACTTTTGTCCTAAGTAAGATGGTAAGCGCTCTCTAGTTGTGCTTTAGAACACTCTTGAAGGCTGCAGTAGAGCACAAGGGAATAAACTGACAGGCTGCTCCTGTTGGAAGTTAATGTTTTACTAAGAATGTCAGACTTCATTCTCATATAGCTGAGAAAGATAATGTGAATTTACAGGAAATTACCCCTCATTTTAGCTTCTGGATCACCTTCCATAACTTCTATGAGATAATCATGCAAAAACTGTTTTCTCACAAGCATGATTCATGAAATCCCAGCAGAATGCTTTTTCACAGGGTAAAATGGTCTTAGAACACACCACAATTCCTAAAATGAGTATGGTACCATCAACAAATGATTTATATTGTAGGTAAAATCTGTTATCACCCTTTTATAGCTTCTTCTTTTTGTGACCCTCAAAACCTACCATTTACTCTAATGCATTTCAATGGGGACCATGCCTCAGAGACCTGTAAGTGCTGCCACAGCATGTTGTGGCCAAACAATAAAGGGGGGGGTCCATTTGGGACCCCCATATGTGCCCTTTTGGGTCTGGGTATGTTCACCCTGCCCACTTACATACTTGTGTTAATTAATTTTCAGGACACAAGGACCAAGTCCCTGAGTCTTCTAATGGCTTGCCAAAACATATTGCTCAGGCTGTCACCAACCAATCAGGGTTGACTACTCTCCTTTTAAATTGGCCAAATGTCCTGATATACAATTTTATTTTTCCTTTAACATCTCAAAAACTACTGAATGGATTTATACCAAATCACATTAAGCAGGCTCTCTGGACCAAGATTTGGTGTAATTCCATACAAGGGTTCGGGTAGGGGGACCAGCTGCACCAAGGCTAGGGGCTCAGGGTGTCCCTACCATGGCCCTTATTTTTTTTGTATTTTTTATTTTTTAAAGCTTTTTTTTGTGGGACTCGGCTGAAGCTGAGTCCCAAAACAGCAGCCAACACTTCCTTGTTGAAGTGTAGGCAGACAATCTGATATCGGTACAGGGACAATTGGATCCACAGCCCTGGATATCTATATTTTTTCACCTTTAATATCTTAAAAACTACTGACCGGATTTACACCAAATCACAAAAACACGCTTTCTGGACCAAGAGATAGTTTTCTGCCAAATGTGGTGTAATTCCGTCCAGCAATTTGGGCTATAGTCATGTTCAAAATTCCTATGGGAAAAATACATGGGAAAAAACATTGTTGGACCCCCTATTTCTTAGCCCCGGCTTGACGGATCACCCCGAAACATTCAAGACAGCAGATGAACACTCTGTTGTATTAGTTTAGAAAATTTCATGAAGTTTTGTCAAGCGGCGCCAAAGTTATTGGCAAAACAAAAAACATTCTTCCTATGGAAACTAGCTCCTAACTATACCTACTGGCAACCGCCAGAAGGTAATACATACATATATATATATAAACATATATATATGTATATATGTATATATATAACCGAGAAGTCAGTTGGGAGAAATATGCGACAGGCCAGGAGAAAGAGATGATGAGTGAAAATAAACTTACAATAGTAAACATTTCTTCACATGTCTTATCCCATGGTGAATGGACTGTTCTGGAATTGGGACTGTCCTTCTGTCCTGAAGCTAATTTTGACTATACCAAGACGCGTATTGATGTTTTTCAATTTGTTCGAAAATTGAAATTATTGAAAATCTTTACTCAACAAAAAGAGAAATGTATTCAGCAATGTCCAGTGATGGACCCAGATGTTGTGGTTAGGCTGGCAGAACTGACTATTGTTGACATTGATGGTTTGGCCACCGTCAGAGAATTGGAAGTAGGGGAAAGATTATGGGACACTGAAATAGATTTGCTGAAGGAATTGGGTTTGGTAACTGGGGATATAAGTGCCAGCAAGTTTAAGCCAAGATACAAGTGCAATCCAACCACCGTCCATGATAATATAGCTGCTTTTCATGAAGCAGTGACATATGATATCATTAAATTAAGTAGAAACAGCAGGGATATGTTTGCCAGTAATCTTACAGCTGGACAACGAGCAGCATTGGTTTAATTAAACAAGGCAACCTCTTTTGTGATTAAGCCATCAGATTAGGGTGGGAATGTGGTTCTATGGGATGTGGAAAAATATCAAAAAGAAGCGAGGGGACAGTTGTTGCTTTCAAATTGCTATGAGAGGTCGACGGTGGCAGAATACCCAGCATCAATAATAATGTTTCATGACTTACTTGTTGAAAGCTACAACTATGGTCTTCTCACACATGATGAATTGAAATTTTTGATGGTTAAGAAACCAGTGGCACCTTGCTTTTATATGTTGCCAAAATACATAAAGACAGCCAGAACTGTCCCGGTAGACCTATTGTATCAGCAAAGGGTAGTTTATTGGAGAATACTTTGATATATCTTGATTACTTTTTATGTCCATGTGTACTCTGTTTGGTCTCTTACTGTAGAGATTGCATGGATTTTATTAGTAAGATACAAGATATGACTTGGAAATCCCATTATATCATGGTTACTATAGATGTGGTGTCCCTATATACATGCATTCCACATGATTTACGCATTTGGGCCTGTCAGCACTTTCTTTAGAGATAAACCCATCAGATTGTATGAACATTCCGAATTGCTCTTACGAATGCTGAGATTTTGTTTGGAGAATTATGTTTTCCTTTTTGAAGATCAATGGTACAGACAAACTACAGGAACTGTGATGGGAAGTTGCTTTGCTCCAAGCTACGCCTGTCTGTTTATAGGGTGGTGGGAGATACAACATGTATTGACTGATGACAATGAGAAATGGTCCAAACATATAATTCTCTGGACAAGATATATAGATGATATTTTTGTAATCTGGGACGGTCCTGGGACAATATTGACTGATTTTTTGAACTGGCTATCTGTTAATAATTTCAATCTTAGATTTATACACAAGATACATAGACAGTTTATGGAATTTTGGGATGTGGAGGTAACTGTAGAAGGAGAGACCCTTCAGACTAAACTTATCAGGAAAGCAACAATGGGAAACAGCATTTTATATGCTGATAACCATCATCCACCTAACCTAAATTGGAGCACACCTTATGGGAAACTACTCAGAGCAAAAAGGAATTGTAGCACACCCCAGAGTTTTCAGAATTAGCAGGTGAATATGATTCAAAGGTTTAAATCCAGGGGATATCCGATGAAAGTAATTAAGAATGCTTGTCATAAGGTGGCAGGGGTCAAAAGAGACGCTCTGTAATTTCCAAAAAAAGAAGGAAAAAAATGAGAATAGTTTGCGATTTATAACTTCTTACAATGCTTACTCTTCTGAAGTTAAGAAGATTGTGACTCAATATTGGCATTTGATAAAGGCGGATAAGGTGATTGACCAGATGGTCAGCCCCCACCCGAGAATAGTGTACAGAAAAAGCAGTTATTTACAGGATTTGCTAGTACATAGTTATCAGATGAATATGAGGGATACCTTTTTAGACAGACAACAGGGATTTTATAAATGTGCCAAATGTAAGGCCTGCAAAAACAGTGTAAACTGTAAAATATACAAGTTACCTACAGGAAACAAAGTGAAAATCCCAAAATGGCTAAATTGTAATTCAAATTTTGCTGTTTATGTCATTGTTTGTCCCTGTGGTTGGCGATATGTGGGAAGTACGATATTTCCCCTTAAAACGGATATTAGAACACTGGTGCGCCATCAAGAATAATGATGCAACTTATCCGGTGGCCTGTCATTGTAATTTGGTGCATGAAGGAAAGTCGGATGAAATGTCATTTTTTGGTATAGATAAGGTGTTACCAAACCCAAGGGGAGGTGATAGGGAGCGTAGACTTAGGAGGATGGAATCTGAATACATTATGCGACTAAATAGTAGCTACCCGTTGGGTTTAAATCAGGATGAGGAACTTTATGTGCATATTGGATAAATCTGTAACAGCGTATTGATAAGGTTGTGTTTGGTTATTAGAATAATTGAGCCATCAGGGTTTCTATTCATTGTGTCTTGCTCTGAATAGTGGCCGATACTCCCGGGATGGATAAAGGAATTGATTTTTGATATAAAACTCATATAAAACAATGAATACTAAGATTCTGTAAAAATAAAATGGAAAAGAGGGGACCAATTAATTTTAGGCCACCAAGGGGTGTGTTGATGTTAACATAGGGTTTATTTAGATTTAGATTAGTCTAATGCATTTTTGGAGAGAGGACAAAGAGAAAAAAAAAATGTTTTGGTAATAATAGTTTAATGTAGAAAGTATTTGAGAACAATATTTAAGATAATTGTGGTCCCATCTTTTGATTTTGGGGTATTTAAGTATTCATGTTTGGAGGTATTGAGGATTTCTTTTATGTCTATCATGGTTAATGGTTTATCTTCTATTGGGGGGGGGCTCTGTAATGATTGGGGCCAATGAAGAAGACCGCATAGGTCGAAACGCGTCGCTTTTTGCAAGCTGATGTATTGTTATCTTGAAAAATAAGCCTGAAGTAAATATTTAAGCTGCTTGGAGTGCCGTCTGTGAATTGTGTCATTTTAGTTGGGTATATATATATAAATATATATATATATATATATATATATATATATATATATATATATATATATATATATATATTTATATATATATATAAATATAAATATATATATGGGTGGTAAGCGTGGTTTAGGGTGGGTAAGAATATTTGGGTGGCAACGGTCTTTAGGGTGTAGGGTAGGTAAGGATATTTGATTGGTAAGGGTATTTTTAGGGTTTAGGGTGGGTAAGGGTATTTGGGAGGACAGGGCTTTTAGGGTTTAAGGTGGGTTACGGTATTGGATGGTAAGGGTATTTCTAGGGTGTGGGGTAGGTCAGTTTATGGGTCGATAAGGGAATATATGTACATATATGTGTGTATATATATATATATATATATATATATATATATATATATATATATATATATATATATATATAATTCACTGAAAATAACGAAGGTTAAAGGGACGTTATAGCTAGGAAATAGAATTAAAAAAACATAGAAATTCACTTTAAAAACCTAAGGTTACAGGAACCTTATATTTAGGCTCTGAATTTACTTGCGCAAAACCAGAGGATTCAGCAGTTATAGTTAGAATTATTTGTCTACTAATGTTTTAGTGATATTTTTATTGATATTATAAAAGTTGTCACAAGTGCTGTAATAGCTAGGTTAATTAGCAGTGCATGGCGAGGGCACAAGTTATGTTTACCTTAGGGCGCGAGTTACTTGAGATAACTCAATTTTTATTACTAAAAGTTAATCCAACCACAGCCTGCAGCCAGTGTCTGCGGCCAACTATCCAACGCCACGCTGCCTTTAGCCATGCGCAGCAGGAGTTGGCTGCAGGGCCTGTCTCTCTGGGTGTGAGAATAGGTGTGAAAGGGTGTCTCCGTCGGTGTGAGAGTCGCTGTGAGTGTCTCTCAGGGAGTGAGTGGCTGTGAGTGGGTCTGTGTGGGTGTGTGAGTGTCTTATTGCGCTCCAATAGATGAAAGATGCATTCACCTCCACAAAGGGTTTTAGATCGTTTTTCAATATGGAATCGCAGAATAAACACACTTGCTTTGCCTTCACCAAGCCCAGGAGTTAGGATCATTGGTCCTTTCCAGAAATGGAGCTTCAATTGGGGCACCTGCTACATTTATATTTGTAAGTGCTTCCTGTTGAGGTTTAATTTCTATAAAATGAGCATCATGACCAGAGCAGAAGTTCACCTGCTCGTTTATCCAACAAGAGTTCACAGTTTGCACAAAATATTTATCCAGCTGGGGCACTTTCTACTGGTTAGTTACTAAGTGCTACCTAGTTGGGTAAATGCCTAGTCTGGAGGAGGGGGGTGAAACGGCCCCCACCCCTGGCTGATTTCAGCCTCAGGGACTCATCCCCTGGGCCCTGGCCTTCAGTAAATAGAGGAGGGGGGCGTGTATTCCCCTTCCCAGAGCCAATTTTAGCCCCGGGGAGCCCATTTCTGAGGCCCCGCTTTCATATATACATAATTTTCTCTGGGAGAAGGACCGCGCAGCCCTCCTCCTGTGCCAATCTCGGTCCCAGGGAGCCCATCTCCCAGGGCCCAGCCATCTGTCCTGGGTGCCCCCCAGAGCTCCCAGTCACCATCATTAGGGACCACGGGGGGAGGAGGCCTGAAGGCCCTTGCGGTCCTAGCCGGCTCCATGCCTCCTGCGGGAGTTGGCATTGCTGTCACAGATTGGGAGCTGCTAAACATGTCTGTGAGAGCAATTGTTTCCTCTGTTTCCCTGCCTGCATATCTGCAGACAGAGAAACAGAGGAAAGCTCTGTTTGACAGCTCTTGCTTACTGGGACCAGAGTGTTTGCTCTGACTTGGCGGGAGATGTCAGAGCCCCCGCCAAGTCAAAGCAAACAGCTATGCTCTGGGGATAGGCACCCCGGGACATAGCAGGAGCTGTCCCTTCGGGGGGGTGGCAGTCCCCTTGGCCATTACTGGCTCCACATGGGGGCCGTGAAGTCCCTCTCCAACATTTGAAATTAGCCCGAGGGAGGTCCCTGGGGCCGGGGGTTGGCAATGGCCCCCCATCCTTACCTTTTTCAGCCCAGGGAAGTGGTGGTCCCCGGGGCTGCAGGAGACCATGTGCGCCCCCCCTTTAATGTGAAACTAATTGCCCCAGGAAGGTGGCGGTCCCTGAGGCTGCACCTGACTGTGTGTGCCCCACCCCCTGCGTTCATTGATTCTTCAGCCCCTGGGAGGTGGCGGTCTCTGAGGCATCCCCATGTCAAATTATTGCCCCGTCCACTGAGTGGATGAACAAACTCTAGTTCATCTGAAGCTCCTTAAAGCAAACATATCATTTAATCCGACCAACGCTGGTACTTATATGATGTTCTGAACATGGGGAGGAGAGAATAGTGATCATAACCTCAGCAACCATTGCTATGACAGAAAACGAGGATTACAAGCAAGTCATTTTTAAAAGGCGTTCTAAGAAATTCTTGACTACAGGAATTCTGCAGTGATATCTTGGATGCACTTACTGCTATATAGACTTATAGCATTTGGGGGCTGCATTTGCTGCTATATAGACTTAATAGAAGAACAATTTAGGCCAGATTCTGCCAAATAGAAAAGGTATGGAAGTACTGTATCTTCTTGACATGAGACAGGGCTGACAAGACTCCTCGATACACCACAAACAGAAGCCAGTATTTAACAGAAAATGACGGACCGCGACACTGTGCAAAAATTGGCAGGGCTGCACTCTGTCATTTTCACAATGCAGGGATTCGCCGTATTTAATTGAATGTGGCACACCACTGTGTTGTTCTCTGCGCTGGCGCTAAATTGAGCTGCCTAGCGCCAACGCAAAAAATGAGGAGGAATAAAAGTATTCCTCATTGTTACGGCTTGCTGGGGTGGGGTTAGATTTTGGCACTGCCTCAGGTTTACGAAAACTCGTAACTACGAGGCAGCATCAAAATGCAATGGGTGTTTCTGTGGCATGCCCACAGCAACACCCATTGCACGTCCCTTCCACGCAAAGGGCTGCATGTGAAGGGGCCATATTTACTAAGCATCAATAAGCCACAAAAAAATGGCTTAACGCCACCTTGTAACTATGGCGGAGGGCTTTGCGGCACTGGAGCATCATGAAAAGTGATGCTCCAGTGGCACTATGGGGTCATAAATATGCTTCCGAATCTCGTCCATTTAAAGGCATATAGTGTTGATCTCCTGTAGGGCTTTTTTGCCTTACTTAGGATGTGCATACAATCTTGGGGCATGTTCAAATGACCATGTTTGATGAACTCAGGTCCGATACAGTTATGTACTGCAGTGTCAGGTTGTAGTGGATGATCTTTGCCATAGATCCAGTCTACACTGCATTCTTACGTGTGGTTCATCTGAGATATGAAGTCGATTTGTGAACCATCATTGCCTCCGCCATTGCAAAGCTATGTGAATCGCTCAGTCTTGATTTAGTTTGATGATTACCTTTGGCATAAGAAAGTATATTGGAAAAGCATGGATAAATGCAATAAAAATGCATTCCCCAAGTATCTTGCCCTTTGAACCTGGATATGAAGCTTTAGCTTTTTGTAATTTCTGCTGTTACAAAGATGTTGATCTGAGCATGACTCCGTCACACGAAAAAATCTGCTTCAGCATGTTGCAATACATGATCCTCTGATATGCATCTGCTTAAGGCGTCTTACTTAGGATGTTTTTGCACTTAGAAAGTGTATTGCCAGGAAAATGATTCTTGTGAGTATCAGCAAGTATCATGTTTTTGTCTTCCTGGACAATGCCCTCGACTTGGGTCTTCCCTATTTATTAAGATAATATATTGTTAATGTCATTTTTAAAGTAGAATCTTTTTTTTCATTGACAACTTCTTCGCCAGGAGGACTCCTCTAAGTTTCAGCACTCTGCAACATGACATCTCCCTTTGAGACCGTAGAATGTTCAAAGTGGGCTCAATTAAGCAATCAAGTATAAAGAGCAACAGTCACCTAAATTGTTTTTTTTGGGGCTAAAAAGAGGCTTGTTCAACAGATGAATTACTGATTGAATAAGAAAGATATCAAATACTTTCTAAAAAAGAGTAATGGAAGGTTGGCTGAGGAAGGCTATGAACAGGGTATTCCATGCAGGTGGCAGCCAAAGAAAAGCTATATCTCTAAACCCAGGTTATGTTATTTTGGGACTTAGAGAAGACATTTTGAGTGGATCTTAGACTCCTTGAAGACGTATGCCATCAACATCTTTTAGACTTGACATCAGGTAATTGAGAATACGTTGCTTTGGGCATTGTGGTTATAGCCACAAAAGTGATTCTGGCATGAACTGAAAGCCGGTGCAAGGCTTTCCTGGCTCCTGATACTGGCTCAGATTTTTTCAGAGTATGGATAATACACACAGCTGAGGTATGAACTCTTTTTCTTAACCGAACTAAGGCCTAGATTTATTAAGAGCGCGCAAAAAAAATATTCCAACCAGGACAGAGCAAGTGCATTGATATCTATTTCAGACATTCGGGTCAAAAGGATTGTATGGTCTATATTATCAAGGGCTGCTACTCGGTCCAAGAACCCTAAGGTCCCTTGACCCCCGGCCTTCTTCATCCTCCAAAGATCATCTAAAAACCAATACCACAAACGGCTCAGAGATGCGGCCCAGTGGAAAACCTGCTTGTTGCAGTCAAGATGATTATTCAACTGTACATATTCCAGTAGTTGCAGGATGGTTGTTATTCCAAGCGTTTCTGATTAAAAAAAGGTAAAAGTAAAATTTGCCAAAAATGAATTAAACTAAATCGATCCAATAAAGGATTTTTCATCGGTGGTCATAGAATTGCTTCTTTCCAGCAAGATTTTACCAGTAGAAAGTGATTGAGGGGGAAAAAAGATGTTCCTATCTTTGCAATAATAAAAACAGCTATTTGCTGAAACTGCAGCAGTTTAAAGGACAGTCTGAAAAATGCACCTTTAGTAACAGATCCAACAATGTTTTTCACATAAAATATCTGTTGCGGACACTATCGACTGACCCATCAATGAAGGGAAAAGAAGTAATGGTGATTACCAAGTGTGTTCTAAGGTGATGTTACCGTGAAATGTGAGAAATGCAGTGTGTCTGCTGTGATTTCATGAATCATGTTTGAAAGAACCTGTTCTCCTTCACGATTTTCTCATCGGGGTAACAGAAGATGCCTCAGAAGCTAAAATAAGAGTACATTTTCTATAAGTTCACACTATCTTCCTTAGACATGAGAGAATAAAGTCTGATATCCTGAACAAAACAATTATTTCCAACAGCAGTTACCTTTGATTCCTCAGGGTCTTTCTGCAGCTTCTCAGTGTTCTAAATGAAAAACTAGAGCACTAACATTCTTTATGACAAAACTGTTGCACACCTAAAACCATATTGATAGAATCAAAGCTGGCAAACAAAGCATTACCTTTAGACATGAAAGATATGAGTGGGTTTGTTTTGTCAAATAAATTATGGTTAGTGGTCTAGAAAGCTAAAATGACACATTTTCTGTGAGTTCTCAAATATATTCTTCTAGGTTAGTGAAACATTCTGACAGGCACATTAAAAATGTCCTTTCAACAGCAGCAGCCTGCAAATTGACTCTCAAGTAATCAGCAACATCTTTAGCATAAAGTTGCACTAAGCAACTAGACTAGTAACACTGAATTTATGACAAAAGTGCGGCAAACTTGACACTGTTTGGAGGGAATCAAAGATGTAAAACAAAGCATTTTAGGATACAGTTGTAATCAGTATGATTGGGGGAGCGGGTGTGAGCTTCACATTTTCCATCAGTCACGTTGGGACACCTTGTTAAAGCACATTATATGAGAAGCAGAAAATATGGGGGAGTGGAGGTGGGATTAAGTGGAAGTGAAAGAGAGAGAAGTGCAGATCCGTAGGGGTACTTAAAACATTATTTTTCAAACTAATCAACATTCATTGAGACCTTCAAAACGTAAACAGCAGTATGTGTGCGTTTTTTTTATTTTTGTCCGTTTGGGCCTGTAGAAATCTGACTTACATTTCGCATTACCCAACAGAAAGCACATGTACCCAACTATTTACTACAGAATATATTTTTAGGGGTGAAAGACACCCAAAACATCCCTCCAGTGCCCTCCCACCCCAGCCCACCGCTACCCTCCTGACTAGCGAGTAGGATTCTGTGGTTAGATAAAATTCCACCAGAAAGAGCATTACCACATGTAAGTTAATTGATCTTCTGATGGTTACTTCAAACTACAGACTTCAGTTTTAGAACAGATACAATAGTAGTACCTCATATGATGGAGGGTCTGGAAAGTCAAGGAGACCAAAATGTCCTACAGACCCAAAAGGGAAAGTGACACTCTCACTGGACCAGACTGTCAAGGCATAACTGCTTTCGGAACATATGCAGTGATGCCCACCTCGGAGCATGTCAGATGTCTAGCACAGGCACCCCTTGGCCCTAGAGGAGTGGGCTTCAGGCCATCAAAAGATTGCTTCTTAGCGAAGGCATAGCAACGTTTAATACAGAGGTCTTTCACATCGACAGAGTTTTCTTTCACACTGCCTTCCCTTTCTTTGTTCCACAGAGATCCACAAGAGACTGACCATCTAAACAGTGATCTTTTGCAAAGTGGCTTGAAAAGCTTACAGTACTCATTGACTATCTCCTCCTCAAGGGGTGAGGTGAAGCAAAGAATGCTGGTACAGTGGCCAATTGGCAGACATGAAAACATTTTGGTAGTAAGTCTACCAGGGTCCTTTGCACCAAATAGTTTGTAAAGGTGGTGGTGTCGGGCAGCTGCATCGCAAGTACCTGCAGCACACTCATTCGACATACTGACTTAATTGCAACCTGGAAAACTGTTTTGAGCATCAATAGCCATAATGAGCAAGTCTGCATGGGCTGAAGGACCCTGCACATAAGAAACATGAAGACCAAATTCATGCCCGATTGTGTAACAACAAATGATTTTAGGGTGGGAAACTTTTAGGTCAAACATTTTATAAAAAGCATCACAATCGAAGACTTAAAGAAAGTAAATGGTCGAAAACACCCCGTGCCACCTCAGGAGTAAGATTCCACTCATGGTCTACCAGAAAATGTCTTCTCAGTTCCTTCTCTCTGGCATTCAGAAACATGCCAAGTGGCCGTCTATGAGAAAGTTGTTCTGCTGGTCCAGCCTTCTCCAGAGTAGTACAGACTCCTGAGACATGATCCAGAACACAACCCAGGATGTTGCAGTACCAAAATGGTGGTTGTGTTAACTATTAGGACTTGCACACATTCTCCCCCTGATGGATAGAAGCATGGGTTTTAGGGCCACACAGATTGACAGAAGATGGAGCTGGCTCTCTGCCAGAGTCCAAAGACATACAGATTTTGAGACGCAGGGCCACCCCCACCTCTCAAAATCAGCAGTCTCACATCAGTTGCCACACTGCCTGGGGAAGGGGCTTTCCCCCAAGATCAGTTAGGTCACTACTGGCCCATATATGCCACCTGGTGTTCGTGATGGGGAGAATACACAAGTCCCAGAGCCATCTTCATTGAGATCCAGGACCTACCCCGATGCATCAGGATCTTATCCTGAATGTCATAGATCTATGCAGTGATGGGAGGGCCTTGAACACGACTGTCTCCAGGATTGCCACAATAAGGAAACTCTCTGCATGGGGTTCAGCTGTAACTTCAACTTATTAGTGCAGCCCAACAATACCATAAATTATACTATGCTCTGAAGGTGGTCTATGACAGACTGCAGAGAGCCACCCTTAGCAGATAGGCATGAGGCATTGGAATCATGAATCCCTGAACTCCGAAGATGGGAAGACCACTTTTCTGAAAGCCTGAGAGGCTTATGTAAGGACAAATGGGAGCACAGTAAACTGGTGGTATTGCCCTGAACCACAGGTAACAAATGAGGGACTCCAGAACAGCCATATGGAAAGGTGTACTGCCAAAGGCTGCAACACCATCCATTCTCCTGTGTCAGCTGCAAGGATCTGAGCCAGAGTGAGCATCTCAGATAGGTTTTTACTTACAAAAAGGCATTCAATTGGCAGAGGTCTAGAACAGGCCTCAGATCCCCATCACTCTTCAAAGCATTGGAATAGCACAAGAAACACCACTGCCCACTTTCCAAGTCCAGCACTCACTCAATGGCACTTTTGCACAGTAAAAGATTGACTTCCTGCGTGAGGACTGTGTAGTGTTCTTCTATAAGAGTCTCTGCTGTGGGAGGAAGATGGGGTGGAGAAGAGATGAAAGATAGGGCATACCCTCTTGTAATGCTCTGCAGGACCTACCTGGAACTTCATGGACCCCAAGCCAGATTTCAAAAGCTGTATTTTGCCTACTACTGGCCAGGCATGGCCCTGTAAGGCCAATCTAAAACAGACAGGAAGCTGTCATAGCATAGTAGGAGTAATTTAACTGCAGTCCCTCCTTTTCCAAATTAATTCACTGATGCCATTCATATAAAGGGCTGGGCTTGTTGCTGCATCATAGGCTGGGAGGGCTGGCCTGTAAACCAGACCCCTGGAATAGCCCCTAACCTTCCTGTAAGGTTTTTAAAAATAATTGCCATGCTGGTATCAGCAGGCCAAAGGACCAAGACATGGCACGACTGTCCTTTAATCATTCCTGTGCCAAATTAGCCTTTTCTCCACAGTAACCTGCAGCCATCAAAGGGCGTCCCCATCCAGGTACACCTGCACACCTCCCGAACACCTGGTTGATCTCATCCAACTATGTCTTGTAAGCACAGTACTGGTGCCAATTGTTCTAGTTCTCAGACTAGCTCGAAATGTAGATGTTGCAGCATCCTAGCAATCATGTACTGTTTGGGCTGGTGAGGACCAGAGATCTTCCGGAACGGCTTGCATTATCGCACTGGCCAGGTCTCCACAATCCATGAGTGTGGCTGCCCAACAGGCTTATTCCATTGATTAATCAGAAAGCTAAACTACCTGAAGAACATATTGTCTTTCTAAAGGCATTAATTTGATGGTCCAGCTGAAGGACTGGTCAGAATGAATTTGGGTTAATCCTACACATCCATCTGCACAACCAAGCTTTCAGGGTGATTAAGAAGTCCAGTTCATTGGAGGCTAGTCTGTGAGGTCTATCTATACGTTGACTGACCAAGGGGCATGAGAAGGCCTCTGAGGCAATGAACATTGTTTTTCTCATTTAAGTCCAGGTGTTCTGTGGTGTTAAACTCGAATTTTGACTTTAGCACTGTAGTACTACATGTGTGAATGCATATTTGCAGGAACAGTTGTTTCAAATAGCATTTATTTGGTCATATTTATTTTCTACTGCCATGGCATAAGGATTATGTTACTTACCCTCTAAGCATTCGTTTGTGGCATGTAGTGATGTCGATTTACATACTCTGCCTACTCCTACCATCTAGTGTTAGGTCCGGAATTTTGCAAGATGTTTTTCTTCTAAGTAGTCTTTCAAATCCCATGGCCGAGTGACTCCTCCTCTCGGTGATACTGCGCATGGGCATTGACAGATTATTTTCCCATAGGCCGGTGAAAAATGAGTACAAGGTATGTGGGAAAAAAAGCAATGACCGCACTAAGTACAAATGTACAACAGCCACAGGTGTCTGGGGAGAAGGGACGGCACATTTGAATCTACAGCAGTACATGTCACAAACAGATGCCGACAGGGTAACAATCCATTCTATGGCATGTCTGGCTGTACATATACAAGCACAGCATGGAATGTAAAGCAGTCCTTCCTTGGAAGCAGGTGGCTAGCCTGTGGGAGTTGCAGTTGTCCCAAAAAAAAAAAATAAGGGAGGGGTCGCATTTAACTTCCTCATCTACACTGGCTTGTTGGAGTGCTGAAACATCCACAGTAGTGCTTGGTGAGGGTGTGTTGTGTAGACCATGTAGCTGCTTACAAATGTCAGCTATGGCAACGTTTCCAAGAAAGGACATAGTAGCTTCCTTTTTACAAGTGGAATGTGCTCTGGGAGAAACAGGTAAAGTTCTTTTGGCCTTAATGTTTGAATACATTTGACTAGCCATCTGCCTATGCCTGATTTTGATATTGGATTGTCTTTACGAGGTGGAGAAGAGGCTACAAGGAGTTGTTTAGTTTTACTGAAAGTTTTAGTTTTTTCTAGGTAGAACATGAGTGCTCTTTTGACATTTAGGATATGAAGAGCTCTGGAATCTGGGGGGGGGGGGAAACAGGCAGTTCAATGGATTGCATGAGGTGAAATTGTTTAAGTAACTTATGTAGCAATTCAGGATTAGTACAAAGAACGACTTTGTCTCTATGTATTTGGTTCTCCAGTAGTGGAATCTTTCATAGATTCACATGCTTGAATCATTCCCCGTCGTCGAGATGGTAAACCACCACCCCCCCCCCCCGACTCCCTCTCATTAACCCCCAGTACATTTAACCAAGCAGTGTTACCATAGAATTAAACCTAAAGTTCCTTAAACCTATTAATTTAATACTATCACAGTCATTTTAAGAAAAATGGCCCAAACTTCAGAATCCACCAATCAGGAGAAATGGTTTAATCCTGTCTAAATAGAATTTAATACACCTTTTAACATCTAAACAGTGCAATGTTATCTCCACAGGAGTCGTCGGCTCAAGAACGAATGTCTTGAAGACCAAGGGATCATTCGGATGAAAATCCGAAGGGACTTTTGGGATAAAATGCAGATCAGTGCGCAAGATTAGTCTGTCTTTTTTAATCTGTAAAAACAGCTCCAGAATGGAAAGTGCTTGTATCTCACTGACTCGTCTGGCTGATGTGAGGGCAACAAGTAAGGCAACTTTCCAGGAGAGGAATTTCATAGAAGCTTGAGGAATTGGCTCTAAAGGCTGCTTCATAAGTTGCATAAGAACAATATTTAAATTCAAAGAGGGGGGAGGCAGTCTGAATAGTGGAAACACTCTGAAAAGCCCTTTCAGAAATCGTTTTATCAACCTAGGGTACCATAACGAAGGTGAAGCGTCTGTAAGACGCAATTGCAGCCAGGTGCACCTTTATAGATGAATGCCCAAGTCCTGAGAGCGCTAAATGCAACAAGTAAGGTAATATCTGCTCTGGAGATGAGGAGAGAGGATCAATTTGCTGTTGATGACACCACAAACAAAAGCTTTTCCAGTTACATGAGTAAGCCTTACTGGTGCTGGCTGCTCTGGCGTTGGATAGAATGTCCCTGCACTCTTGCGGAATGTTTAAATGTGCAAATTCCCTGTGCTCAGGAGCCATGCTCACAATCGCACTGATTGAGGATCCCGATGCAAGATTTGACCGCTGCTCATTGTTAGCAGATGTGGAGATATTCTCAGTGGGATGTGAGGCTTCACTGACAGAAGAAGCTCTGCAAATCAATGTTGGCGAGGCCAGTACAGGGCTATTAATATCAGCATGCACGGTTCTCTCTTCATCTCTGTTAGGACTCTTGGGATCAAGGGTATTGGTGGAAAAGTATATGCAAAGATTCCTCACCAAGCTATGGAAAATGCATTTCCCCCATGATCCCTTTTGGTGATGCCAGCTTGAGAAGTATTGGTATTCAACTCGCTGGCGAATAGGTCGAGTTTGGGTGTTCCCCACTGGGAGAAAAACGTGGTTGACTGTGGACTGGTCCAACTCCCACTCATGACACATTGATTTTTGCCTGCTGAAAGTCCGCTATCATGTTCTGTATGCCTGGAAGGCGCACTGCTGTGTGCAGGCTGCCCTGCTGCGACGCCCAATTTCAGATCTTCTGAGCTTCCCTGGAGAGAGAGAGAGATTTTGTGCCTCCCTGTTTGCTGAGGTAATGCATCGTAGTAGTGTTGTCCTTTCTTATTACCACTTCTGAACTGGCAATCTTTGGGAGGAAAGCCTGTAAAGCTAGATGAACTGCTTTGAGCTCCAGCAGATTGATGTGCATTGTCCGCAACTCTAGTGGCCACTTGCCACTTACCCATAGGTCTTGTAAAACAGCTCCCCAACCTTCCAGGGAGGCATCTGTGGTGATTGTCCATGGTGCTGGGCGATGAAGAAACAATAGACAGGTGATGTTTTTGAGACCACCACACCAGAGCTTTGATTATTGCGGGAGTAATGTTTATCTGATCTTCAAAGCTTCCTGGAGCCATTGTAGATGGAGCTGCTCTTGCAGGGGCTGCATCTTGAGTCTGCAGAGAGGAACTAGAGGTATGCATGATGACATCATGCCCAATAAGGACTTGAAGAGGCGTACTGAAATGTAGTCTTTTCTTTGAATCGATCTTGCTAGAGATATTAGTTTCTTCTGTATTTCCACAGTGGGACATGCCATGGTGAATTTAGTGTCCAGTCTTGCCCCTAAAAAAGTGATCCTGCATGATGGTTGGGGTTTGGATTTCTCCCAATTGAGGGTCTGGCCAAAGATGCTGAGCAAGGAAACACACTTATGTTGACCTGCATGCTCCTATATAGGTGTTTGCTTTTATCAGCCAACCATCTAGGTATGGGAATACCTGATGTTTTTTCTCCTGAGAAAGGCTGCAATAGGAGCTAGGCACTTCGTAAATATCCTGGCAGCTGACTTCAGGCCAAATGGAAGGACTTGAAATTGAAAATGGCTTCCGGCTACCATGAATCTCAGGTATTGTCTGTGGGCTGGGTGAATGAGGATGTGGAAATAGGCATCATTTAGGTCTAGTGAAGACATAAAATCTCCCTGGTTCAATCGCAGAAGGACATCCTGAAGGCTTATAATGCAGGATTGTTTTCTCAAGTAGGTGTTTAATTCTCTGAGATCGAGGATCAGTCTCCAGTTCTTCCACTTTTTGCAAATGAGAAATAATCTGGTTCTGAGAGGAGGATTGGGAGGAGGCATCTGGACGAACTCTAGTGTGTGTCCATGCTTTACGAGCTGTAAGACCCACTTGTCCGATGTTACGGCTTGCCATTGTTGGAAAAACAGAGATATCTTTCTGCCTAGAACAGGGGGAGTATGGTTGGGGGCAGCCAGAGCCTTGGATGCATCATGCTCTGCGAGCTGAGTATTTAGCATAACGAGCTGAGCGTCCCCTGGAGCCAGACCTGTTGTAGGCCGCTTGTGGCAGCTGCTTTTGGGTGTAGTATTGACGAAACTCCTGAGAGGAGGAAGGATACGTCAAATATCTGTATTGCTGGTAGCCTCGCCTACATGAAGGCATTCCACACCCTCTCGTAGTTCGAAAGGAAGGTTTGCGAAACTGGAGAGATCCCAAAGATTTTGATGTATCTGTGTCAGACTTAATTGACTGCAGTGTCTCATAATGAAAATGTCACTTACCCAGTGTACATCTGTTCGTGGCATCAGTCGCAGTAGATTCGCATGTTCTGCAATAGCTCGCCATCTGGTGTTGGGCCGGAGTGTTACAAGTTGTTTTTCTTCTAAGAAGTCTTTCGAGTCACGGGACCGAGTGACTCCTCCTTTTGTCTCCATTGCGCATGGGCGTCGACTCTATCCTCAATTGTTTTTCCCCGCAGAGGGTGAGGTAGGAGTTGAATTGTAGTAATAGTGCCCATGCAATGGAGTGACTAAGTATGCACCTATTTAAGGTTGAGATGATACATATATAAATAATTGAAGGTAACTTCCAAACTGCTACAGGCTCCCGGGGAGGCGGGTGGGCACATGCGAATCTACTGCGACTGATGCCACGAACAGATGTACACTGGGTAAGTGACATTTTCAGTTCGATGGCATCTGTCGCTGTAGATACGCATGTTCTGCATAGACTAGTAAGCAGTTATTTCCCCAAAAGCGGTGGATCAGCCTGTAGGAGTGGAAGTAGTCTGAAATAATGTCCTTAATACGGCTTGACCTACTGTGGCTTGTTGTGCGGATAACACGTCTACACAGTAGTGCTTGGTGAATGTGTGAGGCGTAGACCATGTGGCTGCCTTACATATTTCTTGCATTGGGATGTTTCCTAGAAAGGCCATGGTAGCACCTTTCTTTCTGGTTGAGTGTGCCCTTGGTGTAATGGGCAGCTGTCGTTTAGCTTTAAGGTAGCAGATTTGGATGCATTTAACTATCCATCTGGCTATACCTTGTTTTGAAATTGGGTTTCCTGCGTGAGGTTTTTGAAATGCAATAAAGAGTTGTTTAGTCTTTCTGATGTTTTTTGTTCTGTCAATGTAATACATTAATGCTCTTTTGACATCTAATGTATGTAGTGCCCTTTCAGCTACGGTATCTGGCTGTGGAAAGAACACTGGAAGTTCCACTGTTTGATTTAGATGGAACGGTGAAATAACCTTTGGCAAAAATTTAGGATTGGTTCTTAGGACGACTTTATTTTTGTGTAGTTGTATAAAAGGTTCCTGTATAGTAAACGCCTGAATCTCGCTTACTCTTCTTAGGGAAGTAATGGCGATGAGAAATGCCACCTTCCAGGTTAGGAACTGTATGTCGCAGGAGTGCATGGGTTCAAAAGGTGGACCCATAAGTCTAGTTAGGACAACATTTAGGTTCCATGAAGGAACAGGTGGTGTTCTTGGTGGTATAATTCTCCTAAGGCCCTCCATGAATGCTTTAATGACTGGTATCCTATATAGGGAAGTTGAATAGGTAGTTTGCAGGTATGCAGATATTGCTGCAAGGTGAATCTTAATGGAAGAGAAAGCTAGGTTAGATTTTTGTAAGTGAATCAAGTAACCCACTACCTGTTCTGGAGTTGTGTGTAATGGTTGTATTTGATTAATATGGCAGTAGCAAACAAACCTCTTCCATTTACTTGCATAGCAGTGCCTGGTGGATGGCCTTCTGGCTTGTTTTATGACTTCCATACATTCTTGGGTAAGTTGTAAGTGCCCGAATTCTAGGATTTCAGGAGCCAGATTGCTAGATTCAGCGATGCTGGATCTGGGTGTCTGATCTTTTGGTTGTGCTGTGTCAACAGATCTGGCCTGTTGGGCAATTTGATGCAGGGTACCACTGATAGGTCTAGCAGCGTTGTGTACCAGGGTTGCCTTGCCCAAGTTGGTGCTATCAATATGAGTTTGAGTTTGCTTTGACTGAGTTTGTTTACCAGGTAAGGAAGGAGAGGGAGAGGAGGAAAAGCGTAAGCAAATATCCCTGACCAGTTCATCCATAGGGCATTGCCTTGGGATTGTTTGTGTGGGTATCTGGATGCGAAGTTTTGGCATTTTGCGTTCTCCCTTGTCGCAAACAAGTCTATCTGAGGTGTTCCCCAGAGTTTGAAATAAGTGTTCAGAATTTGGGGGTGAATTTCCCATTCGTGGACCTGTTGGTGATCTCGAGAGAGATTGTCTGCGAGTTGATTTTGTATCCCTGGTATAAACTGTGCAATTAGGCGAATTTGGTTGTGAATTGCCCAATGCCAAATTTTTTGTGCTAGCAGGCTTAACTGCGTGGAGTGCGTCCCCCCCTGCTTGTTTAGATAATACATTGTTGTCATGTTGTCTGTTTTGACGAGAATGTATTTGTGAACTATTATTGGTTGGAAAGCTTTTAGTGCTTGAAAAACTGCTAGAAGTTCTAGGTGATTGATATGCAGTTTTGTTTGATGTACGTTCCATTGTCCTTGTATGCTGTGTTGATCGAGGTGTGCTCCCCACCCTGTCATGGAAGCATCTGTTGTTATTACGTATTGTGGCACTGG
Organism: Pleurodeles waltl; assembly: GCF_031143425.1. NCBI lineage: Eukaryota > Metazoa > Chordata > Amphibia > Caudata > Salamandridae > Pleurodeles > Pleurodeles waltl. The sequence continues at coordinate 445,689,679 of NC_090444.1, forward strand.
GTCTTGGAAAGGCCGCCCCTTGTTTAAATTTATGTTGTTCCACCACAGAAGCGAGAGGTAAGTTTGGCGGTCTATTAACACCAGATCTAGAAGGTGACCCTGTGCTTGAGACCACTGTGATGCTAGGCATTGTTGTAGGGGCCTCATGTGCAGTCTTGCGTTTGGGACAATGGCTATGCATGATGACATCATGCCTAGGAGTTGTAATACCATCTTTGCTTGTATCTTTTGTGTTGGATACATGCGTTGTATGATGGTGTTGAAATTTTGAATTCTTTGTGGACTTGGAGTGGCTACTCCTTTTGATGTGTCTATTATGGCTCCTAGGTATTGTTGTACCTTGCGTGGCAGAATTTTGGATTTTGTGAAATTGACGGTGAACCCTAGTTTGAAGAGGGTTTGTATGATATGATTTGTGTGATTTGAGCACTCTATTAACGAATGGGCCTTGATTAGCCAGTCGTCTAGATATGGGAACACATGTATCTGCTGCCTTCTTATGTGTGCTGCGACTACCGCTAGACATTTGGTAAAGACTCTTGGTGCGGTTGTTAATCCGAAAGGCAGTACCTTGAATTGGTAATGTATTCCTTTGAATACAAACCTTAGGTATTTCCTGTGCGATGGGTGTATTGGTATATGGAAATAAGCATCCTTGAGGTCTAAAGTTGCCATGTAATCGTGCAGCTTTAGCAATGGCAATACTTCTTGTAGTGTGACCATGTGGAAGTGGTCTGATTTGATGAAAGTGTTCACTACTCTGAGGTCTAGGATTGGTCTCAGTGTTTTGTCCTTCTTTGGTATCAGAAAGTACAGTGAGTAAACTCCTGTGTGTATTTGTGTGTTTGGCACTAATTCGATTGCATTCTTTTGCAATAGTGCCTGCACTTCTATCTCCAGGAGATTGGAATGGTGTGTTGTTAAATTTTGTGCTTTTGGTGGTATGTTTGGAGGGAATTGTAGAAATTCTATGCAATAACCATGTTGGATAATTGCTAGAACCCAAGTGTCTGTAGTGATTTTCTCCCATGCTCTGTAATAATGACCTATTCGTCCCCCCACTGGTGTTGTGTGGAGGGGGTGAGTGACATGTGAGTCACTGTTTAGTAGTAGGGGTTTTGGGGCTTTGGAATCTTCCTCTATTTCTAGGGAATTGCCCTCCTCTATATTGTCCCCGAAAACCTCCTCTATACTGTCCTTGGTAACTGGACGGTGTGGCTTGTGAGGTGCTGGCTTGTGTGCTTTGACCCCGAAACCCCCCTCGAAAGGGCGTTTTACGGAATGAGCTGTAATTCCCTCTGCTCTGCGGGGAGTAGAGTGCGCCCATGGCTTTGGCAGTGTCCGTATCTTTTTTGAGTTTCTCAATCGCTGTGTCCACTTCTGGACCGAACAGTTCTTTTTCATTAAAAGGCATATTGAGAACTGCTTGTTGAATCTCTGGTTTAAATCCAGACGGTCGGAGCCATGCATGCCTTCTGATAGTTACAGATGTATTAATTGTCCGTGCAGCTGTATCTGCAGCGTCCATGGAGGAGCGGATTTGGTTGTTGGAGATGGCCTGTCCCTCCTCAACCACTTGTTTTGCCCTATTTTGTAAGTCCTTGGGCAGATGTTCAATGAGATGTTGCATCTCGTCCCAGTGGGCTCTGTCATAGCGCGCAAGTAGTGCCTGGGAGTTTGCGATGCGCCACTGGTTTGCAGCTTGTGCTGCGACTCTTTTACCAGCTGCATCAAACTTGCGGCTTTCTTTATCTGGGGGTGGTGCATCTCCAGATGTGTGAGAGTTGGCCCTTTTCCTAGCTGCTCCTACAACGACAGAGTCTGGTGGCAGCTGTGTAGTGATGAAAACCGGGTCCGTAGGAGGCGGCTTATACTTTTTTTCTACCCTTGGTGTGATTGCCCTACTTTTAACCGGCTCCTTAAAGATGTCTTTTGCGTGGCGGAGCATACCAGGGAGCATAGGCAGGCTTTGGTATGAGCTGTGGGTGGAGGAGAGTGTGTTGAATAAGAAATCATCCTCGACCTGTTCTGAGTGGAGGCTTACGTGGTGAAATTGTGCTGCTCTAGCCACCACTTGAGAGTACGCGGTGCTGTCTTCTGGTGGAGATGGCTTCGCAGGGTATGCCTCCGGACTGTTATCTGACACTGGGGCGTCGTATAGGTCCCATGCGTCCTGATCTTGGTCACCCTGGCTCATGGTGGTGTGAGCTGGGGAGTGTGAAGGAGTTTGTGCTGGTGAAACGTCAATCACGGGCGGAGGTGAGGGTGGTGGTGTAACTCTTTTCACCACTTTTGGTTGTGGTGTTTGTTCCGTGTGGAACTCCAACCTCCTCTTTCTCCTAATGGGGGGAAGGGTGCTTATTTTTCCTGTCCCCTGCTGAATGAAGATACGCTTTTGCGTATGGTCCACATCAGTTGCTTGTAGCTCTTCCTCAAACCTATGCTTCTGCATTTGGGAGGTTAGCGAGTGCTCTTCTGTATAAGAGCCTGAAGCTGGGTCGCTTGCAGTTTGTTTCGGCATCGAAACTTTGTCTGCGTGTTTTTTCGGCTCCGAGGTGACTTTTTTCCTTTTCGGGGCCGAAACCTCTCGGCGTCGATCTGTTTCTGTGCCGCTGTCTCGGCGTCGAGCCGTGTCCACACCGGCATCTCGGTGTCGAGGCTTGTCTCCAGCACTTTCTCGGTCCCGAGAAGGCTGCGTGCCGGTGTCTCGACCGGAGTCGGACGATCTCGGCACTGTTTGGGCCTTTTTCGGTGCCGATGGTCGGTCACCGAATTTATGGGTCGAGCCATGGCCTGGTGGCAGTGGCGTCCCCTGGGCCTTGTAAATCTTCCTCTGTGTGGTTTTCGACGTCTTACTCACGGTTTGTGTATCGTCGAATCCTTCGGAGTCGGAGTCTTGGATCGAGAAGGTACCTTCCTCTTCCTGTTCCTCGAACTCCCGGTGGGCTGTCGGTGCGGACGCCATCTGAAGTCTTCTGGCTCGACGGTCTCGGAGTGTTTTTCGGGACCGGAACGCACGACAGGCCTCGCAGGTGTCTTCGCTGTGCTCAGGTGACAGGCACAGGTTGCAGACCAAGTGTTGGTCTGTGTAGGGGTATTTATTGTGGCATTTGGGGCAGAAACGAAACGGGGTCCGTTCCATCGGCGTTCTTCAGCACGCGGTCGGGCCGACCAGGCCCCGACGGAGGATCGAAAAAACTACCCCGAAGGGCACCGGAGCTGTTCGATCTTCGATGCGGTGTTGAATGTAAGTACGCCGATCCCGAACGCAACAATACCGACGAAAATCTTCCGAAATTAGCTAATTTTCCGTTCCGAAACTCGGAGCGACAGGAACACGTCCGAACCCGATGGCGGAAAAAAAACAATCGAGGATAGAGTCGACGCCCATGCGCAATGGAGACAAAAGGAGGAGTCACTCGGTCCCGTGACTCGAAAGACTTCTTCGAAGAAAAACAACTTGTAACACTCCGGCCCAACACCAGATGGCGAGCTATTGCAGAACATGCGTATCTACAGCGACAGATGCCATCGAACATATGCTTACCAAACAATGCCTGGCTATCAAAAGGAAGATCTAGGATTTTATTCTGGACTTCCGGATGGAACGATGTGGCCTTTAACCGACTTTGCCTCCGGAAGACAGCCGAACCTGCGAGCAGACGAAATGCAGTAGTGGCTATATCCATAGCACAATCTATCATTTCAGCTGATATATGCTCTCCCTCATGCAATATCTTTTTTGCTTCCAACTTAACATCCTCCGGCAACTGATCAATATGCGGGGCGATGTCTGCACATAATTGCCTATCATATCTGGCTAACACTGCCCGGGAGTTAGCCGCTCTTATCATGAGGATGGACATTGACGAAAACCTCTTCCTGATGTTATCCAACCATCCACCCTCTTTGTCCAGAGGTGCGGAAATTGGAGCAGAGGGATCCTTGGATCTTCTCTGTGTCGCTGGAGCAACCACTGAATCTGGATTGGGTGACCAGTCAATCATGGTAGGGCATCCTCCAGCGCCTTGTACTTTTGCCCTATCGAGGAAGCACTGCTGTGACTGTAGCAGGGTTGTGCATGACCTTCAAACTCTCTTCCCATATGAAACTGACTAGCGGTACAGAGCATACTGATTTCTGGAAAGGCTCTTTAAAATCATATAGAAAGCAATCCGTTTCCTTGGATGGCATTGGGAGTGCACAACGCTTAGCTGCTCTTTCCAAATGATTATGGAATCCCCCGATGTCATCTGGAGGTGAATCCACTTTTGGCTGCGAAGGAGGAGCTGGAATCACATATTCATCCCACTCTGACTGGGTGTCGAGGAGTTCTTCTTCTTGATCACCACCCGAAATGTCAGTGTCATCTGGTATGGTCATATCCGGTGTAGCCACATTCGCTAGTGGTAAAGAGGTTGGCCTCTGACCTGGAGTGGTAACACTTGAAACAGGCCAAGAAGGAGGCAGTGGTTGTCCCGATTCCTGAGGAGGAAAACCCGTACTATAGTCTGCAAGCATCGCTCTCAGATCAGAAAGTAAAGAGCTTGGCATGTATACATCCTCCTGATATGCCTGGTCCCCTGCGTAGTACTGCAGGTTATAGGTTGCGCCAAACTCATCCTCATCTTGATATTTAATATTCAACTCTGAGGGGCTGTGTGCTGTTCCAAATGGTCGCTCCTCATCTGATTCAACACCCTCCAACAGATGTACTGGCATCAGAGGGGTTACTTTACTAGGCAAAGTATGCTGTGGAGTAAGTTTTTCCTGGCTTCTGCATTGTCGACGAACGCATGGAGATTTTAATCATCAACAGCTTTAAAGTGGACGCTCTCGTCGACGATGAAGATGGCAATGAGGTCACCATTGTTACTGCCGCCACCGACGTGTAGGTCCTCGCCATCAACGCTGTCCTCGTGGACGGTGGGAGGCTCGTCGTCAGCACAGCCGTTGGCGATGATAAAGTGGAAACCACAGTTGACGGTGAAAAGGCACGCACCGATTTCGACGGTATATTCTTTGCCAGAGGTCTGTCCACCACAGGCTCAGAGGAGGGCCTTTTGAAAGGTTCAGCAGACGCAGGTGGAGGCACAGAAGATGTTTTTTTTTTTTTTTTTTAAGGCCTTTCTCAGCTGCTGGCATGCCCTCTTTCCCCTTTTGTGGAGAACTTATGATGCAAAGTGAAAGGGCTGCAGCCTTTATAAGACATTGAGGTGGTCTTTTTGTGGGCCTTTCTTGGCTGCTCTGATGAAGATCTTGAACGTGATCTAGCTCTCTTAGATTTCTTTCTGGACAATGTTGAGTCATCACTTTCTGAATCAGAGACTGGGTTATCTCTAGATTTAAGTTTCTGCAGCCATATTAATAATCTGCCCTCTCTATCCTTTAGGGTCTTAGAAGAGAAGGTACGACATACCTGCAGTCCTTAGCAGAATGTCCGGGTAAAGGTAGTATATGCAGTCCTGATGAGGGTCTTCAGAGTGTAATCTCTTTTCTCCACGTCTTGCAGGATCTGAACAAACTTTTATTTTCCTTGTCAGACATGCTGTAGGCCTCACCCACAATTAGAACAAGTTTAGAAGAATATCATCTTAAAGCTAATCCAAAAGATATGAAGAAAGAGCAGAGCTCTGAGGAGACTCCCTAGCATGACGCGCAGTAGAAAATCAGAGGTAGTGGAGCTTCTCTCTGGAGGGTTCTTGGGGGTTGGTATCTCCTTATTGGTGGATTCTGAAGTTTGGTCCTTTCTCTTAAAATGACTCTGATAGAGTGTTAAATTAAGAGGCCTAAGGGCCTTTAGGTTTAAATCTATGGTAACACTGCTTGGTTAAATGTACCCGGGGCTCCCATCTCAATGACTGGGAATGATTCAAGCATGTGAATCTGTGAAAGTTCTAATACTTGAGTAGTGCCACTTTCCACTACAGAAAATGAAGTAGGCATGAGTGTAGAGGCTCAAATGGGGACGCCCATGAGTCTAATGAGAACAAGACGACAGGAGGCTGTTGGACGAACCAGAGGCGGAATAACTTGAGTCCTTTCATCAAAACCCAGATGACTGGAATTTTGGACAGTGAGAAATGCAGTCTATTTTGCAGACACACAGCAATTGCAGCAACGTATAACCATATGGAAGTGTAAGCTAAATTTGCCTTCTGCAACTGAAGCAGGCAGCCGACAATGTTTTGCACTGTGGCTTTTATAGGATCAATTTGTTTGGATTCATGGTAGCAAACAAAACATTTCCATTTTGCTGCATAACAGGCTTTAATGGAGGGTATGTGTGCTTCCTTGAGAATGTACATACATTCTGGTGGTAAGTCAGGGTACACAAACTATGACCTCAGGAGCCAAATTGCTAAGTTGAGAGTTTTGGGGTCTGGTGTCTCATTTGAGTGACAAGGTCTGCTAGGATGCTTCTTGTGAGGAACCGCTGAGAGATCTAGCAGTGTTGCGAACCAGGGCTGACATGCCCGCTACAAGGATCATGGTGCGAGACGTTTACCTGAGCTTCCAAACCAGAAACGGAATGAGAGGGAGGTGAAAAGGAACTAGCCAAGACCAAGTTATCCATAGTGTCTTCCCCTTTGATAGTGGGTATGGGTACTTGGAGGTGAAGTTTGGGCATTTTGCATGTTCTGCTATGGTGAAAAGGATGATCTGCGGGGATCCCCACTTTCAAACGTATGGAAGGACTTGCAGGTGGAGTTCCCATTTGTGGACTTGTTGCTGCATCCTGCTGAGCAGGTCTGCAAAGCAATCTGTTCCTGGAAGGTATTCACCCAAGAGGTGAATGTTGTGGTAAAGAGCTTCTGAGGCACCTTCTGTAACCTCGATGAGGAAATCTTGAAGAACAGTTTCTTTCAAACAGGGTTCATGAAATCCCAGCAGAACACTTCATTTCTCATATTTCACAGTAACATCACCTTAGAACACACTTGGTAATCACCATTACTTTTTTTCCCCTCCATCGATGGGTCAGTTGGTGGTGTCAGCAACTGATCTTTTATGTGAAAAACATTGTTTGATCTGTTACTAACGGTGCTAAACTTTGAGTATTCAACACAGGTTTTGTTGTAGAAGATTGTTCAAGGCATCCATCGACTATGTTGCGGACATAGTTGTTGCCAATACGTTTGTCGTAGCCAATGTTGCTCTTCGGGGGTCTTGTTGACTTTCTTCTTCAACACTGTCTTAATCAACAAGGGGTCCACCAACAGCTTGTTTTAAATATATAAACCTGCAGAAGATGATTTCAATAGGTCTTGGCAAAATTTTAATTACGCTGGAGTAATTTGAGTAGTTTCTGTAATTGCGCTTGTTTTGTGAAATTCCATGATTATGCCAGCTTGAGAATAATTGGAGACAAAAGTCCTACTGAAGGAGCACAGAAACAACCAACTTAGAGGGAGCAAACAGCTGCTGCGGGTCGGGTCTGGCACAAAATGCATCACCTGGCCAATTTTGGGTGTGAGGGTGCATTTTGCACTAAGAAAATGGCACTTAATTCTGGATTTTGCTTATCATGTAATTATGCATGATTACAAGTAAGTTTTGCAATAATTGACTTGTGATGGCTAGCCCTCTGTGACAATTTGCTGGCCTCTCTTCCTATGTTCTTCCTGAAGGTACGTAAATGGTCCTCCAACTCATCCCAAAGGGCTGTATCATAATGGCCAACAGGGCCCAAGAATCGTCGACACGCCAATGGTTGGAGGCCTGAGTAGCAACCTCCTTCCCAGCAGCAGCTATTTGCTTGCTTTCCTTTAATAGGAGGGGAGGAGCGGGGGGGGGAGGCCTGTTTGCCCTCTTACATGAAGTGGTTGCAACAATGGAGTCAGGTGGTACTTGACTCCGAATGAACAAGGGGACGGAAGGAGCAGATATATATATATAATATATATGGAAAATGGCACTTACCCAGTGTACATCTGTTCGTGGCATGAGTTGCTGCAGATTCACATGCTGTGCATTATCCTGCCATCGAGTGTTGGGCTCGAAGTGTTACAAGTTGTTTTTCTTCGAAGTCGTCTTTTCGAGTCACGAGACCGAGGGACTCCTCCCTTTCGGCTCCATTGTGCATGGGCGTCGACTCCATCTTAGATTGTTTTCCCCACAGAGGGTGAGGTAGGAGTTGTGTATATAGTATAAATGGCCATGCAATGGAGTGAGTATGTATGTACATAATGTGTGTAAAAAAATATATATTTATAAATGTACAGGTTTCATCAACTTATAACAGCTACAGGCTCCCGGGGAGGCGGGAGGGCGCATGTGAATCTGCAGCGACTCATGCCACAAACAGATGTACACTGGGTAAGTGACATTTTCCGTTCGATGGCATGTGTAGCTGCAGATACACATGCTGTGCATAGACTAGTAAGCAGCTATCTCCCCAAAAGCAGTGGTTTAGCCTGTAGGGGTTGAAGTTGTTTGAAATAATGTTCGTAATACAGCCTGTCCTAATGTGGCTTGTTGTGTTGTTAACACATCTACACAGTAATGTTTTGTGAATGTATGAGGCGTAGACCATGTGGCTGCCTTACAGATTTCTGTCATAGGTATATTTCCTAGAAAGGCCATTGTGGCGCCTTTCTTCCTAGTGGAGTGCGCCTTTGGCGTAATAGGCAGATCTCTTTTTGCTTTAATATAGCAGGTCTGAATAAATTTCACTATCCATCCGGCAATGCCTTGTTTGGATACTGGGTTTCCTGCATGAGATTTTTTGAAAGGCTACAAACAATTGTTTTGTCTTGCGAAATTGTTTTGTTCTATCAATGTAAAACATTAATGCTCTTTTGATGTCTAGCGTATGTAAGGCTCTTTCGGCTACTGAGTCTGATTGTGGAAAAAAAGACTAGGAGTTCCACTGTTTGGTTCAGGTGGAACGGTGATATAACTTTTGGTAAGAACTTTGGATTTGTCCGGAGAATCACTTTATGTTTATGTATTTGTATAAAGGGTTCTTGTGTAGTGAATGCTTGAATTTCACTTAGCCTTCTAAGAGATGTGATCGCTATTAGGAAGGCTACTTTCCAGGTTAAGTATTGCATTTCACAAGAGTGCATGGGTTCAAATGGTGGACCCATGAGTCGTGTTAACACAATATCGAGGTTCCATAAGGGAACTGGTGGTGTTCTTGGGCGTATGATTCTCTTTAGACCCTCCATAAATGCTTTGATGACTGGGATTCTAAAGAGTGATGTTGAATGTGTAATCTGCAGATAGGCAGATATTGCTGTGAGATGTATTTTGATAGAAGCAAAGGCTAGGTTTGATTTTTGTAAGTGTAATAAATAGCTTACGATGTTTTTTGCAGAAGCGTGTAGTGGTTGGATTTGATTATGATGGCAATAATAAACAAATCTTTTCCATTTGTTTGCGTAACAATGTCTTGTAGTAGGTCTTCTAGCTTGCTTAATGACCTCCATACATTCTTGTGTAAGGTCTAAATGTCCAAACTCGAAGACTTCATGAGCCAGATTGCTAGATTGAGCGATGCTGGATTCGGGTGTCTGATCGGTTGCTTGTGTTGAGTTAACAAATCTGGTCTGTTTGGTAGTTTGATATGAGGTACTACTGACAGGTCTAGTAGTGTTGTGTACCATGGTTGGCGTGCCCAGGTTGGTGCTATCAGTATTAGTTTGAGTCTGTTTTGACTCAATTTGTTTACAAGATAAGGAAGGAGTGGGAGAGGGGGGAAAAGCTTAGGCAAATATCCCTGACCAACTCATCCATTACGCATTGCCCTTGGACTGAGGGTGTGGATACCTGGATGCTAAGTTTTGGCATTTTGCGTTTTCTTTTGTTGCGAATAGGTCTATTTCTGGTATTCCCCAGTGTAGAAAGTAAGTTTGTAGTATCTGGGGATGAATTTCCCATTCATGTGTTAGTTGGTGATCTCGACTGAGATTGTCGGCTAACTGGCTTTGAATCCCTGGGATGTACTGTGCTATTATGCGAATGTGAATCGCATAATGCCAAATTTTCTGTGCTAAGAGACACAGTTGTGACGAGAGTGTTCCTCCTTGTTTGTTGAGGTAATACATTGCCGTCATGTTGTTGGTTTTGACAAGAATGTGTTTGTGGACTGCCAACAGTTCTAAATGATTTATGTGCAGTTGTTTTTGTTGATTGTCCCATTGTCCCTGTATACTGTGCTGGTTGAGGTGTGCTCCCCACCCTATCATGGAAGCATCTGTTGTGATAACGTATTGAGGCACTGGGTCTTGGAATGGCCGCCCTTGGTTTAAATTTATAGGATTCCACCATTGAAGCGAGGAGTGTGTTTGGCAGTCTATCAACACTAGATCTTGAAGTTGACCCTGTGCTTGTGTCCATTGTGTTGCTAGACATTGTTGTAAGGGACGCGTGTATAGACTTGCGTTTGGGACAATGGCTATGCATGGAGACATCATGCCTAGGAGTTTCATTACAAACCTCACTTGATAGTGTTGGTTTGGGTGCATGTTTAGTATTACGTTTTGGGAGGCTTGTACCCTTTGTGGACTTGGAGTGGCAATCCCTTTTTGTGTGTTGATTGTTGCTCCTAAGTACTGTTGTATTTGACACGGTTGTAGATGTGATTTTTGGTAGTTTATAGAGCACCCTAGTTTGAGAAGGGTTTGTATGATGTATTTTGTGTGTAGAAGACAGTTGCTGAGTGCTGGATTTTATTAACCAATCCTCTACGTAAGGAAATACGTGTAGTCCTGTTGTTTGAGCAAGGGAATGACGTCTTGAAGTGTCACCATGTGAAAGTGATCTGATTTGATGTAAAGATTTAGTGTTCTGAGGTCTAATATGGGTCTCAGTGTTTTGTCCTTTTTTGGGATTAGGAAATACAGGGAGTAAACACCCTTTCCCTTTTGATGGTTGGGCACTAGTTCTATTGCTTCTTTTTGTAACAAGCTTGAACTTCTAGCTGTAACAGATCCAAGTGTTGTTTGGACATGTTGTGTGCTCTTGGAGGCACATCTGGTGGCAAATGTAGGAATTCTATGCAATAGCCATGTTGGAAAATGGCTAGGATCCACGCGTCCGTAGTTATGTGCTCCCAGTTGTGGTAATCTGTGAGTCTTCCCCCCCCCCCCCCTCCCTCCCCCCACTGGTGTTGTGTGGTGGGGGTTTGTGACGTTGAAGTCACTGTTTAGTTTAGTTTGTGGGGTTTTTGGACTCTGGAATTTCCCCTCTTGTATTAGGCAACTGTCCACCCCTACATAGTCCTCGAAAACCTCCTCTCTGATATTGGCCCTGATATGTGGGTCTGACTTGTGAGGTGCAAGGCTCTGTGGTCTGGGCCCGAAACCCTCCTCTAAAGTGTGGCTTCCTAAAAGTGCCTCTGCTCTGTGGGGAGTAGAGCGCGCCCATGGCTTTGGCCTTGTCTGTGTCTTTCTTTAGTTTGTCTATCGCTGTATCCACCTCCGGCCCAAATAGTTGTTGTTCATTGAATGGCATATTTAGCACTGCTTGCTGAATTTCGGGCTTAAATCCGGAGTTTCGTAGCCATGCGTGTCTCTGAATGGTTACCACGGTGTTTACTGGTCTGGCCGCCGTGTCTGCTGAGTCCATGGCCAACCTTATTTGTTTGTTGGAGATACTTTGGCCTTCCTCGACAACCTGTTGGGCACGTTTCTGGAACTCTTTGGGAAGGTGTTGAATGAGATGTTGCATTTCATCCCAATGTGCCCTGTCGTATCTTGCTAGAAGAGCCTGATAATTGGCAATTCGCCATTGATTGGCTGCTTGTGCTGCCACCCTTTTGCCTGCTGCATCGAATTTCCGACTTTCGTCGGGTGGTGGTGTGTCTGCAGAAATTTGTGAGTTCTCCCTTTTTCGGGCTGCTCCCACCACCACTGAATCTGGAGTTAACTGTTGTGTGATGTACACAGGGTCAGTAGGGGGAGGTTTATATTTCTTCTCCACCCTAGGCGTGATGGCTCTGCCTTTGACTGGGTCTTGAAACACCTGTTTAGCGTGTTGTAACATGCCTGGCAGCATTGGCAAGCTTTGGTATTGGCTGTGCGTAGATGACAGGGTGTTGAACAAGAAGTCATCTTCTATGGGCTCTGCATGCAATGCAACATTATGAAATGCAGCTGCCCTGGAAACCATTTGCATGTAATCAGTACTGTCTTCAGGTGGTGAAGGTCTTGCCGGGTAGCATTCGGGACTATTGTCAGAGACCGGTGCGTCATACAAATCCCATGCATCCGGGTCATCTTGACTCATCCCTGTGTGCGTTGGTGACTACATCATTGGGGGTGTTACTACCGGGGACAGATGTGGCGAATGTAATGGTGACTTGTGGCGAAAATTGTGGTGGAGTTTTCTCTTTTGCCACTTTTGCCTTTGGCTGCACTTCTACCTCTTGGAATGCGAGCTTCCTTTTCATTTTGATTGGAGGAAGAGTTCTAATTTTCCCCGTGTCCTTTTGGATATGGAGCCTTCTTTGTGTATGGTCAGGCTCTCCCATGCCCAGCTCTTGTTCAAATCTGTGGCCTTTAAATGTGTGGAAAGGCCTTGTTCCTCTGTATAGGAGCTTTGTTTCGGCTCCGAGGAAGAATGTTTCAGTACCAACATTTTTTTGACAGTCTTTCTCGGCTCCGAGGAAACCTTTTTGATTTTCGGTGTGCCGAACTCTCGGTGCCGTGTCTGTTCGGAGCCGGTCTCTCGACCGGAGTCTGATGTCTTCGGCTGCTGGGAGGCCTTTTTCGGTGCCGATGTTTGGTCACTGTGTTTTCGGGTAAAGCCATGGCCTGTTGGCGGTGGCATCCCCTGGGCCTTCATGATTTTCGAGTGAGTTTTTGCTGGGGCTGGTTTACTCACGGTTTGCTGCGTCTTCGGCTGCTCACTCTCAGACTCGCCTGAGTCCGAATCTCTAATGGCAAATGTCTCCTCTTCTTCGACGTCGGTGTGTCCGGCCGGTGTCGACGCCATTTGGAGTCTTCGAGCACTTCGATCCCGCAGTGTCTTCTTGGATCGAAATGCCCGACAGGCCTCGCAAGTATCCTCGTGTTTGGGGGACAAACACAGATTACAGACCAAGTGTTGGTCTGTATAAGGATACTTTGCGTGGCAGTTGGGACAGAAGCGGAAGGGGGTCCGGTCCATGAGCGTTGAAGATGGACACGGTCAGGCTGACCAGGCCCCGCCGAGGCGCGGAAACCCCGAAGGGCTGACGGAACATTTGTTTCTTCGGTGTCAATGTGCTAGCACTAACCCGGTACCGAGCGCAAACAATACAGTCTATTCCAATGGATAACTATCTTTTCCGAACCGAAACACGGAGCGTAGAGGAACACGTCCGAACCCGATGGCGAAAAGAAAACAATCTAAGATGGAGTCGACGCCCATGCGCAATGGAGCCGAAAGGGAGGAGTCCCTCGGTCTCGTGACTCGAAAAGACTTCTTCGAAGAAAAACAACTTGTAACACTCCGAGCCCTACACTAGATGGCAGGATAATGCACAGCATGTGAATCTGCAGCTACACATGCCATCGAACATATATATATATATATATATATATATATATATATATATATATATATATATACATACACACACCTGGCAGCATGGGCAAAAACTGAGAATCCCTCTGTGTGGAAGCTAGGGTGTTGAAAAGAAAGTCCTGTTTTAGGGTGTTCTTTGTGTACCTCAACATTATGAACACTAGGAATAACCTGCTGTTAGGAAGTTGTATCCTTAGGCAGTGGGGAGGGACGAGCTGGGTATAGATCAGGGTCCTTTGGTGTGGTGGGAATCGGTGTCATGCATGTCCCAAGATCACTTAATGCCTTCCCTCTCTAACCCCACGATGTCCAACTATGGTGGCCCTGGAGGTGACCCATCAAGTAGGTTGTGTGTAGGAGACAATGGAGTGGAATATTGGAAGGGTGGTGTCGGAAGAAGAGGTGGTTTGAGGAGGAGAGGCAAGACTGGTGGCCTGGTCTTTAGTATCCTTCCTGGCAGGAAGGGGGAGGTCCAGTGCCTCCTCAAAAGTCAGCTTTTTATTTAAAGGTGGAGGAGAGGAAGGAGTTAAAATGATACAGCCAGTACCCACTTGAATCTGTCTGGTGAATGTCCAATTTATCAAAAATAGGGCCAAAGACGGTCTAGAGTCTATCGGCTCTAAGGGCTTTCGGTATTGAAAGTTTGGGTTTGACAGGTTAAGCTTCATCGGTGCCAAGGTATAATGGAGTCTGCTGCCAGGTCAGCACAGAGGGTCAGACTGATGCCAAAACATGTTTGCCGTTTGAGGAGGTGGCAGTCGATGCCAAAGGCTTGGCCTTTGTGGTGATGTTCATCATTTGGCCTGAGGGCGGTGCAGCCGAGCCAGATTTTCAGATCCAACCATAGCCAGAAGTCAGTGGTGGTCTTGTGACCTCCAATAGTGGAAGTGGAAGTGGAAAAGCCACAGATTTTTATTGGGGAGGGCTTGGGTGTTGAGGCAGGGGACCACAGCACTCTTGGTCCCAAACAGGACAAATTTGCAAGCATAGCAGTCGATCTGTGATCAGGTTAAAGGCACAGATTGCACACAAGGTGTTGATTAGTGTGCAGATATTTTGCGTGGCAGCATGGGCAAATCCATAAGAGAGTGTGTGCCCCACCCACCCCCATCAGAAACACATCCTTGATGGAGCCAGTCACACGTGAGAAGATAGGCCCGAATGAGCGGCGAAGAAGAGAATCACAGAAGCAGAAAAGTGCAATCGAAAACACAGTTGAGGACTGTAAAGAACCAAAGAATCGTAACAAACAGAGTCACAGTATAGGGCAGAGGCACACATGTCCAAACCAGACAGTGGACAGGAAACAATCTAACACTGGAGTCCATGCCCATACACAATGTCACTGAGATAAGGAGTCACTTGACCTTGTGACTCAAAAGACTTCTATGAAGAAAAACAACTTGCACAACGCTGCAGAGCATGTGTCTCTACAGCCACACATGCCAGCGAACATATATTTAGGTCATGGCAGAGAAAATAAGTGTGGACAAAAAACATTAGAGTAACTGAAGTAATATACATAAAGTGACACATTTATTACATATCACATTATTAGCAGAGCAAAACTTCCATGAGAACAACAATGTTTATTGCACCATAGATTGCATATGTATTGCCATTGTTGAGGGAGAGGTATCATGACACGCGACACTCCCCCACCCACCCCCAATTCAACAATGATAATAAATTGCTTATTACACTCCGCATATCTATGATGAATAAACTGGTGCTGCAATGTCGGAGGGTGCCAGCTTGTTTCACTGAAAGGTGGAAGTACTATAACCTTGAATACATTTACATGTGTTTAAGGTGCTAGTAGTTTTAAGCTACATTTACAGCTGCACTATAAATGTAATTGGTGCCTAAATTCAGTAAGGTTCTTTAAAGCAGGGTATGTTATATGTAACAAGACATTATGAACTTTCATAATATTATTTTTCCAGAGTCATAAAAGATGCACTGGGCCAGCAAGGGAGAGAAACATTGTGCAAAGGTTATAGGAAGCCCACCATAACAGTACGTATTAACTTGTGATGTTTAGCATCGGTGGGAAGAACTGCCTAAGAGACGTGTTATGGGGCACAAAGGCGGTACATTTTTAGGTCTCTAACCAATTTGGCTGAACAATAAAGTTTTCGGGGGGGAGAATACTGGTATATGGGTTCTCTGAACATTACCACAAACATGAGTCGAACAAGTAACCCTTTAAGATACAGCAGACAAACTGACATTTGGACAAACAAACTTGGAAAAAGGCACATCTAGGTTTTAGCTTAGGACCAGTTGTGTACAAGAACAACAGGATAACATGCCTTTCCCAAAACACCAAAATATACCTATAGTGTATATATCTGAAATCTGCAATATTACCAAACTCAGTTCTGTTAGGTTAAATAAAATAAGCACACGCTGTAATTAGTCAATAATAAAATGTTATTTGGCCACAAAGCGATTCATAGATGAAAAGTGCTGAATAAAGAAATGTGTACTGTTTAAATATCTATGACTGTACCAGTATAAACCGTTTGGGCACATAAGTGAAAAGCATGGCATCTGAGATAACTTAAACAAGTTCTAGGCTCCTGGGATTTGTAATTATTTTTCTTAAATAAGGGGTCTCAGTTTAATCACTTCTACTTTGAAAACAAAAAAAATCCATTTTGGCATCTTGCTTTGGTCAAATTCAACTTTCATTTGCATCTTTACATCCCATACTTTTCGCCCCACTGTCTGCAACATTATTTTCTATATTTGCAGTAGGCGTATTTTTATCCTGTAGTATTCTCAGCAATTCAAGGTCTTAAAACAGAACAGAATGCTCCCATTTAAAATCTTTGCTAGGATCTGAAAAATAAATGTTGATATTAACTTATTTAATAAAATTAAAACTGTGCTAAATTGTCTGAAGATTTAGCAGTACATAAAAGAAAGGTAACAAAAGAATGTATTCTGATGCCTGAGCTCATGAAAAGAAAAATGCACTGCTTTTCACCTTAGCTACAGACTTCATGGTAATAGTAGGGAACACTATAAAACAGCCATATCAAATGGCGTCTGAACTAAAGGACAAGGATCCTGTACATTCAGCTTAAAACATTCTACTTTTGTTATGTCCTCGTAATTTTCAACTTGCCTATTTCCAACTAATATCAAAGCATATGCAATATTAACTTTTAGACCTGAAGTATCAATTTTTAAATCAAAATAATTGGGTACAAAATACCAAATATATCATGATAAGAACAACAACGGCAACAGACTTGGTTTGGGAAATCAGTGATGTTTGTCCAATGTACACTATTGATACAAGGTAACTCAAAAATTCAGTAAGAAATATAAAAATGTATTCTCTTCTTCCTAACTACAAGACAACACTAGTTTACCATACAGTTAGATATTACTTCCAATAAGTACAATATTTATTAAACATGTCTTCAGTTTGTTACATATTGGGCAACAAATTACAATATCCTGCAGCCACAAATTATATGCAGAGTATGAAGAAAATATTAATCAGACAGCCTAATCCTCCATTAATAACTACAAGAAAGAACTAGCAAATCAGATGTTACATAGAACAGCTCACTTAACTTTATTTATGCATGGAAAGTGACAGACACTGTTGTGCTGTTTGATACAAAATTGCTGAACTTCATCTTCAGAAGACTAAACCCGACATTTAAACATGCCAACAGGAACATCAAAACAAAATTATTTTCTAACCAACCACAAGAGACAGTCTGGTATACGTAAAGCAATGAAGAATAAACACATTATTTATAAACCAGTAGATACACATACACACACAAAGGTTTAAAACTGTTCTGAAAATGAAGTTAGCGGCCTTGAGTCGGGGAATAAAAAAAAGTCAGCAATGACTATTTCCAATCGCTGACCCTTAGGGAGACGGTAAGAATCTGTCGTAGTGCGGCTACATACAGTACAATTCAGGCAATTTTCTTTTGTCACTTAGGATCAGATTGCAAATTCACTGGTGTGGTGACAACGAGGAGGCAGATTTTAGCAGCAACCTCCACTGGACTGCTTGACCGGAGTGCTTTGAATTTTGACATTGGACTTTTCTGCCCCACCAGATGTTGCTCCAGGGCCCATTCGCTTTTTAATTTCAGCTGCCATTGTCATGAAAGCCTGTTCAACATTTGTTGCATTTTTTGCGCTGGTTTCCAAAAATGGAATTCCAAGGGAGTCTGCGAATTCCTGCAAATGAAAAAGTATGTTCAGATTATTTAATAAACAAAAATCAGTTAAGAAACTGACTATATCAACAAACCCAAACACCAGACATAAAAAAGGATACAAGGTAACTAAAATACCTCAATTTTCTTAAAATTTAGCAATAACAATTTTGCAAGTAATAGTTTTGATATATGCCGTATTACTGAGAAATTATCCAAGATCTGTGAGGCTTTTTTGCCAGGTCCTAGTGCAATTAGTAGTTAATTGCAATGTAGGTGGGTGTTCACAGGTGCCAAGTATTATAGTACCCTCAAATTGGACAAACAGGGTTCTAATCAAACTTGACCCTCTAGTGAGAGCAATCAAGATTCAATGAACTCAGACAAAATAGGACACATGACAACCCCAAAGGTTATGGTACATTCTGGTGTTAGTTCTACGTTTTTGTTAGAGAGGAACCAAAATTTGAGCAGGGTGAAATGTTACTGGGTGTCTAAGGATTTGAAGCTTCAGTGCCTGTCCATTGCCTAAGACGACCCAGAGGATGAGCAAGACTACTAAAAGCAGGTATCAATTTCCCTTCAATCAATGGATACCATGCATCTTTTGTTGCTATAATAACAATGACTTGTGTTCCAACTTTTATCTTCTAATGTACCTGGATTGTGTTATAAATTTCATAGTGCAAAGGTATGTTAATGTTTACATGTGTTATCATGCAATGATTTTAAGTAATTAAGCATGAATAGTAAACTTTAAACTTCTTTGTTTTAGTTTATTCTAGTGCATTCCGCAGTCTACAGCTTAAGAAGGGAAGATTAGAACCAACATCGAAAGGTCACCTGGGATTACCAGATCACTTAAAAGGATTATTACTGGATGGAAAGGCAAACTGAAGCAAGACTTCAATGAAGGGGTTGTTTGAACACAGGTGTCTGGGTTCAGTGCTGTCAACAGGAGGCAGTTTTGCAGAGCAACAGACCAATATATACTCAGAGGGCGTCAACATTTTGGGAATTAATAAGTTAACAAGCACTGGCAATGCCAATATGTCTGTCTTATGAATGTACTGTCAAGCCAGATGTAAAAACCCATGTGTGCTGACTGCCCTCCTCCCTTCTGTGCTGTCTGAGAGAAAAGCCATAAAATATATAGTTACCCAATACGCTTTAATAGCATTGCAATGCCGTGGATGTGCCCCTAAAAAGTTCAAAATCAGGCAGCTGGATACATAAAGTGATGAGATGTGTGAAGGGCAAGCACTTTTTTTTGTGGAAGCACACAACTTCTGCCCAATCTAAACAGGTACTTCCGGCTCCCAACATGTGGGTAGAGACAAAGCCCCCTCTTCTGGTGATACTCGCATAATTGTCTGGTGACAGCTGTGCTGTCATGCCAGACCATAAAAAGCCTTGTGCTGACCACACCTACACCCCAACCCTCTCCCAAAGGACAGAGTGCTCCAACACTACCAGCAGAGCACACAGAGTGGCGTGTTACCAGAAAGTGCGCCTGTAGGTGGGATGGATGGGTCAGGCTATAAAACTACGTTTCTAATACACTGGTTTAAGCTGATTCTCCCAAAAAAGCTTACTGAAACCTCTGTACCCTGAGGAACAACTTAACATTCCTTCAATGTGACCTGAATATTTTTCTGGAATAACAGTGTACATGAACACTGAATCTATTATCAATGCTACTGTAAACCCACACTCTTCAAATTCAGCTGTTGGTCTCAAGCGCCCTTTATCACCACACACTTTTTACTTCCTCACTACCAAACATTTCTCAGTACACCCTATATATTTACCTGTTTCTACTGTACCTACTCTGGATTTTAAATTTTCTTTAGGCTTGTTGCTCTCTACACATCCACACAAAAGTGGCCCTTGCGACCATACTTCCTGCATTCTTTGTGTGCTGCAAATCATTTCTTCAATTCAGATGTGTGATAAGTACTCCCACAACAAGTACATCCCTTTACTTTATTTCTCGGACTACTCCACAAGGCCCCAGCACCTCCCTTGTTACAGTTTAAGAAACTGCGTTGACCTCTCTCAGGACAGTCAATCCTCAATAATGCAGCCTCTCCACTGTCCATGTTTCTTTTGCTAAATTCTTTCATACATCACTGTGACTTCTCTATTAATTTGGCCATCTATACCATATCTTTAAGTGACGGATCCTTAGCAGCCCATAACCTTTCCTGTATTTTTTTTTTATCTTTGCATTGAACAACAAGTTAACTCTTTAGTCATTAGCCCAAAACTACACTTAATTGATAATTCTCTGAATCTGACCACAAACTCATCAATAGATTCATGTTCTAATCGAGGTTGAGTGTAAAATTTGTATTGTACCATGACCAGATTCATTTCCTTTGTAAATCTAGTTTCTGACCTCTTAAGTGCCTCATTGTACACATTATCCATAGGTCAACCATTAGGCCTCACTGCCAGAGGGAAGAAATTGAACATCCGCTGCCCAGAGCATTTAACAGTAGAGATTTCGTCCTGTCTGGTGAAAAGCTTTGTACATCTAATGCTACAATATAATTCTCAGACATTTCAATCCAATCACCCCAAATTACCGCCAGCCCTCCTAGTTGAGAATCTTACTGTTTAATGCCATACTGGGAGACTAATACTGCAAGAAATGTCCACTTAATCTCATGCAGTCGCTTAATATTTTAATAATCTCCAATAATTAAAATTGTCCTAGAATATAATCTCTATACCAATGTCCATTTCTCCACTGCTGTTAATGGTGTGCATATCACCATGAATTTGCACCTACAAGTATCTCAAATCACTGTAAATTATTGTATCCCATATAATAATGGCACTGCCTGCTTGAGTGTGCTGATTACAGCGAAGGATGCCGCTGTGCCAAATCCAAGATGGCATTAACTGCACAACATAATACTGGTGTGCAGATAACTGAAGGATGCTGCTCAGCCCAATCCAAGATTGTGCCATGCTGTGTGTGCTACGTATCCCCCACCATACAATTCCAGAAAATAATTATCGAAGCAGTGTCTCCTTGATGCGCAGGCACTTAGAGCACCACATACACTTTTCAGTGGCAGGTACTAGGACCATCCAAGTTGTGTGAGACAGTTGCTTCCGCTAAAGCCTCCTCTGCTTGTCACCAATTTTGTACTGACCAAGTAGTATGCAACATGGCTGCCAAAAGCAGTTTCAACTATTCTTTATTCAGCACACAACCTGGAGTCTATCCTCCTTGAGAGCCAGAGGCCCATTGACTCCCATGGAACTCTCCAAGCCTCACAATCTAGAACCCAAACATCCTTACATCATAACATCCACCATGGCAGGGACCGTGGGGCTTCACGCCTTCCATTCGCCACAGATCTTTTATGACTGGCAAACACTGAATGAGCCAAATCTTCAATCAAATACCCTGAGTAGTCACGCTCAACCTGTCAGCCAGCAAAATTGTTACATTTTTTGCCATCCTTTTGGGATGGGAGGGACTGACCAATTCCATAGAACACCAGTCATCTGCCCAGATCTCAGAGGCTTTACTGAAGAGGACAACCTCTATCTTGTGTCCACTAAGGTGGAGGCAAATCTGCTTCATCACTTTGTCACAACACTAAAGGCAGTAAAAAAAAAAAGGAAAACAAAAAACAAAAAAAAAATCTTTGCTCTGGTTGCTTAATCATCATGGCCAATTGACTCCACCAATTGGGTGTCATCGGCATACAACAGAATTTCAAGGCCAAACTCTAACATGGTTAGCCAGGGACACCATATGGATGTTAAGAGTCCGGCTTAATAAATACCCGTGGCACCCCGCAAGCATTACTCAGATTTATACAGAGGAAGAGAAACCATTTGACATCTACTCTGGCTGGTTGTGAGACCTCACCAAGTAATGACCCTATTCTGTGTCAGACCAGTTAGGGCTCTTGTATACCATGTATCAGTATCAAAATAATACGCGAGGAACACAACACAATAAAAACCTCCTTCCAGTTCATACAAATAGCATATATTTCTTTATCATTAAATAGACACTAAAAAACTAAAATCTGCTGAATAGATCACGAGTAATGATATTTAAACTGTTGTCATAAATCACTGCAATTCACTCAAAAAGATTTATAAAACATTACTTTTCACTTATAGTGGTAGTCTAGAAGTCACGAAAGCCAGGGCCAGGTCAAAAATCAACGTTTCAGGCCAACAGTGATGGAGCACTGATTGGATTCAGGGGCTGGGCTGGTCCCAGTGACTTACCTTCACACTCAAACTTTTCTGGCTCTTTTTCTCACTGACTGGCTCATCTGCAGGGTCCTCTGCAGCTTGGATCCAGCGTTGTACTCGACATCAGTGGACAGGGGAAGTCCAGCGGCGTGGTGGGGGTCTTTGCTCTTGACGGAAGCTCCATGTGGTTTACAAACTGGCAAAGCAGTGGTAGCGTATAAGCCTCTAAATTGCTGCCAAAAAACTATTACCTTTTAGCATTAGGGTCACAGAGCTGCACCAATGGAGCCCAGAGGTAGCTGGTCTGCTAGGGACTTTGTAGTTGCAAGGCTTCTTTAGCTTATGTGTTCTGGATCTTAACAGGAGGCTAGCCAATCACCCCTTGGAATCCACTCACTAGTCCATGGCACTAATGGGAGCATGTTCATCCCTTGGGATTACTCTCTATAATTTTAAAAGCAGGAGTAGTAATTTATTTCTGAAGTCCTGTCTTGATTCAGAAGGTGCCGTGTTACTTGGTGCAGCCTTTCATTCCGAGGTCCACAGGTTTGGCAGATGCAGTCCTACTGTCCTTTTTTAGTTCACTAGTGTTCTGTGGCTGGTAGTTAGGTGTGTCCAGTACAATAAGCAACTCCTCCTGGGAAACCAGTTATGCAACAGGTTTTCCTCCTCTGGAAGACATGCCGGCCAGTCTACCTAGAGAAAGGAGAGGGCAAGGTGCAGTGTGACTCGTATTTGGCTGTGAAAGGCAGCTAGCCTTCTAAAGTCAGGCCATCAGCAGCCACAGCTAGGGCAATCATTTCAGGAGGACGTCACAATTCAGAAAGATCTATTACAACTTTGGGGCAAGAAAGTGGTGATTTTTTAAAGTCACCTTTATATTAGATGTTCGTGTACATAAGACTTCAGCACTATGTTGGGGTTATTGTAACAATTTATTTGATACCTTATAGTGCTGTATTTAGTAGTCCCAAATGGAAGTTAGTACTTAGCTATTGGGCTAGTGTTAACATATTAGTCAATGGGACTACCATCCTTGCTACGGTTAACACAATAGGAAGTTTTCACTTTCAGAACATAACCTTTAATATTTAGAACCCTCCGTTATGGGCTTTTATGGCCTAAGGAAAGTAGGGGGTCCACGTTAAACAGATGTAGAGCTATTTCAGTTTAAATTCCTAGACTGATGCAGATCAAAAATATCTGTGTATCATCTGCAGACATAAAAAAAAAATGTCCACTGCAGAGAAGAATTTCCTGGTGTACTTCTCTTCGGTGATGAAGACCTTCCTTTTTGGGTGGGTAGGTACGTGGTTTCTGTACCAACTCTAACATATGTCTGGTGCACCCACTGGTTCATCGTTACTGACTCCCAAAGGCAATTTTCTCCCTGACCCGTTGAGCTAGGGATGGCATGCGGCAGCTACAAAGTTACACCAGTTTTTGGGAAGCGCTGCTCTTCTAGCCTGAAGATCTGCCGCACCTGGCCTCTGGTTCCCATTGGATGCATAGTCCTAGTGATATCTAGCTGTCACCTGGCATATTATGGTCTGATGTGACCTCCAAAATAGTTGATGCCCCATTTACACAAGTCATGAAAAGTCATGGAGCCAGAGCAGTGGTACCAGAGGGCTCCGAAATCCCATGCCATTTCAGTTTTCATTTTGTTTGTAGAGCATCATCTATGCGTTTCCCCAACAGGGAGATTCCATAAGGTAGCACACCTAACATCTCTGCTTGGACATTCAGGTGGAACATGGTGGATCTCAGCCAGCTCTTCCTTCTCATAACAGCTGCTCCTGCCCAACTACAGAAACCTGTTTGAAACATCTACTGCAACATTTATTATGGCTTTGGATTCTGTGCTCCCTCTTTGATACTAGGGTTAGCAGCCTCTTTTCTAGGATGAGGCTGATCAGGGGAGAGATGCCATGCTAAAATCAGCTGATCAAGTGAGTCCAATATCACCAATGTATATTTACTCTTGACTGAAATAGCCATTGAACAAACGTTACCGCCAATAACCGTCTATCGGCCTGCCATCTATCGGGAGACACAAACAATGGGGTAACTGAGTTTTTTGATCTTCGTTGCTTGTAGACAATCACAGAATCTGGATTTAGATTGCCTGTAAAGCAGGAGTATCTGTATGCCTCAAAGCCTCTAAAAATGGTGTGCCACCGATGAGATTGCAGCCAGTGTCTACATTAACTTTTAACCTTATGAATTAAACAAAATCCAGAATGGGTATGATCTTGTGGGTTTACCTTACTGTTCCTTAAAATAAAAAAGGAAGTGCTGCAGATCCTTTGAAAGACTGAATTTCTTAGTCACTCTCTCCATTAGAGCATGAAAATGGGCTATGTCTTCTGGAGGGGAATATGGCTGTATGGGTGACTTGTCACCCCCTTGGGAATTATATAATCATCCTATTCTGAATAAATGGACTCTGACAAGTCTTCTTCCCTCATATCCTTAGGTGTTGAAGAGACCTAGGGCTGTCTGACAGCACTTTGAGATGTGCTCGCCGAAGGTGGCGGAGGCGGCAGAGGATTCACAGGTGATGGAGGAGTTGTAGGTGGGGGTGGATGCGAACTGAGTGTAGGTGGCCCAATAGGCTATTGTGGGAACAATCTTCCGAAAGTGTCTATCATCTGCTTTAGAGTAAACATGAAGGCAACTGGCATCTGTATGACCTATGGTTCTTTGTAACAATGATGAGGTCTACCAGAGATTGGGGAGGAGGGTGCTCTGAAGAGTCGCTGAAAGTCATACTCCTGGTAGGCCACCTCCTCATCTAATGGCTCTTCCTCAAATTTCTGTAAGTACAGCACATCTGTGTCACACTGTAGGATGCCCCGAAAGAGTTGATTGCTAAAGTCTGCCTCCAGACCAGAATCTTGATGGGCAGGATTGTATTCCCCTTCTAGGGTAGAAAGATAGCTTCTGATGGAAAATTTGTCATCAACCGTTGAAAACAAGGCTATGGGTATCACCATCAACCAATACACCTCTTTGGGACCATCACCAATGGTGTTGTCGAGGAAAGGGATGGTGTTGACGGGGTAGTCATAGATGATCTCATTACGATTGTTGAAAATGGTCTCACAGGTGACAACAGAGTTATCATCAGCAATGTTGCTGGCAACAGTAGCTTCTTTCTCATCCATGGGGATGACAGAAAAGCCACCAGTGAGGATGGCACCTTTGTGATATCGCCCAGAAAGCTGGATTTTCGTGCAGTTTTATTTAGTATGATGATGCATGTACTTCCTGGAGTGTTTACCTTTAGGAACTCCTTTTTCTTCATGTTAGGTTGTAGTAGATGCTTTAGGGTGCAAGTGCAGCGCTGCAAACTCTACATGTTTCCATCTTGGTGCTGCTTTTGTAGAAGTGCTTGGTGGAGCACTTTTCACTGAATCATCACCAGAGGAGCGGGCATTTTTTTTTTTTTAATGTACATATGTTTCCAACCTTATCACCCTAGCCTTTAGAGTTTTAGAGGGACAAGTCTGACATATGTCCCAGCATGAAGCTTGCTGCACTGGATAGAGGCAATAAACAAGCTGCTCATGTGGATCACCTGTATACATTTTCTATACACAAGTAAAGCAGGGTTGCAAACTAGATTTTCTCCGTCAGTCAGGACAGTTGGTAAAAGAGAGAAGTCTCCATGGTCCACAAAATGGATCTTTCACAGAAAATTACACTAAACAACGTACAGTATGAAAAATCCATGCTGGAGAACCAAGAGACCTTGAAGGCTAACATGACCAGCAGAGTTGCAGTCTCTCTTGCAGGCAATGCACTGGAAGAGGTTGAGGCCTTAACCTACCAGGGCAGTGTCACAGACCAGCAGGGCAGCACAGACACCAGTGTTAAGGCAAGAACCAACAAAAGCAAGGGCTGCTTTCATTCAGCTAAAGATCTTCAGTGCCAAGGACTTAACGTGGGAAACCAAGAACAGGCTTTTTAACACTACTGTTATATCTGTCCTTCTGAATGGATCAAAAACTTAAAAGACAAGAGTAACCACCATCAATAAAGTGCAGACCTTAACCAACACCTGTATGAGGATAATACGCCAAACAAATCAGCCAGCAACAACGACCTATGGCAGCAGAGTTTCCAACTCACTGCCCATGAAGAAATCCTGAAAAGTCACTGGGGCTGGGTAGGTGACACCCTCCTCAAACCCATGCAATTTCACCAGACAAGCTTGACCTGGAACCCTCAAGGGAAAAGGAAACTAGGAAGGCCACGAAACACCTAGCCTCAAGGCTGACCGCAAGGCAGATGATGGGCTACACCTGGAGCCAGACAAAGTATCTGTAAGTTACAACAGTTTCCCAAATCAGTTCAGGAAGAGCAACACTACATGCCACGAACAGATGTTTACAGGGTAAGTAACAAAATACATTTGATGGCATGTGTGGCTCTACATACACATGCTGTAGGAAGTTGGCTCTGTATGTGCTATTTCAAAGTAAGGAATAGCATGCACAGAGTCCAAGAGTTCCCCTTAGAGGTAAAATAGTGGTAAAAATAGATAATACTAATGCTCTATTTTGTGGTAGTGTGGTCGAGCAGTAGGCTTATCCAAGGAGTAGTGTTAAGCATTTGTTGTACATACACATAGACAATAAATGAGGTACACACACTCAGAGACAAATCCAGCCAATAGGTTTTTATATAGAAAATTATCTTTTCTTAGTTTATTTTAAGAACCACAGGTTCAAATTCTACATGTAATATCTCATTCGAAAGGTATTGCAGGTAAGTACTTTAGGAACTTCAAATCATCAAAATTGCATGTATACTTTTCAAGTTATTCACAAATAGCTGTTTTAAAAGTGGACACTTAGTGCAATTTTCACAGTTCCTAGGGGAGGTAAGTATTTGTTAGGTTAACCAGGTAAGTAAGACACTTACAGGGCTTAGTTCTTGGTCCAAGGTAGCCCACCGTTGGGGGTTCAGAGCAACCCCAAAGTCACCACACCAACAGCTCAGGGCCGGTCAGGTGCAGAGTTCAAAGTGGTGCCCAAAACACATAGGCTAGAATGGAGAGAAGGGGGTGCCCCGGTTCCGGCCTGCTTGCAGGTAAGTACCCGCGTCTTCGGAGGGCAGACCAGGGGGGTTTTGTAGGGCACCGGGGGGGACACAAGCCCACACAGAAATTTCACCCTCAGCAGCGCGGGGGCGGCCGGGTGCAGTGTAGAAACAGGCGTCGGGTTCGCAATGTTAGTCTATGAGAGATCTCGGGATCTCTTCAGCGCTGCAGGCAGGCAAGGGGGGGGTTCCTCGGGGAAACCTCCACTTGGGCAAGGGAGAGGGACTCCTGGGGGTCACTTCTCCAGTGAAAGTCCGGTCCTTCAGGTCCTGGGGGCTGCGGGTGCAGGGTCTCTCCCAGGCGTCGGGACTTTGAATTCAAAGAGTCGCGGTCAGGGGAAGCCTCGGGATTCCCTCTGCAGGCGGCGCTGTGGGGGCTCAGGGGGGGACAGGTTTTGGTACTCACAGTATCAGAGTAGTCCTGGGGTCCCTCCTGAGGTGTCGGATTTCCGCCAGCCGAGTCGGGGTCGCCGGGTGCAGTGTTGCAAGTCTCACGCTTCTTGCGGGGAGCTTGCAGGGTTCTTTAAAGCTGCTGGAAACAAAGTTGCAGCTTTTCTTGGAGCAGGTCCGCTGTCCTCGGGAGTTTCTTGTCTTTTCGAAGCAGGGGCAGTCCTCAGAGGATGTCGAGGTCGCTGGTCCCTTTGGAAGGCGTCGCTGGAGCAGGATCTTTGGAAGGCAGGAGACAGGCCGGTGAGTTTCTGGAGCCAAGGCAGTTGTCGTCTTCTGGTCTTCCTCTGCAGGGGTTTTTCAGCTAGGCAGTCCTTCTTCTTGTAGTTGCAGGAATCTAATTTTCTAGGGTTCAGGGTAGCCCTTAAATACTAAATTTAAGGGCGTGTTTAGGTCTGGGGGGTTAGTAGCCAATGGCTACTAGCCCTGAGGGTGGGTACACCCTCTTTGTGCCTCCTCCCAAGGGGAGGGGGTCACAATCCTAACCCTATTGGGGGAATCCTCCATCTGCAAGATGGAGGATTTCTAAAAGTTAGAGTCACTTCAGCTCAGGACACCTTAGGGGCTGTCCTGACTGGCCAGTGACTCCTCCTTGTTTTTCTCATTATCTTCTCCGGCCTTGCCGCCAAAAGTGGGGCCTGGCCGGAGGGGGCGGGCAACTCCACTAGCTGGAGTGTCCTGCTGGGTTGGCACAAAGGAGGTGAGCCTTTGAGGCTCACCGCCAGGTGTGACAATTCCTGCCTGGGGGAGGTGTTAGCATCTCCACCCAGTGCAGGCTTTGTTACTGGCCTCAGAGTGACAAAGGCACTCTCCCCATGGGGCCAGCAACATGTCTCGGTTTGTGGCAGGCTGCTAAAACTAGTCAGCCTACACAGATAGTCGGTTAAGTTTCAGGGGGCACCTCTAAGGCGCCCTCTGTGGTGTATTTTACAATAAAATGTACACTGGCATCAGTGTGCATTTATTGTGCTGAGAAGTTTGATACCAAACTTCCCAGTTTTCAGTGTAGCCATTATGGTGCTGTGGAGTTCGTGTTTGACAAACTCCCAGACCATATACTCTTATGGCTACCCTGCACTTACAATGTCTAAGGTTTTGTTTAGACACTGTAGGGGTACCATGCTCATGCACTGGTACCCTCACCTATGGTATAGTGCACCCTGCCTTAGGGCTGTAAGGCCTGCTAGAGGGGTGTCTTACCTATACTGCATAGGCAGTGAGAGGCTGGCATGGCACCCTGAGGGGAGTGCCATGTCGACTTACTCGTTTTGTCCTCACTAGCACACACAAGCTGGCAAGCAGTGTGTCTGTGCTGAGTGAGAGGTCTCCAGGGTGGCATAAGACATGCTGCAGCCCTTAGAGACCTTCCTTGGCATCAGGGCCCTTGGTACTAGAAGTACCAGTTACAAGGGACTTATCTGGATGCCAGGGTCTGCCAATTGTGGATACAAAAGTACAGGTTAGGGAAAGAACACTGGTGCTGGGGCCTGGTTAGCAGGCCTCAGCACACTTTCAATTGTAAACATAGCATCAGCAAAGGCAAAAAGTCAGGGGGCAACCATGCCAAGGAGGCATTTCCTTACACATGCTCTGCATAGACCATAAAGCAGTGCCATCCCAAAAGCGGTGGCTGCTAGCCCATGGGTGTTGCAGTTGTCTGAAAAAGAGAATTGAGCACAGGTAGTCCAACATTTGCTTGTTGCCGTGCGAAAACATCCACACAGTAATGTTTAGTAAATGTGTGCAGATATGAACATGTGGCTGCATCGCAGATGTCAATTATTGGCATATTACCCAAAAAGGCCATAGATGCACCTACTTTGTGTCAAGTGTGCTCTGGGAAGGGGGGGGGAATGGGTAGAATTATTTTAGCTTTAGTATAGCATGTTTGGATAAATGTGATTATCCATCTTGATATGCCTGCTTTAGATATAGCCTTCCCTGTATGTGGAGGTGAGAAAACGACAATTGTTTAGTCTTACAAGAGTCTTTAGTCCTATCAATATAGTACATTAATGCTCTTAACATCTAAGATGTGTACAGCTCTTTCAGCAACTGAATCAGGCTAAGGAAAGAAAATTGGCACCGCAACCGATTGGTTCAGTTGGAAAGGGGAAACCACTTTTGGAAGAAATTTTTGATTGGTACGAAGGACCACCCTATCCTTATGTATTTGCAAAAAAGGTTCTTCTAAGGTTAATGCCTGAAGCTCACTCACACGTCTCACTGAAGCGATTGCCACCACAAATTCTACTTTCTAAGATTAAAACTGGATTGGACATTTATGTAAAGGTTCAAATGAGGGTCCCATAAGTTTCGTAAGTACAATATCAAGATTCCACATTGGTGCTGGGGTCATCCTAGGTAGAATCCCTCAAGACCTTCTGTAAGTGCTTTAATAACTGGAATTTTGAATAATGTTAAATGTGGTCTGTTTTGTAGATACGCTGCTACTGCTAAGTGTCGCTGTATTGAGGTATATGCTAGGTCACAAGTTTGCAAGTAGAGCAAATAAACAATATTTTGAATAGATACATTAAATTGACCAATTTGTTTGCTCCGACAGTAAATAACAAACCTTTTCCATTTAGTGACGTAGCATGCTCTGGTTGTGGGTTTACCTGCTTCCTCAAGAAGAGTCATGCATTGTGGTGGTAACTGTAAATATCCAAACTCTATGACCTCAGGAGCCAAATCGCGAGGTTGAGTTCTTTGGGATTTGGGGGTCTGATTTCTCCATGGTTCTGAGTGAGAAGGTCTGGGCGTAGGGTAAGATTCTTGTGTGGAACTACTGAAAGTTCGAGTAGTGTTCTGAACTATGGTCGACATGCCCAAGTGGGAGCCACCAGAATGAGGGTGAGAGGATTGTCTGAAGTTCCTCACCACAAGGAGAGAGAGGTGGAAAGGTGTAAGTAAATATCCCTGACCAACTCATCCATACAGCATTGCCTTTGGAGAAAGAGAGTGGGCGCTTGGAGGCGAGGATGGGCATTTTGAGTTGATTCTGTTGCGAACAGATCTGTGTGTGGAAACCCCCTCCAACTGAAATTCTTTTGTAGGACTTGAGGGTGGAGTTCCTACTCGTGGACTTGTTGCCGCATACTGCTGAGTAGGTTGGCAAGATCATGGTCAGTCCCTTGGAGGTGCTCTGCTAACAACTGAATGGGAGTATGAGTGTGTCTGTGTCCCTGTTTCTCTAAATAAAACGCGGCTGTTGTATTGTCTGTCGGGACTAGAACAGTCTTGCCTTGGAGATGAACCAGAAAAGCTTTGAGTGCTAGGTGAATGGCTTGAAGCGCAAAGTAATTTATGTGCAGAGCTTGACGTTTGGTGTCCCACAACCCTTGTATTGGGAGATTGTGACGATGAGCACCGCAACCTGTAAGGGATGTGTTGGATGCCAGAGTGATCTGGGGAACAGAGTCTAAAAATGGCCGCCCTTTTGTCAGATTTTGTATGTTCCACCATTGCAAGAAGATTGCATGCAGCTGTCTACCAACACTAGATCGTATAACTGGCCCTGTGATTGAGACCATTGATTCACCAGACACTCTAGCAGCAGCCACATGTGTAGCCGTGCACATGGCACTATTTCAATACAAGATGCCATCATCCCTAGAATTCTCTAGACTGTTCATACTGGAATACGTTGATTGGGGAGTACTTGACTCAGAGCTGTTATATTCTGCATCCTGATTTTATTGGGGTAGGCTAATCCTAAGTGGGTGTTTAGAACAGCTCCTAGATAGGGCTGAACTTGAGATGGTTGTAGGTGTGATTTTTGTATGTTGACGGTAAACCCTAACTGGGTACGAGATGAAAGGTTGTGTGTGCTGAAACGAACTGGATTTGATGAGCCAGTCTAGAAATGGGAAAACATGAATACTTTGTCTGCGTAGAAGCGCTGCGAATATTGCAATGCATTTTATGAATACACAAGGTTCAGTTGTTACGCCAAATGGGAGTACTCTGAACTGGTAATGGGTGCCTTGTAGGACAAATCTGAGATTTTCTGCATGCTGGATCTATTGGGATGCGGAAATAAGCATCCTTTAGGTCTAGGGCAGATACGAAGTCTCCTTGTTGTAATAGTGGTATTACATCTTGTAGAGTGACCGTATGAAAATGTTCTGATCGGATATATTGATTTAGTCGTCTGAGATCTAGAATTGGACGAAGGGACCCATCTTTTTTGGGAATGAAAAACTAGCGAGAATAACTGTTCCTTTTTTCATGATTGGGTACTAACTCTATTGCTCCTTTGTGAAGGAGAGCCTGCACTTCTTGATTTAATAATTGCAGATGTTCTAGCGAGAGTTTGTGCTTTCTCTGTGGTATGTTTGGAGGTGTGGTTATAAGCTCCAGGCACTAACCATGTTGGATAATATCCAACAGCCACTAAATCTTCTGCCTCAGAGTGTGAGTGGTGTGGTGAAGGAGGTAGAGGAGAGGGTGGTAAAGGTGGAAGTATCAGATTGGTGGCGATGTCCTTTTTATTTTGTGGAGGTGGCTGGATATCAATAGCCTCCTTGAATGAAGTCTGGGGCTTAAAATCAGAAGATTTTGCAACGATCCGACCAGTGTTTGGTTGAATATGTATAGTTTTCTGTTTCGTATCAAGCTTCTCTGTCAGTCTGTAAAATAGGCTCTGGCGCTGAAACAGATGGCATCGATCCCAATGGTGAAACGTTTGATGACAAAGGTTTTAGTTTTGATGTCAAAAGCTTGATGCCGATGTTGTCAGAACCGAAGACAGGCTAGGTTGGGTCAATGCCAAAACCTTAGAGGCCTGTTTGTGGGGGAAGTCTTTAGTCTGGGCAGCAATTAATGGTCTGCCACCCAGAAAAGCCCCATGCGCCAATAGCTTCCAAGCCTCCTTTTAGAAAGCCTACACTCTGCCCTTCCTACAGACCTAATGTACTTTTAAACTGTAATATTAAAATATTCACATCGATTTTGGTGGCTAGGCTGCACCATGTTTGGTCTCCCCTCATCTCTACCCAGCAAACAGGCTTGATCAGACAAAGGCAAGCAAATGAGAACACAAGACTGGCGATAGCACTCATCGGAGTTGGCAGAGTGTCGGAAACAACCAATGGCCCTTCTCTCCCTCAATGCAGAGAATGCCTTCAACAAGATCAACAGGCTGTACCTGTCAAAACAGTTTGATAAAACATACCTGGGTCCCAACAAGAAATTGTTCATCCAGGCAAACTATAAACAATCCACCACCAAGGTCTAGCTTAGTGGGGAATATCAGACATCCCCACTAATAAGAAGAACGTGGCAGGGATGCCACACGTCTCCTCTAATCTTCCCCCTGCCCATGGATTCCCCTTATGTGCTAAACTGCAGAATAATCCGGATATACACAAAACAACTGGGGCTGAAAGGGGGGGGGGGGGGGGGGGGGGGGGAGACAGGGATCACTATTTGCAGATGACATCCTCTGACCCGGAGAGCACCTTACCAGTACTTCAGACAGAACTGGGCGGCTTCACATTAGTATTGAGCTTCATAATTAATTACTCTAAAACTCAGGGTATTGGGGTAGCGGATCCACCAGGCCTACTACGAAGTCCCATCCAGAGCAGTGGATACAACTGCACAGAATCCACCATAAGGTATTCAGGGGACAACA
The DNA here is from genome assembly GCF_031143425.1 of Pleurodeles waltl. Classification (NCBI taxonomy): domain Eukaryota; kingdom Metazoa; phylum Chordata; class Amphibia; order Caudata; family Salamandridae; genus Pleurodeles; species Pleurodeles waltl. The sequence goes on from NC_090444.1 coordinate 445,722,823, forward strand.
TACAAAGTCACTCACAAGGACTTTATGCCTGCAATACCCACCAGTGATCACAGCCCTATTTCAAGGACTTCTATATATGGGAAAACTAAAAATCTCCTGGCTGGGACAGTTGATTAGCCTGTAAATGAACGTCATGCCTCGCCTTTTATTCGTCCTGCAAACTCTCCACCTTACCATCCTAAAAGCAACTCAACTACTAATCTGCACAAAAATGCTTAACTTTGTATGGGAAGGCAAGCATCCATAAGGAACTAGGAGGTTCTGGGTTTTTCAGAGATAATTGCATACCTGCTAGAGACTCAGCTACACCCCTTCCTGGATTGGAATCATGACCCCTAGACAAACTGTGGGTACAGGCAGAACAAACATTCTCACCCACACCACTTGAAGATCTTCTGTGGTTACCAGGTAGGACTGGACTTGCCTCCCTCTTCTTCCATTAACGCCCAAGCTATTGATCCGTTAGAACATGGTATGTAGTAAGCAGGTGTTTCCTATCTACCCATTTCTCCTCAACCTTTTAACTAATAAGCCGGATTTTCACAAAGAGGCGCTGCATCCAGGCGTCCTCATATGAAACAGAGGCCACCCACCATGCATGAAAGATTTTTACAATGTTGAGGGCCTGCGACAGAGGCAGGATCTAGTCGAAAGTTTTGCTCTGACGGTATGAAATACATATAGACTCAAGCCCTACACTGCACAGGGGAGAGAACTTGCTCAGAGTGCGTTCCTGATGGACGAAGCACAAATTGAATCCTTGTAAACCAATACTATCAGCCACAAAGGCATCTCCTGGCCCTACTGGTACATATTACACTTCACTCCTCTCAAAAAGCAAACATATGTGACAAAGTGAGAAAGGGAGCTAGGGGTGGAGATCTCGTAGGAGACCTGGAACGCTATATGGCTGAGGGCCTCAAATTCCTTATTCTGCCTATGATATAAAGAAAAAACACACATACTATTGACACTGTGGTATTTCACCACAGTGCAACTGCACAAGATGTTTGGAAGTCCTGATGTCTGCTGGAGAGGCTGTGGCGACAGCAGCACATTTATACACAGGTGCTGGGCATGCCCCATGCATTCAGACCTTTTGGGACAAAGTCCTCCTCAGGATACAGACTATTACAGGTGTTATACTGCCCAGTGACCCACTACTTACCTTGCTGGGAAGCCCTGGGAAACAAAGACAATACCCCACATCTACACCAATGGGGAAAACTGTTCTCCCATGTACTCTCACCTGCATATTTGATCACAGCTCAGATGTAGAAGTATCAATATGCTCAATGGAGAAACTCAAGTGACAGGTCCTCCAAATTTGACGGAACTTGGCACCCATTTGTAAGGAAATGCCTCCTTGGTATGGTTACCCCCTGACCTTTTGCCTTTGCTGATGCTAAGTTTTGATTTGAAAGTGTGCAGAGGCCTGCTAACCAGGCCCCAGCACCAGTGTTCTTTCCCTAACCTGTACTTTTGTTTTCACAATTGGCACACCCTGGCATCCAGGTAAGTCCCTTGTAACTGGTACCCCTGGTACCAAGGGCCATGATGCCAGGGAAGGTCTCTAAGGGCTGCAGCATATCTTATGCCACCCTAGGGACCCCTCACTCAGCACAGACACTGCTTGCCAGCTTGTGTGTGCTGGTGAGGACAAAACGAGTAAGTCGACATGGCAATCCCCTCAGGGTGCCATGCCAACCTCACACTGCCTATGCAGTATAGATAAGTCACCCCTCTAGCAGGCCTTACAGCCCTAAGGCAGGGTGCACTAGACCACAGGTGAGGGCACCAGTGCATGAGCACTGTGCCCCTACAGTGTCTAAGCAAAACCATAGACATTGTAGGTGCAGGGTAGCCACAAGAGTATATGGTCTGGGAGTCTGTCAAACACGAACTCCACAGCACCATAATGGCTACACTGAAAACTGGGAAGTTTGGTATCAAACTTCTCAGCACAATAAATGCACACTGATGCCAGTGTACATTTTATTGTAACATAAACCCCAGAGGGCACCTTAGAGGTGCCCCCTGAAACCTTAACCAACTACCCGTGTAGGCTGACTGGTTTTAGCAGCCTGCCACACTCGAGACATGTTGCTGGCCACATGGGGAGAGTGCCTTTGTCACTCTGTGGCTAGTAACAAAGCCTGTACTGGGTGGAGATGCTTATCACCTCCCCCTTGCAGGAACTGTAACACCTGGTGGTGAGCCTCAAAGGCTCACCCCCTTTGTTACAGCACGACAGGGCATTCCAGCTAGTGGAGACAATAGACCCCTTGCTGATTGAACGAGGAACATGACGGTCAGCTAACGCGCTGCCCGTGAACTCCCGTCGGACGGACGAGAGACACCAAGCATCGTGCGATTTTGGACGTGAGCAGATCTCCCCCGGTCTTTGCTCGGGAGAGCCGCGGTGGTTTTCGCTTGCTGGATTCTGAACTTTGGAGCCCCTGGCGGCCGGTCTGTCAGGAGGGATTTTGGCGGGGGAGAGGATTCCCCCCGCGCCTTTGTACATTTTGGTTCGGGAGCCGGCGTTTGGAAACCGGAGCTCCCGTTTGGCGCTTTGGGGAAGTCCTGGAGCCGTGCCGGCGGAGCGAGCGAGGAGCGGCAAAGACGGTGACATTTGTTTGGCGGCTTGGGGGGAGTCCGGGGCATTTATTCTCCTGGCTTTAGCAGGCTGAGGCAGTTTGTACTACCGGTGCTGCCTTTCCAGGAGTAACGGGGCACCTAAGTCAAACTCGTATAAAGCTTACATGTGTTGCTCATTTGCAAAATAAGTAGGTGCAAGAGTTTTCTATGGATTAGCGGAATACCGTGTTCTTGGTATTGCGTTCCACAACTGCATTTTGTCAGGGAGTGTTAAGTTCTGGCTCCTTGACATCCCACGAACTTGTGTAAGCTCACCGCACTGCGCAGAAGGGATTTGAAGCGCAGATGGTTGCCGATTATTCAGCATTCTTGTATTCGTGGTGGTACACGGTTTGTTTTGGAAGTGCTGGAGATCGTGAATTGTTGCTTCAATGGGATTTCTTCAGGTTTAAAGGCCTTTGCGATAAGAGGTGGGCCATTGGCCAGCTCGGTTCCCTGTGGAGTGGGGGTATTTGAATCCTCACAACGTGTACTGTGTTTTCCAGCATTCCCAGTGGCCAGGGAAAGAGAGAGGGGGAAAGAAAACCAAAAGATAAATACTCCTTTTATCAGGCCTCGTTAATATTCTAATTACCCCCCCTATAGTGTCTTTTTTTCCGACCTTCGTCGGGAAAAAATTAGGAAGAAAAACGGCGAATAAGAAGGGGGGGTCACTGGCTACGGAGAGGTGTGCGACGTGGGAGATCTTATACTTCCCGTTGCTCTCTTCGTGGGAGTCTCCCGGAGACCCCGGGGATCTTCACAAGAAGTAACTTAATTGGGAAGGGGGTAAGAAGGGAGTGTGAGAGTGTTGGAGCCTCACAGTGTATGTCATCAATCAAGCGCCGCCCCAGGGGTGCCCGGGCAGAAGTCAATGACTTGTGTGTTGCCAGGAAAAGTAAGCCCGGTACCCGTGGTGCAAGTGATAATCTTCGGACTCAGTTGTCTGGGACTATAACAACAGGCATAGCGGACTTAGATCATAAAACCCACGGTGAGGGGTCAAACTACACAACATTACTCGTGGATCACCCTTTACCCCTCCGGGAGGAAAGTCAAATTGAGCTTCACGGGAGGAGCGATTTGTTGATTACAAGGTATTTTCAGACTACAATCCCTCCACCACAAGCCATGGCAGACGCTCAATCGGTCTTAGGCGAGCTAGGGGTTTTAAAGCTAGTTGAAGGTGGTTCAGCTGTTGGCCCATCTCAAAATCTATTAGATAAGGAACCAGCTACGTTGAGAGAGGGCCCTCCTAAGACACCACCCTTACTGGAAGTTGACGGTAATTTCTCTAGTGGATCAAAATCACACGACTTGGACGTACAGGCTCTGTTAATCTCTCTTACTAAAGAGATTAGGGGAACATTTGAGATTTCAGAAACTAATCAAAATAGGATTCGGGAAGCCTGTGAAGTCTTGGAAAGTAAAATCAACCTGTTAACAGACCGGTTGGGGAAGTTAGAGGCGGTGGTGGAGGCCCATGAGGAGCGAGTTTTAGCTCAATCTAAGGACATTTTACAATTAAAACGGGGAGAAAAGTTGTTGCAGGACAAATTGGAAACATTAGAAAATAACATGAGGAGAAATAATATCAGGCTCCTGGGAGTCCCAGAGGGCTTGGAAGGGGAAGATATTAAGGGCTATGTGATTACGTTGATTAAGGAGGTCCTCCCTAGTATAGCAGGGATTAATTTGGAAGACGATATCCAGAGAGTCCATAGTGATCCTTTCAGGAAAAATTCAGGAAGGAAGAACCCCAGGAGGATCTTGATAAATTTCAACACATACTCTATAAAGGAAAGAATCTTGTCCGAAGCCCTCAAGGTTGGAGCTTTCCCCAAAGGGGATTGGTCTCTTAGGATAAGATCAGATGTGTCTAAGGCAACTTTAGACAGGCAGTGGGAGCTGGGAAACTTTATGCGGGAGCTCCGTGAACTTGGGGCTACAGTTCAACTAAGGTTCCCGGCCGCTCTCCGTATAATGTGGAAGAATAAAATGTATAATATGAGAGATCCCGGGGAGGTCAGCACATTTATAGATCAGATTAAGGTGTCTCAATAAGATCTAGTGGAAAATTCCGTCCGGCGAGGAGTTCGAAGTGGGGATAACAGGATGGTTATCCCAGCAGAAATAGGGAGGGTTCCTCTGGGGGCGGGGGGTGGTTTTGGGGGTATGTTGGTGTTGGGTGTAGGGGTGGGAGGCACAGGGTGTTGGGGTTTGTTCTGGGTTTGGTGGGTTGAAAATTACAAAAATAAGAAAGTCCTCATATCTTGCCTACATAGGTCGGGGGGTTCGGGGTTCTCCTTTTTTCTTCCTTCTCTCTACGAATGTTCATGTATGGCAATGTAAGGTTGAGATTCCTCTCTTGGAATGTGAATGGGTTAAGGGTGCCTGGTAGGAGGAAGATGATCTTTGAGTATTTACGATTGGTTGAGGAGGAGATCATTATCCTGCAGGAAACTCACCTTCATCAAAGTGAGTGGGAGACCTGGCTTAAACGGCTGAATTGGGTTTCATCTAGCGTATGTTCTTCTCAAACCAGTACAATAAAAGGTGTGGCAGTTTTGATTAAGAAATCCATGAGGTTCAAGGCAGGAACAGTACATGTTGACTCCAGAGGGAGGTGGGTAGTGGTAGAGCTGTGTGTATGCGGTCACTGGATTACAGTGGCGGGTTATTATGGGCCAAATATTGACGACCCAACGCCATTTCAAGACCTATTTAATATTCTACTTTCAGCTAGGTACCCAGTGGTATTAGGTCGGGATTTTAATATATTGCTAGACCTTGCACAGGACAAGTCAACCCCCCGGGAGAGGGAAAAGCTGGGAAACATGGAATTGTCATTAAAAACGCTTCAAGTCTCATTATATAATGCGCGGTTAGAAGGGAAAAAGGACTTATTAAAGGAGCTGTCTTGTCAAGAGGAAAAGGTTCGGTCTAGTTTAGACGCCTTTTTGGAAAATCGCTGTAGGTTAAAGTGGGAAAGTAGTCAATATGCACACTTTGAATATGGAGAAGGTTGCAGTAAATTGTTAGCGTGGAAGGTTAAGTCGGACCTTTCCAAAAAGCAAATTTTATCAGTCAAATCAGATCTTACGAATCAGACCCGCACGGAGCAAGAAGAGATTGAGGAGGCATTCGTATCCTTTTTTCAGGAGATATATTCAGAAAGTTTGGTCAACTCGGAAGAGTCGGTAAGAGAATTTTTAGATAAAGCACACCTCCCAGCGTTAGAGGAGTCTAAAATGCTCTTATTGAACGACAAGCTAAATGAGGCTGAGTTGGTAGAAGGTTTAAAGGTGTTGAAAAAAGGTAAGGCAGCGGGGCCAGATAGTCTACCTAATGAATTATACAAGGCTTTGGGGGAGGAACTTACTCCATTCTTATTAGAGCTATTTAATTCTATGTTGATAGAAGGGGCCCATATTCCTAACTCCTGGAGAGAGGCGACAATCTGTTTATTGTTAAAGCCAGGTAAGGATTCATCGTCTTGTTCCTCCTATAGGCCCATCTCCTTGCTGAACACGGACTATAAACTTTATACAGGAATCTTAGCTAAGAGATTGGGGAGAGTCATCGGCAATCTGATCCATCTGGACCAAAAGGGTTTCATGAAGGGGAGGCCGCTTCACGAGATAACTCACGAGTTATTTGCTGCACTAGATTTGGCAGAACACGAGAAGGCGCCATTGGCGATTTTGGCTTTTGATGCGGCTAAGGCCTTTGATCGCGTTAATTGGTTGTTTTTGAAGGTGGTGTTGGAAAAAGCGGGCTTGGGAACCCCCTTCGTCAGAGCGATAGGGGAATTGTATAGATGCCCCTCAGCGAGAATCCTGGTTAATGGCCAACTATCACAAGAATTTAGGATCTGGCGGGGTACGCGACAGGGTTGCCCCCTATCTCCCTTGCTTTTCAATTTATACATTGAACCCCTGGCTACTTTACTCCGGTCTTCTAAGGAGATTATTCCATTTTGAATTGGGGGTTGGGAAAAAAAACTAGCGTTATATGCAGACGATTTGATGATATACAAGAGTGATGTTAGGTCTACTCTACCTAGGGTCATCGCCTTGATGGAACTATTTGGTAGATATTCCGGGTACAGCATAAACAAAGAAAAGACGGAAATAATGTGTTGGAACTTGTCGTATGCTTCCCCCTTAGTTAAACAAGAGATCAGATACTTGGGTATTCGATTAGCAGCTGATCTTAATGAGGTAGCTAAATTGAACTTTGACATAACATATAGGGACACCAAAAAACTGTTAAAGGTGTGGGCCGCTCTTCCTCTTACGATAATTGGAAGATCCAACATTTTGAAGATGTGTATTCTTCCAAAATTTACTTTTTTATTTAACACTATCCCACTAGAGTTCAAGAAGAGCTGGTTTAAAAAACTACAGGGGGCCTTATCCTCATTTGTATGGGCTTCCAAGGGAGTAAGGATTGATTGGAAAAAGAGAGTGGGGGGGGGGGGGGGAGAAATCGCGTCTCCTGACCTTTTTAGGTACTATTTGGCTTTCCAATTAAAAAACATTAGAGTCTTATTGAATAAAAAGTCAGAGCACGATTTAGTCTGGAGAGCATTAACGGCACACCTTGAAGAAGGAGCAGACCATTTTTTATATAAATTTGGACACCCCAGGTACTTCAAGAAAGTTCGTTTGAAACTTCCCAGACATGCATGCAATGTTTGGATGTATTTTCGGAGGGCGTTAGAGATACCTTATTTTTGTAATTCGGCTCCCATTTGGGATTCTCCTGGCACTCCGGAATGCCTTATAGACAAACTATCAACTCCTTTGAGAGCAAGTGGGATGGTAAGATGGGGCCAGTTAATAGAAGGAGTTGAATTGTTAAGTTGGTGTGCATTCCAGGAAGGTACTGGTGGGACAGTCTCTAGATTCAAGTACCTTCAGATATCTAGTTGGGTAAAGTCTCGTCGAGATGGAGAAATAGGGAGGAGCATATGGGAAGGGAAGCTAAACCAGAAAATCATTAATAAAGAGGTTGCAGTATGGTACCATGCTTTGTTGGAATCAGAGGATAGTGCATCCCTTCCTTTGTTGAAGTGGGGAGCGATTTTTCCATCTCTAGATGTTATAGCATTGTGGCAAAAGTCTTGTTCAATATTGTGGCTTACCACCAGTCCTGCAGGGCTGAAGAAAAATCACTTGTTTACACTGCATAGGGTTTACTGGACTCCGGCCAAATTAACAGCTATTGGGAAAATTCAGAAGAAGTGTCCAAGGTGTGGGGAAGATAAGGCTGATGATATCCATAGGTTTTGGCAATGCTCTAAGTTGTTGAATTACTGGGGGGATATAGGCAGTATCTTAAAGGTAATCTTTAATGTTAATTTAGTTTTAAACCTAGCAATAGTGGTGTTTGGGGTTCGGGAACAGGATACAAACTACCAGAAATTGTCAGTTCAGCAGGAGTATTTGCTGTTTATATTAATCCTTCTAGCTAGGCGAGAAATTTGTCGTAAATGGATTGATCCTCTTCCTCCTTATGTGCTGGATTGGCAAACAGCTGTAAATCGAATTTGTACATTGGAACAACGGGGTCCCCTGTCTAGAAAAGATAACTTTTGGTTGTATTGGGAAAATGTGTATCAATAACATATTATTCTATGCTGTATAGGTTCTTTTGTTTTGTCTCTTCCCTTTATTGTTTTTTGAATTTTTGAACTCTTAAAGTCCAATGATTAGATCCCCCCCCCCCCCCACCCTATTGGGGTGCTGCTTTGGTTATGATCGGGTTCTAGAAAGTAACAATTAGCAGAACAGGAGGGATGGATCATCCGAGGTATGGATTATATACTTGGAGGCACGCTGTCGCCTGCCGTGCCAGTGCTTTTCCTACCCAACCAAAGCAGGGGTGATGAATAGGAGGACAAAAACAAAAACAAAAATCCAGCTAGTGGAGTTGCCCGCCCCCTCCGGCCACGGCCCCACTTTTGGCAGCAAGGCCGGAGGGGATAATGAGAAAAACAAGGAGGAGTCACTGGCCAGTCAGGACAGCCCCTAAGGCAACCTGAGCTGAGGTGACTCTGACTTTTAGAAATCCTACATCTTGCAGATGGAGGATTCCCCAAATAGGGATAGGAATGTGACCCCCCCCTCCCCTTGGCAGGAGGCACAAAGAGGGTGTAGCCACCCTCAGGGCTAGTAGCCATTGGCTACTGCCCTCCCAGACCTGAACACACCCCTAAATTCTGTATTTAGGGGCTCCCCTGAACCTAGGAACTCAGATTCCTGCAACCTAAGAAGAAGAGGACTGCTAAGCTGAAAAACCCTGCAGAGAAGACAGACACCAACTGCTTTAGCCCCAGCTCTACCGGCCTGTCTCCCCACTTCTAAAGACACTGCTCCAGCGATACTCTCCCCAGGGACCAGCGACCTCTGAATCCTCAGAGGACTGCCCTGCTCTAGAAGGACCAAGAAACTCCTGAGGACAGCAGCTCTGTTCACCCAAGACTGCAACTTTGTTTCAAAGGAGCAACTTTAAAACAACTGCGTTTCCCGCCGGAAGAGTGAGACTTGCTACTCTGCACCCGACGCCCCCGGCTCGACTTGTGGAGAAACAACACTTCAGGGAGGACTCCCCGGCGACTGCGAGACCGTGAATAGCCAGAGTCCTCCTCCCCCACCCCCCAAACACCACACAGCGACGCCTGCAGAGGGAATCCCGAGGCTCCCCCTGACCGCAACTGCCCGAATCCCAGATCCCGACGCCTGGTAAAGACTCTGCACCCGCAGCCCCCAGGACCTGAAAGATCGAAACTCCAGTGCAGGAGTGACCCCCAGGAGGCCCTCTCCCTTGCCCAGGTGGTGGCTACCCCGAGGAGCCCCCCCTTGCCTGCATCGCTGAAGAGACCCCTTGGTCTCCCATTGGAAACCCGACGTGTGTTTGCACACTGCACCCGGCCGCCCCCGTGCTGCTGAGGGTGTACTTTCTGTGCTAACTTGTGTCCCCCCCGGTGCCCTACAAAACCCCCCTGGTCTGCCCTCCGAAGACGCGGGTACTTAAATTGCTGGCAGACTGGAACCGGGGCACCCCCTTCTCCATTGAAGCCTATGCGTTTTGGGCACCACTTGGACCTCTGCACCTGACTGGCCCTGGGCTGCTGATGTGGTAACTTTGGGGTTGCTCTGAACCCCCAACGGTGGGCTACTTTGGACCCAAACTTGAACCCTGTAGGTGGTTTACTTACCTGCAAAAACTAACTCTTACTCCCCCTAGGAACTGTGAAAATTGCACTGTGTCTAGTTTTAAAATAGCTATATGTGATTTATTTGAAAAGTGTATATGCTATTTTGATTATTCAAAGTTCCTAAAGTACCTACCTGCAATACCTTTCATTTGAAGTATTACATGTAAAATTTGAACCGGTGGTTCTTAAAATAAACTAAGAAAATATATTTTTCTATACAAAAACCTATTGGCCTGGAATTGTCTTTGAGTGTGTGTTCCTCATTTATTGCCTGTGTGTGTACAACAAATACTTAACACTACTCCTTTGATAAGCCTACTGCTCGACCACACTACCACAAAATAGAGCATTAGTATTATCTCTTTTTGCCACTATCTTACCTCTCAGGGGAAACCTTGGACTCTGTGCATACTATTCCTTACTTTGAAATAGTGCATACAGAGCCAACTTACTACACCATTCACAACTCATAAAACAAATGCATCAATCAGGAGGCATGTACATGACGATGTCCAAGACTCTGTGTGCCTTTGGCATTTGTGAAATGACTGCCTCCGACGCTGAAAGCCAGTCGTCCTAAAACACCACAATTCAAATTGTATAACTACAATAAAACCTGTGTATACCCCGTCCAACTGACCAATTCCCCCTACTGGACAATGACAAAATAGCCCACTGGAGGAGGCCTGCAGATGGACAAGTTATTTACCTTCAGTAAGGCCTTATCTGGTAGAGACAATATCTCGTTGCGGATTCCTTACCTTAGAATTTCCCCCAGGTGTCAGACTGGATCCGAGATTTTTCTCGAGCAGTACTCCTGCACACCGTTAGGTGGCGATCGGCTCTACGTCAGTTGTATGTGCTGTCCGGGCCGGATAGGATGTCGCAGGTCCTATATAGGCACCACACCCCAGAACGCTGCCATCACTTTCTTTTCACAAGTTTCCACGTCAGAAGCACAGAACCATGAAGAACACGGACCACTGGTGCATCAAAATCTAGGGCTCTGAAAGGGAGTACCTGTCCCTAGAAATCAGTTTGCAGAGTGGGGAGGATGGGTGGGTTGAGAAGGAATCTGCAACCAGATAAGGCTCTACCGAAGATAAGTAACTTGTCCATCTGACAGAGACATCCAGTTGCAGATTCCTTACCTTAGAATAGATACCCAAGCAATACCATCCCCGGAGGTGGGTCTATGAACTAAGACACTAGAAAATCCTGCAAGGCTGAACGGGCAAATAACCCAGCCCTACGGACCAGACTGTCTAGGCAGTAATGTTTGGTGAACATGTGCAAGGATGCCCATGATGCCGCCTGACAGATGTCAAGGACTAGAATTCCACACGCTAATGCAGTGGTCGCAGCTGTAGCTCTGGTAGAATGAGCATGCAAAACGTTAGGTGGGTGCTTCTTGGCAAATGCTTAGCCGATTTTAATGCAGAGTACGACCATCAGGCGATGGTTCTCTTCTGCACTGCCCGACCTTTCTTCGCACCCACGTAACCGAAAAAGAGTTGACCATCTACCTGGAACCCTTTAGTATGATTACAGTAGAACGCCAATGCACTTTTTGGGTCCAGGGAGTTGAGTCTCTCCTCCGCCTTAGAAGGAGGTTGGAGTGTGTAAAAAGTAGGCAAAGTGAAGGATTTGCCTACATGAAAGGATGTGACCACTTTTGGCAAAAGAAGCCCTAGTGTGAAGCACCACTTTATCAGGATAGATGGAAAGGTAGGGCGGCTTAGATGAAAATGCCTGCAGCTCACTCACTCTGTGGTCAGATGTAATGGCCATAAGGAAGGCTGTTTTCAAAATGAGAAGCCTAAGAGGACAATTGTGGAGATGCTCAAAAAGAGCACACATCAGGAATGTCAGAACCAAATTCAAATCCCTTTGGGGCATAATAAATGGTAATGGAGGAAACATATGGGCAAGACCCTTAAGGAATCTATTAACAATAAGAAACTTAAACAAAAGAAGATTGATCAGGCAACCTCAAAAACACAGATAGCAGATAAATAATCTTGGAGTGCCCATAGCATTGCTCTGCTGGGCCAGAGAAAGGATAAACGGAACCTCAGAAAAAGAGGAAGAAGGGGGTGTTGGAGGCTTGGGGGTCAACAGACTTGTCTGTACACCATGCGACAAATTCCTTCCAATGACAGGCGTATATATTTTTTTGGTGAAGGGACGCCTGACTGCCAAGATCACATTGTAGTCTTCGGGCAGAAGGTCAAAAGCTGTTAACTGCCTCCGCTCAATCTCCATGCAAGAAGGCGGCGATTCAGGTGGAGAACGTTCCCCTGCTGCAGCGACAGAAGATCCTCCTGAAGGGGCAGTCTGATCGGAGGATCACTGACCATGCCAATAGCTCGGGATACCAGACTCTGTGTCCATTCTAGAGCCCCAAGGATTACTGGGGCCTGGTCGTTCTTGATCTCCTTGAGATAATCTTACTGACTGAAAGCCCTACAACTGCCAAGATGAACTTCCACAACAGGATGGAAGCCGTAGCAGCCTGGATGAAGGAGAGATGCATCAAGCTCAACTCAGACAACACAGAGATCCTCATCCTGGGACCCTCCACTTCCACCTGGGACGACTCCTGGTGGCCTGCGACACTCTCCCCTCCCCCACCCCCCCCTTCCCCGAAACACGCATTCAACCTTGGCTTAATCCTAGATTCATCTCTAGCCATGGCCCACCAAATCACCTCTGTCGCATCCTCCTGTTTCCACACACTCAGACTTCTCTGCAAAACTTTCTAACGGATCCCAAACGACTGCTGCAAGACCATAACCCACATGCTGGTCACCAGCAGGCTCGACTATGGCAACGCCCTTTATGCCGGGGTGGGGGGTGTCAGGCAAACTGGCTAAAAGAAGCATAATGCTGATAAAGAGCGCTTTGTTTTAAGGGGTAAAAATAATGAACGGCACTAAGCTGCTCTAGAATGGGCCATCATTAACATCTGCTGTCATTTATAACAGCTAGGGGTAGGTTTGAAAAGGGAAGTGACTCCAAATAGTCCTATAAAATCCTATCCCTAACAATGACACTGTGGATACTTTTACACGTTAGTAAGGCCTGCCTGTTCAGAAGAGTATGTTTGACAATAATGTATTTCATTATATTTTCAAAAAGGTTAACAGAACTTAACTGCAATGTTTTAATACGTCTAGACGTATTTAAACAATTACATCTTAAAAGTTTGAAGACCACTGGTCTAGGCACTGCCTTCTTATACTGCTAAACCTAACAAAGATTATCCTAAGCCATATTGTAGTGAATAAGCCTGTAGTTTAATACATTATAAAAAATAAAAAATAAAAATTATACATTTTTTTTTCTCTAAACAACCTGAACATGTGCACCCAAACTAAATTGTGGAATGTTAAGCATATTGACAATGCTATGTACGAGTCACTGAAAAGAGCCATAAATTTTGAAAGATACATACAGCTCAACCTCTTATAAGGCAGGAAGGAAGACCACAGAATAAACCTTCAAAGCTATGAATGAACGAGCTTACCTTTGCTGTTGTGTAGTCTACTACTTTCTTTGTGGTCAAATCGCATTTGTTTCCTACCAACAATTTGTTAACGTTTTCACTGGCGTAACGATCTATTTCCTGCAGCCACTGTTTTACATTATTAAAGGACTCCTAGAAGATAAAAGGTTAACAATGAATACTGCAAACTTAAATTTTCTTGTACAAGAGTAAGAAACAAAGTTTTTTTTTTGTTTTTTTTTTTAAATCAAGACGTTGCTAAAAGGAAGAAAACCAGACAGCAAAATAAATCTAATGACATTGAAAAGGTTCTGAATTCTTTCAACTAGCTATATGTATCTTAAAAACTCACCCCACGCACTCTGAATCCAAGACATCTCAATACTATTTATTTAAATACACGCTCAACAAATTTAAAATGAGAAAAAAAAAAAAAGAGGCAGCTGTAAACTAGGCAATGCATTCACACAGCAAGCTATCAACAGGGCGGTTGAAATGTATAAGAGGCAAGTGGCAGTCAACTGTATGCATCTCCTAGTATACTGTGATAGCTCTATAGGGGAACGAATCACAGAGGGACCCTTCTGAGGCCCCCTAAAGGTCCTACAAGGAGCCAGGCAGGCTCGGCAATGGTAACTGAATCATGGTGTGCAACCCCAACTAAAGTTTGTGTGAAAGATATCAGACCTGCCTAGCTCAGTGCACAAATGATTAAACTTACAAAAAGAAAGGTTTAAAAGGAAATGAATGTGTTCGCGATTGCTAGAATCATTTGAACCAGGAAGGGGGATATGGAGATCGTGATACTTCACCCCCCACAAAGTTAACAATTTCCATGCAACTTTCTATGCAAGACCAGAGATGACTGTGCTTTTCCTCTCCAGCAGCAGCTTGTGTGGACAACTTAAAATGTTAATAAATAAAATGATCTAAAAAAAAGTGGTTGGAAAATGTTACATTTTAACTGGCCCACACATTTTAACATTTTGGAAACTTTTTAGCACTTGCAACGTGACTGAAAATAACCGTCATTCAAATAAATGAATGAAAGTTTCCTTTTTATTTTGGGATTTTTTGTTTCAACAATGGGCATGTTATTAGAAAATAGACTTCCATTACATTTCTAGCTAGAATCTAAGGACAAGCTGGTTTATTGATTAATCATGTACTCAACAGCATCACTAAAAACATGTGTGCTCCGACGCACAAGTTACTGGCATCTTTGTAAAACAGCTTTTCATAAAACTACACAAGTGGCAAAACAATTCCATTTCATCCATGCACAATTATGACATTTTCAGTAAATTGATGAAAAAACATGTTTCTGTATAACTGCATTTGTACCTGGTCTGTCACATCATACACTACTATGATACCATGGGCTCCTCTGTAATAACTGGAAGTGATTGTTCTGAATCGCTCCTGGCCTGCTGTGTCCCACTGTATTAAGAAACATACACATTGTTATTTCAGCATCACCATAAAATGAATGAGCAATAGTTCCAGCGTATGATTTTACCCATTCAGGATGAAATTTATATATATATATAATTCCGTCCACAGATGCACAATATACTGTTTAACAACGAGAAACCAAGGGCGTGCTTAAATAAGAAATTTAAACCAAAAGGAAGAACCATCAATGTAGAGAGCTTGATAGCACTGCCATTAATGGAAACCTGCATGGTTTTACAATAACTTACATTTCCAGCTTGTTTCTCCAGAAACATGCAGTACAGTGAGATCTCCAGCCATGCAGGTGTGACTGTTGGGTAAGTAGGCATAAGTTACTGTGGATCTATAGAAAAGTTATAACCAGAAAGATAATAAGTTACTTACCTGTAACAATAGGTTTACAACCTGTATTGCTGTAGATTCACATGCTTTGCACACTCCTGCCACCTAGTGCTGGACTGGAACAGTAACACTTGTCTTCCTTTGAAGAAGACCCTTCAGTTTCGAGGAGACCTGGGATGCCCCCCCCCCCCCCCCCCTTGAAACCCACTTCACAACAAAATTGTTTCGAAGGTCAACAGTGTTTGAAGCCTTGGGAGAATGTCAAGGAATAGTTAATAAAAGAGGAGCTGGGGTTAACAGCCACTCCCCTCTGGTCACTACATCAATCATACAGCATGCAGATAGAGGACATGCTCTTAAGCTCATTTTACCCATAGCATTGCTCAAACATTGACATTTTGAGTGCCAAAGCCACAAATAGATGGCTATTTTATCTTTTAGATGAGACTGACAAATCACCTACTGGATTCAGAGGCGAGTTTCTAAGGATCCCAGAAAGAATTACTGAGCACTGGATTAATTTCAGGTCCACAAAGTTTGTTATGCAACCACCTCACTCATGGCCAATAAAATGCACAAGTTAATCAATGTCAACCCCTTTGACAGGCTTCCCCATTCAATGCTGTTCCTTTCCTCATCACCCATGGCCGGTCAAGTGCTTTAAGACCAGCCAGCCTGTTGCCATGAATGATTTCCCATTCTGAAGACATTCTACTGCTAATTACCTAGTCAGATGCCAAAGACATGACAGCCAGCTCTTTGTGACCCCACCCCCCCATTAACACTTCAATCTCTTCATTTCTCTATTCCTCATGCACTTTCATCATTGCCCCTGTGAGTCACCTGCCAGTACACAGATTTGGATTGTCAAGAGCTTCACATCCAAGGTTCAAACGAAGAAACCCTCCATGTCCAACATTACTCCATTCTTTGATACATCTGTCAGGCATGTAGAGTAGGTTTTAATAACCCAAACAAATTATGAAGAGAACATGTAAACAAACATGCTCTACAGCAGAACGTGTCCACAGCGGACTTCAACCTTTGAATCCCCAGCAAGTTAGCTGTGTTTGTAGAACACGTTCGTCTGACAAGACTGTAGATCACTACAACAGACATCTCAAATTTTACGCAATATAGTGTGCATCAAATGTTGGCATTCTAGGTATGCTTTCTAGGAAACCTGCAGGTGCGGAATGTTTTGCATGTGAGCACATGTACAATGTTAGGAATGGAGGGTCGAGGATCAGTTGGGAGCAGTCAATGTATTGCCCAGGTCATTATTTTGTCAGTCTAATCTACGTACAGCTTAGCTTTGTAATACATGTTGAAGACTGATATGGGTCTGTGTCGTTCTTCAATCTGCCTTACCTGCACCCTAAAAAGATCTTAGAGAAGGAGGTTATTATAGGCTGCAGGTGCAATGACAAATGAGAAACACAAAGCAGACAATGTTACAAGTTTATCTGAAAATCCTGCAAAACAGATTTGCTTTTATCACTTTGTTAAATTTTCAAAGGCGCGCTGCCTCTTTTCTTATTTTCGATGGCAGCTTGTTCAATAAATGTTTGTCTCTTAAGCCAATCTTCAGCCTTATTAAAACTTTGTGACAAACAGTAGCACTGAGAAAAACAGACTTGGCAACTATGGGAGGAGTTATGGCAGTAAGAAGAGGCATTCCCTAGTCTGCTCTTTGATCAAGTGCATTTTAAACTCTCATTGATAGTGGCAACCTATGCAGTCTTTTTATTTCAAGATTTCTCCTGTATAGCCCGCGGATTGCTTTGACTGCTCCATTCAGCACAGCTCAACCCCCTGAACGCATTTGTAGAGTCAGCATACAAAGAAGTACCTTGAATAAGCCTGGTTAGGTGTATGGCCCTAAACAGGGTTGCATGGTATGCTATCAGAAAAGGAGCAATGCTCTCCGACTCGGTCTCTTTACTAAAGAGCTTGATGAAAGAAAACCCACATGTTTTTGTCTCTGCTGACAACCCCTGGAGAATCGGGCATCTAAAGGGGTTATGGCACCGAATAAACAACCCAACCTCCACTCCTAGCCTGAGTGTTTTGTTCAATTAAGCTTTCCACCTTTTGCTACATAAGGACATTTTCTAAATGCATATAGAAATCCAGGTGATACCCCATCATCATCCACTTAGTAGACTCATGTATCTTAAACAAGAGTGAGTATATTGTAGATTTGAGCAGGATACCACAACTAACACAAAAACAACACAGAAGAACTCAGAATGACTGGTTAAGAAAGACCCTCCCAGAAACATCTTTAGTGATATGGATAATTTGAATATGGTTTGATCACAATGGTCACAACCTTGTGGTTCAAAAAATATTCTTAAACGTTTACAGGTTTCCGATTAGAGGGTATGCAATTGAAAGTACACAGTAAGAGGTTTGTATGCCTTTTTATGGGTGAGCGCAAAGCGCTCCGCCCCATGCTGTAATCTCTTTGGGCTTCTAACCACGCCCATGTTACATCAGTCACTTTCACTGGTTTGTGGGCTTGCCTTTTAAAATCAGCTTGCTTACATTTGTGAAAGGCATGCATACGTCATGACTTTTCCGGTTTTTAGCCCACCTATATAGCACCGGTAAACTACTGGAACCATTCGAGGCTTGATGTTTTCAGCATGGTTTCCAGACTACTTGATCTTTTTATTTTCAACGCACTGTGATCGCGCTGGGGTTTACATAACACAGTTGTGCTCGGTTTTGCAGTTTTTAATTTCAGCGCGATCGCGCTGTTTTTTTTCCCTTGTAATTTGTGTGGCAAGAAAAGTCTGGTTAGGAATTTACCACGCTAATAGCTCTAACTCGAGCAAATGCGAGTCCCGTTGTATTGCAAATGCTTGTTTAACCCCTTCGCTGCCAGGCCTTTTCCCCCTCCTGTGCCAGCCCTTTCTTTGGCTATTTGGGGCAGTTCGCGCTTAGGCCCTCATAACGTTTTGTCCACATAAGCTAGCCAAGACAAATTTGCGTCCTTTTTTTCCAACATCCTAGGGATTCTAGAGGTACCCAGACTTTGTGGGTTCCCCTGAAGGAGGCCAAGAAATTAGCCAAAATACAGTGAAAATTTCGTTTTTTTTAAAAAAATGGGAAAAAGTGGCTGCATCAGACGTCTTGTGGTTTTTTCTCTGAAAATGGCATAAACAAAGGGTTTGCGGGGCTAAAATCACCAGCTTTCAGGAACAGGCAGACTTGAATCAGAAAACCCAATTTTCAACACAAATTTGGCATTTTACTAGGACATACCCCATTTTTACGATTTTTTGTGCTTTCAGCCTCCTTCCAGTCATTGACAGAAATGGGCATGAAACCAATGCTGGATCCGAGAAACCTAAACATTTCTGAAAAGTAGACAAAATTCTGAATTCAGCAAGGGGTAATTTGTGTAAATTCCTACAAGGGTTTCTTACAGAAAACTGAAAAAAAAAATATTGAAATTGAGGTGAAAATAAACAGCAATTTTCCTCTACGTTTTACTCCGTAACTTTTTCCTGCAATGTCGGATTTTTGAAAGCAATATACTGTTACGTGTGCTGGACTCTTCTGGTTGCGGGGATATATAGGGCTTGTAGGTTCATCAAGAACCCTAGGTACCCAGAGCCAATAAATGAGCTGCATCCTGCAGTGGGTTTTCATTCTATACCGGGTATACAGCAATCCATTTGCTGAAAAATAAAGAGTGAAAAATAGCTATCAAGAAAACCTTTGTATTTCCAAAATGGGCACAAGATAAGGTGTTGAGGAGCAGTGGTTATTTGCACATCTCTGAATTCCGGGGTGCCCATACTAGCATGTGAATTACAGGGCATTTCTCAAATAGACGTCTTTTTTACACACACTCTTATATTTGGAAGGAAAAAATGTAGAGAAAGACAAGGGGCAATAACACTTGTTTTGCTATTCTATGTTCCCCCAAGTCTCCCGATAAAAATGATACCTCACTTGTGTGGGTAGGCCTAGCGCCCGCGACAGGAAATGCCCCAAAACACAACGTTGACATATCACAATTGACAGAAAACAGAGGTGTTTTTTGCAAAGAGCCTACCTGTAGATTTTGGCCTCTAGCTCAGCCGGCACCTAGGGAAACCTACCAAACCTGTGCATTTTTGAAAACTAGAGACCTAGGGGAATCCAAGATGGGATGACTTCTGGGGCTCTGACCAGGCTGTTACCCAGAATACTTTGCAAACCTCAAAATTTGGCTAAAACAAACACGTTTTGCTCACATTTCGGTGACAGAAAGTTCTGGAATCTGAGAGGAGCCACAAATTTCCTTCCACCCAATGTTCCCCCAAGTCTCCCGATAAAAATGATACCTCACTTGTGTGGGTAGGCCTAGCGCCCGCGAAATGAAATGGCCCAAAACACAACGTGGACACATCACATTTTTTTTCTTCACAGAAAACAGAGGTTTTTTTTTTGTACAAAGTGCCTACCTGTGGATTTTGCCCTCTAGCTCAGCCGGCCCTGGGGGGGGGGGGGGGGGGGGGGGAAATTCCTGTCGCCTAGAGGTTTCTGCCACCCCCACCCCCCAAAACCACCACCCCCCCACCCCCGGGAGCGACCTTGCCTACGGGGGCGCTCCCCCTGTGTGACATTGGCCCAAATAAAATTAACAAAATCCCCGGTGCCTTGTGGTTTCTGCCCCCCTTGGGAGCAGATTGACCTCAAAATCGTCCGATCTGCCCCCAAGGGGGGCAGAAATGGTCTAAATACAATTTGCCCTGGTACCTAAAGATTTCTGCCCCCAAAGGCGGCATAAATGGCCTAAATACAATTTGCCCCTCCATGGGAGCGACCCTTGCCTTGTGGGAAAGTAATCCAGAGGTAGTTCAAGTACCTCAACTAGTGCTTCCTGCTATTGATCCTCTGGTAAGACATCAATTGGATAGGTATTGCATGGCACCGCTTCTCTTTTACTATCTGATTAACACTGTGGAGTTTGGAACAAGTGTTCTGCCCACTCCGTCAAACAGCTCTGAAATGACAGTCTGAGGTGTCCATGGGAGTGGACACCCACCAAGCATCAACTTTGTTACTTAGCGATTACTATCTATCACTCGCAAACGGATTTGGATGGAAATCTTGGCATGGTGTCGAAATCACTGAGGGTTCTGATCCCTTCCTGGAAGTCTGCCACTCACTCACCCTGGACACATCAAAATTGCAAAAATTGTGATGCTTCCCAGCGTACTGTACTACTTTGCAAACCTCCCACTCTTAATTACGGCACAATAGTTTAAGTAAGAGCACTCTCTCCTGGTGGACTGTATTTAATGGAAGCGACCGTTGAAAATTAATTTGGCCAAACTACGCGTACCACTGGACAAGGGAATCCTTGGCACCCCTGACTTCCATGGTTACTTCTAAGCAGCCCAGTTACAATGAATGGCCCACTGGATCGGCGGGGCACTACATGCCTGAGATTGCTTTAACAGTGGAGCAACTCCAGAGCGATGTCCTCAACAGCTTATTGTTCCCATGGACAAAACTCCCTAAAGTTCAGCCAGGATTGGTTCAGATGGTGGCTCTGACACTATGATGATGTCTCCACTCCACACGTTCAATACCCCTGTACACCCTGGTGCTCCTGCAAAGGACCTACCTACCTCCACTGGCCTGTTAAACGCTGGAAGGATTGCCCAGTGGGAGGCTGTGTGTATCCAGACAGTGGATGATCTGTACATCAACAGCACTGCTACTGATTTTTACACCTTGAGCCTTAAGCTGGGGAGAGGCCAATTTCTACTCTTTGACGAGATAATGCAAGCACTGAGGGTTTGTTGGAATGTCTACGAGACAGACGCAAACAGTACTACAAACCATACACACAATGGGAGACTGGTATGTTCGAGGATGGCCTTATATAGCCAAGTAATCTCCACCAGAGTATGGCTCCAATCTCTGATGGAACAATGGGAAGGCTTCTGCCGCACCTTTAATGATACTGACTGGAGGAGAGCCCTGGGATATCCAAGGAAGGCCTCCAGAAATGCAAGCTTTATCTTCATACAATATAGCATCAAGCATACACAACGACCCTTAAACTGCACAGAATATTTTTCTTCAGGCTTGCATAATAAACCGCCCCAACCCCCTTTGCAGCACCTACCCGTTGCTTGATTCTTTTGAGGCCCCTCCGCTGTTCCTTTCCATAAACATTATTATATCAGTTGCTAAGGGCACAACCATATTAATCCTCTCCTTTGGCACCTGCTTCAGACAAGAGCCCGCCTCAGGCTAGTAAAATGCTCTGGGTCACTACAACCAAGAAGTGCATCAAGCTGGAACTTCTGTTTATATTTTACCGCTGGAACATTACTGGATGGGAGAGGTCTGAGGAAGGGCAGAGAAATCAACCACAATGGTGGAAATAGCAGATGACTTGATTTTAGAAATAGCAACTGAAACACACTGAATACCATTGATGGTGACCCCAGATATGCACTATCGGCAATTCATGGCTCGCGTGCGAGGACTGCTACCATGTTTTGTATTTTACTAAGTGCCAATAAGCAGATTAAAAAAAAAAAATCACTGTGGAGGTGTACTCCATGAACACAAATGGAGCTGATACATTCCTGCTCAGTGACTCTATGGTCCTGCTAGCAGAACATGATCAATGGAATCCGAATAATGGATATCATTACATAGCTATCATTGCACTTGTATAAATCTGCTACCAGATCCTAACTGACATGAAAATGATGGAACCCTATTTCTTTCTGTAGTTTTAGAGTAACTAGTCTGACAGTAAAATATTTAAACTCCTTTCCTGTAATCATGTGATGCTAGCCAACATTGGACGCAATAATTATATTAGAAGCCGGACAGAAGAAAGTGAAATTTTTAGGAGATCTCTGAAGAAAAATAGCTCATTAACACTGTATATTTTAAAGTGTTCTTACTAATTTGCCTGCATTGTCCTCGTACTATACCACCATGTGATCATCCTCAACAGTGGCACCCAAGTAGAATTAGCATGTCTTTTGTAGGAAGCAGATCCAAAAGTTATTTCTTAACTGCTGTAGGCTCAAATCACAACAAAGTGATCATGTGCTGTTGAGTGTTTCTTTGTTGGACTATTCTAAACCTTCGGTGCACATTAACACACTGGTGACAAAAGAGAAGCTTGCCAGCTATTGATCAAAAATACTCCACGGGAGGTGGGAGCGCACACGGGTTGTGCCTGTCACTGTCCAATTAATGTGTAAGCGGAGGCTTTAGATTCTTATTTTTGCATATGGATTACACATAGTTTAGGCACAGCAGAAGACATTTTTCACATCAAATGAAAACCACCAGGAAAATGACAAATAGTAGGAGACGACATTTGATTAAAAGACCCTAGCTTGTTTTGAGATGCTGGTTGTGTGGGAGTTGTCAAGTTTATGTAAGAGGGTTTTCTTTGTTACTAGCATGGTTCTCCTCTGTTGCAAGAATGTTGGCCTGATGCTTCAGTTCTCAAGCTGGGAAAATAAAACTGTTAAATAAGGAGTCATGAGGGATCTTGAGACTGAAGACTACTTTCAAGAAAAGCAACTTACAAACGTCTCACACTAGATAGTAGGAGTATGCAGACCATGTGATCAGCAGCAGCACATGCTACAAAGATCATATTTGACAAAAACAAAATGATTGGCAAGATAACGGCCATCCACTATCTCTAGTGAAACTTATTAATGCTTACATTATTTCATGATGGATGTGAAAGACTGTTAAGCAAGTCAATCCACTGAAAGCATATTTAAGGCACCCTCAAAATGTTGTCAGACAACGGGTCTAAAACTGAGTCCCCCTACACATTAGTACCAGCCTTTTAATCAATAATAGAAGCCCGAAAATTGTCATCCCCAATGGAACTCACAGGAGGCAAAAGTAAACCAACCACATCACCATTCTCATCTTCCTCCAATAATCTGCCGAATACAATCCTGTTTCATGAAAATGTCTATCGCTGGCATATGCAACGAATAAAACAAGCTACCATTCTTTTATATATTCACAAAGAACACAACGTTGTTTTAAGTCTTGCACCAAGATTGTGGAACACAATGTCTTGTAATATCAGGTCCATTGCTTCAACCTATTCTGCACAAATGTTAAACTTAGTCTTTAAGAACAATGATTCTTGCTTCTCTCATCCCAATCTTGCTCCAATGTCCTACAAACATTTTTCCACATGTTTCTAAAGACACTCATTTGGCCAAAGTAGAGTCTATTGATGTAAAACTGAGTGTTCCATCACTTGTAAGGCAACATCAACTTATTGCTTGTTATTCACATTGATCCAAAAAAAAATAAGTTAAATAAAAAAATAAAAAAATGTAGATGTTGTGACGAAGCAAGTACAATAAAAAACAAGGACATTGTAAAGGGAGGAAGAAATTGTAAAAGAATAATCACATCAAGCGAGCTGTTAAGATGAAATAAAGACACTTGCATTACATAAGAAAGGTAACTAGAGCAGATTGAACGATATAAATGGAGAGGCAGCTTTGGATAGATTAGATTTTCCTTGGGCAGGGCAGGGCAGGGGGTTGATTTATCAGAACTAAAAACACTGGCTTTCTGCAACACTGGCTGCTTTGCTGCAATTATCAATAAATCTGTTAATATTACATACAAAGATTATGTGAAATCCAGGATAGCTCAGTCTTCTTTACATAACATCCAGTTATCTACATTATATGACTACAATACATTTAATAAATACCCAGTTGCTCAGAAAAGTTACAAGATACTTACTATTTGAAGTTTAATTGTTTTTCCATCTAATTCAATAGTTCTGATTTTAAAATCGACGCCAATTGTGCTGATGTAGCTTTCCGTGTAGGTGTCATCCTGCAGAAACAGAAAAGTAATTAAAAGTGATGCAGAAGGTAGATTTGAAGTGGCAAATCAAGTGGACTTCTTGGAACAACAAGCAGAGATTTATTGTTGGATACCACAGTAATCAGGGGGTTCTATTTAAGCAACATGTTCTTATTAATAAAGAAAAAGTTACTTAAATAATCTACTCAACCTAACTGTAATGCTATTTTAGTACACTGAGCCCCCATTTTCTTCATATCACATGATAGTGCACCATGTCTGCTGTAACATTCCAGTGGCATTACCTTAGCTCATTTACAGCATTGTCATCAGAGCGGGGCAAGAATGTTTCTCTAATCATGGTTCAAAACTATCACTTTTAATGAATATGTAACTAAAACATGTAGTGGTAGCATACTGTCGTAGCCGATCAGCGTGTTTTACATTGGAATAGTCACAAAATGCAGTTTTACTGTACAAACAGTAATGTTTGAATATCGAGTTTCATTGGACATTACAAAGTTAAGTGTTCTGATTTGTTTTTCTGCTATTTAAATATTTGCATCACTTCTGAATTAAATTAAATTAAAAAATATGCATTTGTAATTCCTGATATATTGTGAAATGTGTGCTATTTATATACAAGCCATTTAAATGGTGTGCTAGAAGAAAAAACTGACATCCTACACCCTTTTGTTTCACAAGGATTGTGAGAAGGTTCACTTCACAAAATCGTCTAACTGTAGTAAGAGGTAAAAAAAAAAAAAGTAAACCCCATTTTCAGGATAAGATGAACAGCATTTAGTTAAAAGACAAACTAACATCTGACCTCTGTCCTTGAACAGACAACAGATGTGTTGGGATAAAACAAGATTTAATTGAATCTTTATTGCTCATTCATTCTCTGAATGACCAGAATGTCTGTTCCTTTCCAGCTCAAGTTCACTTGCCAGAAGGGACCAGTAGGTCCTAAAAATAGCTCAACCTGATTAAATCTCAATCATAGTGCGTGGGCAAGTAGCTTTTTCGAGGCCTGACTAGAGAGCCAGCCTCGAAAAAGCTACTCACCTACTCAGTATGGCAAGTCACATTTTATCAGGTCAAGCTATTTTTAGGACCTACCCGCCCCTTCTTCTGGTGAGTTGACAAAGAACAGATTCTGTTCAGTCAGGAAGTGATGGCGCAATAAAGACACATTTAGATCTTGTTCTTATCTTGTCACATTTGCTCTGTGTTCAGAGACAGAGGTCAAAAGTGTTTGTCTTCTTATAATTACTTTTTCTTCTGACTGCAGAGTTCCAAGATCTTGCAAGGTGAACTGCCTGACATGCTGTACACAGTGTGAAATGAAAGACTGTAGAGTGTCCGGTTTTTATAACACATTTAAATAATTGAGTAAATTGTACAAGCATTTCAAAATGCATTTCAGTAGTTGTGAAAGCCCATTTTTTGTACTTCTGTGTGATGATATGATGAAAAAAATCAGAACACTTTTTTTGATGATGTTCACACTATATGGTTTAGATTTAAGCTGTAAGTTAGTGGGAAAGTTTTCGGACATTTCTTGAAAACTTACTGTCTGTAAATGCGCTACCACATCATGCTTTAGTAATACATTTCTTAGAAGTGAGTGTTTAAACAAACTGAGAAAAACTCCTGTCCTGATGGCAATGCTATTAGTAAACTAAGAGGCAAGTCATGGAGCATATGTACCCTCTGTGTGTATTCTTATTATACACAGAGCAAACTTTTAGTCTATTTCATCAAAACAAAAGGCTTTTTTTTTGTACAACAGAAGTGATGAACTTGCATATTTGAAGGAGCTCTCATATGAGAGAATGAAGAAAAAGGCGACTGTAAAATAAAATATTTGTCTAGGATCACACAATTTGAGAGCTGTTTACAGGTCAAGTAACATTAATGATTTTTCAAGGCCTGCAAAGGACTGGTACATGCTACAAGCTACAACTGCATGCAGAAACAGAAAAATTAATGTATTAGGTGGCTTATAAATTGGTCTATGTTTGAGGTCGAACAACTGCTTGTAGGCTATGTAAGGTAGGCTTACATGTACTGTCCATTGAAATAATAAAACAACAAGTGCACTTTAATGTATCTGAACAGCAGCAGGCTTTATCCAGCCGCTTATGGCTGCAGAGGTGCTGGAAGGGAGCTCTGTTAACTGTATGCATGAGTGTAACTTATTTCTAGTAGGTCATATCACAACAATAAAAGCAAAAAAATAAAAGAATCAATAAGGTACGTTATGACTTGCGCTTTTACCATCAGTTGCTAATCAGGATATAACAAAATAATTCTCAGCAAAATCGTTTGTTGCAGGTATGTTATGTTGACTTCCTCAATTTAAAAATCAGAGATTTCCCAGCTACACACACACACACACTACTACACCGCTCATTAACTCGGAGGACCACACATACAATATAAATGACAAGCTGACCAGAAAAATCGTTATTGTTTCAAACTACATGCACACACATGGATAAGGAGATTTAACAGCCAAACAGCAGTACTACGACCATATATCTGCATGTAAAGATAGCAAGGATACCATTTCTCTTCTCTCCCTTCAACCAGGCCAGCTCAGGAGCACAACTATACAGAAAATCTTGTGTGAAAGGTGCACATATCAGAACGGCACTTTATTTCGTGTAGGTGTTTCAAAAATACCCTTTCAATCTTGTTCACTGATGTTCACAGACCTTTCCACAGCCATACTTAAAAGGTAGCATTTAGTTTTTGGGAAATTTTGAAAAGAGCATACTGATTAAAGATATAAACAATGTAAAACAAGCTTTTGCAATGGAATAGGTCTCACATTTTCCTGAGTTAGAGCTACTGGCATTGTAAATTCATAACTGGACTTTTCTTGCCAAATAATTTGGCCAATCCCGCCTCAATTTAGTCTTTTCCTGCCATATAATTCCAGAGGCCCAGCATTTAACTAAGGCACTTCCATTTACCTTCTTCCTTTATCTTAAAACATATACAATCATATAAACATTTATCTGAAATAAAGGTTTGGCATTAGAGTGCAATGCTCAAAACACCATAACAAAAATATCATTTTGGATGGATTGGAGGGGGGAAGTAAAGATGGAGGACAAGTGGCATAGTAACTGTGTCATGGGCCCGGTGTAAGAAAGGAAAACGGTTGACTGCAATTTTGGTAGGAAAATACAGCAGTAATTAGAGTTGAGTGAGGTTGATAGGTCTCTGGGCCC
The DNA here is from genome assembly GCF_031143425.1 of Pleurodeles waltl. Classification (NCBI taxonomy): domain Eukaryota; kingdom Metazoa; phylum Chordata; class Amphibia; order Caudata; family Salamandridae; genus Pleurodeles; species Pleurodeles waltl. The sequence continues at coordinate 445,750,076 of NC_090444.1, forward strand.
TGGTGCCATTGTACCTGTTGCTCCATTGATAACTAGGCCGCAGGAGATAAAGCAGACGGGGCAGAAAAAGAGAAGCGAAAGGAATACAATAGACAAAAAGAAGAAATAGAAGAGGGTCGCAAAAAAAATAAAAGAAAGAAGGGAAAGGGCGAACGAGAAAACGAAACCACAACTAAGAAGAAATGGAGCAAATGTGTGAGACAAAAGAAAAAAAAAAAAAAAAAAAAAGAAGAAGAAAGCCAGCGAATGAAAGATAACCTGCAAAAAATAATGAAAGTAGTATGAAAAGAAAGAAAAATGAACATTAAAGAAAAAAAGATGGTGAGAGAAACAAGTAGCGAAAGAACAAGGGCAATTATGTACTGATACATTTCCCACAGACACAGAATGGGAAAACCACTGACACTTCGGGTCATGACAAGTAACTTGTGGCTTCCATATACAGGCTGTAAAAAGAGGGATTTATAGTAAAACATGAATTGACAGATAAAGATAAGAAAAACACTGTAGAAAAGAGGGAAGAAAGACCTATAAAAAAAAATAATTTAAAAAAGTGAAAGGACGCATACCGAGTCAAAAGAAAGAGCAAAGAGAAAAAAACAAAGAAAGAATGTAGGAAATAGAACAAAAAATAGTGAAAGAATTAACGCCTGATGAGGAAAAAGAAGAACGAAACAAGAAAAGAAGTAACCCAGTTTTTGCACGTTTGAAGGAGGAAGTAGCAAGAGGAAAAGGGATATTATTTTTTTTTAAAAAGGGAGAGGAGTAGAAATAAACAGTTGAAAGAAAGAGCAAAACTTAACTTGTGGATTTTAAGAGCTGGAAAGAGAAAAGTGGGGGGAGAAAGAAAACGTTGAGTAAACAGAGTAATGGAAAGAATGGAGTGAGATAGGTGAAACAGACCCTCCCAAATAAAGATGGCAGCTAAGAATAGATTTAATTGGCTCCCCCGTGTCCTCAAGTAGCAGTCAGAGTGTGTTACAGTAGGGGGCACTGCAAAACTGCAGGAGGTGCATTAGTAGAGTTGTATGTGAACCCAAGTACAGCAAAATAGGGGCACTTTAGATCAGAATTGGGGGTATAGACAGCTGTGCTCCTGCCCAGTGCTGGAAAAACAGAAAGGCAGCAGGAGAGGAATGAGAACGGAGCGCCGTGTAATTTCTGGTATTGGAATAATGGGGAGCTGCAGGTTAGGGTTGAGGTGCACTGACAGAGTTGTATGTGGGCTGCAGTACTGGAATAGTAACGAGTACACAAGACCACAAGTGAGGTATGTTAACGGAGCTATGTGTGGAACCTAATAATGGCGTGCTAGTGTTGCTGAGTGTTAGACTGGAGATACCCTGGTGAAGCTGCAAGTGGGGCCCAGTATGAGAGTGGCATTGCCTCTGAACCACAGAAGCGACGAGTCCCAAAGGGCGTGTGTGAGAGTCTTAGTACTGAAAAGGAATGTACACTGAATGTTTAGAATTGATGGATTCTGGCGGAACTATGGTGGTTCCCATCAACAGTGGCATTGGATGTTAGACTTGAGGTGCACTGGCTGAGCAGTGTTTTGCTCTTTTGGGTCCAGTATTGGCATGGCATGGGGACTGAATGTTAGAATTGAGCTGCTGTAATGGAACTGTATGTGAGTAGGGTACCAGTATAGGAAAATAAATCACCTCGCTGGGGTAGAACTGAGGTGCACTGATGGAGCTGCGCCTGAGGTGCTGGCACTGGAAAAGCAGAGTGTACTGATTGTAACAACTGAGGTGTTCTGGCAGACAGTGTGTGTGGGGTTATGGCATGGCTGAGGGTTTGGAGTGTGTGAACCGAGGTGCACTGATGGAGCTGCCCGAGGTCCCAGTGCTGGAGCTGCAGAGTGTACTGACTGCAAGAACGGAGGTGATCTGGCAGACACTGTGTCTGGGGTTCCTGGCACTGGCATGGCTGAGGGCTTGGAGTGTGTGAACTGAGGTGCACTGATGGAGCTCTGCCTGAGGTCCCACTACTGGAGCAGCAGAGTGTACTGACTGCAAGAACGGAGGTGCTCTGGCAGACTATGTGTGGGGTTACTGGCACGGCTGAGGGCTTGGAGTGTGTGAACTGAGGTGCACTGATGGAGCTGCGAGTGGGATCCTAGTATGAAGAAGTGGGCACGGTCTCTAAGGATTGCAGACCCCTGGTACAGCTGGCTATAAGTTTTTACAAGCAATTCTCTGTCCTTGCTCTCAGCACACAGGCAGGCACACTCCGCAAAGAAAATCCAAGCCAAGGAAGGGTGGGAGCCAGGCAGCTGAGAGGTTGCAGAGAGTCCACAAAGACCAAATGTGAACAAGATAGCCTGATTTATAGCCTTGCTCGCAGCTAAGCTCAGAGGAAGAATGCTCTGCGAATGAAAAGGGAAGCTTCTCTGGACAGGAACAGGAAACAAAAGTAAAAAAAAGAGTAATTTTAAAGTAGTTGGTCCCTGCTCCCACAAAGGAGGGACAAAGAGGCATGACTGACTACTAGCGAGCAAGGATTTTTAAATGACACTGAAACCAACACGTGAAATAGCTGGAAGCCCACTGAAGTATACAAGAGGTCGTAACGCTTACGCTCGACCTAAAAAAGAAGCTTTGTCTGTGGTGGCACACATTATCAATAATCAGCAGCACCAGCTCGTACTGTGCACAGGGCACACCACTTTGGTAGCAATGCAGAGTTTCTGCTATGATGTAGAAGACCTAGGTTTGTTAATACCATCTCCCCCCAAGTTTGACTTTGAAAGAATAAATGTGTATACTGTAAATAGCCATTGTGGCCAACTTTAGCCATTTTACCCCTCTAGAGCTCATAAGGAGTTCGACATTTGAGTAAAAAGACATTTCACAGTTCTGCATACATCACTTCTCTAGTTAATGAAGTAAGCCAGTCTGAACCAGAAACTTCACCTTTGTGTACGTAATAGATTCAAAAAGAATTGCTTCCTAACCAATCCTTAAATATACAGAACAGCAAAAAATATCTTTTAGCAGCCTGCACGTTAGAGCTAAACCACAAAGTTTTGTATAATTCTGAATTAATCTCACTACTATTTCGGTATATTAAGTTATTAACCTATGAAATATAGATATAGTTGACCCACAATGCATAGCATTTAAAGGAATCGAATTCCAACCTCCTATAATAAAACAATCTTCCCACACTGGGATCTATGGTCAATATATGACCTATTCTAGCTTTAGAAGCTTTGTCCAAGATGGAACAAGTCTTCTCTATACAATATTGTAAAACCATTAGAGATGGAGTAAGTTTTACAAATGAGGGACTTTATGCATATGGTCCTTTTCCCATTCGAAGCGAACAGAACACTACAATAGTGGCATTCATTTACGCTGGTTTAACATTCCTATTGAACGTTCATTTATGTTAGACTTTGCCAACAGTTCCAAAAACATTTATTTTTTATATTTACTGCTTTGTGGGTTTGAGCATGATCACTGTGCTTATTTTAGACTTAGTATCTCTGGGGTCAAGATCTTATAACAGTATCAAATCACTGAAGAACATTGTGCTTCTTTGCAAGGCTACCCTCATTCTTCTACACTACTGTTATCTAGACTCTGTGCATTGATAATTTGCTAGCTGGATTTTCATTGCATGCATTTCCCTTGAAACAGAGATTGAAAGACTCATCTAATAACTGTTTGTAGCTGCACTGCTGCAGAAACGGTCTGCCTGACGTTTGCGTTGAAGCAGTATTGCATGGTCTAGGAATGGAGATAAACGGCAGTCTATTCTTGTAGTGTATGTGCAGAGGAAAGGAATGAGCAAGGAGGAAGCGAAGACCACAGCAGCATCTCAGCTTCAGATGGCCTGTTAAGATCCAAGATGGACATGTACGGATATATAGCTTGGGCCTGTTTTTCAAAAGGTTCTGATTGAACTGAACTAGTTTGAATCAAGAAAGCACTGGTCTACCATTAGAGTGAAATAATATAAATGGCATTTTATAATACCCGCCCCACCTCTGCTGTGAACATATCTGATAGTGTCTAAGGCATAAGCTTTTAAGTACACCTGCAGCCCGTCCAGGGGGAGACTGAGAATTGGACACAGGCCCAACCAAAAGTCTGTCAGAAGTTGTGCGTGGCTGGTAAAAAAGGAAAACAATACTTGCAAGATCAGAACATGGCTGAAAGGCTCAAGACAGTCAGATCACATACCTATTTGGTGCAGAACTTCGAAGCAGGGAGTGGCGGCTGCAACTGGAAAGTGTTACTGCCTGACCAAGAACTGTACCCATTTGTAAAAAAGAGGATCAGATTAAGCTTATGTCCTGGAGGCCCCCAGGGACACAAGAATAGCACAGGAAAGGACTAGAAGCATACCAGTTCACTAGTTGTAAGTACTGTTCATGGTGAAGATTCTTTGTTGAAACTTCAAAGCAAGTGAAGAAGCCAACGTCCACTCACTATGAACTAGTACCAGGAAAGCAAACACTCCTGTGGAAAGTGATGAGTCTGATGTCAGCACCACAGACTGAACTTGCACCTGGGAAGGTGAGGACGTATCTACTGGTCCACAGAATATTGGTCTATAGAAAGAAAGGGACCAAAGACTACCCGCTGAGAGGATGCAAGGCAGGGATACCACCAGAGGAACTGTAACTTTTGGAAACTGAATTGTGCTGGCCTGCAAAGGGGAACTAAATTTCATTCTGTCCTTCTAGACGGATTGAAGGCAAGAGATGGTCTGAAGCGGAGGGTTGTACTGTGCTCCTGGAGTGGAAGAAGCCACCAATGGCTACTTTTGAGAAATGTGCAACAACTTTCACTGACTGTGCCAGCAGAACTGAGAAAGGTAGAGTGGAACTGTACCTTTGTCACTCTAGATCTTTCCAGTGACTGATTTAATTTGTGTCATTTTGGTCTTATTTTAATCATAAAATACTTTTGTAAATTCACTGCATTTGTTTGGGTGTTTTACAGCGTAATTTCGTCAGCCAAGTGTAGTGTTCATACTCTGAAGTAGCCTTACGCCTTGGGCCCATCCTATTAAGGGATATACTGGGCTATTTTAGAGAAACAGCGTTTGCCTGACGAGAACCTACTTTTGCACAACGGTGTGAGAAAGTTGTGGTAAGTTGCCCTACCAAGTAATCAGACTTGCTACAATCAGAATGTAGAGGACAGATAATCTTACCTCCTATTTTCGTTATATTGATTCTGTCATGGTTTAATGCATTTGAAATGTTATTAAAGATAGAACTAAAGAATTGGTGTCTCACATATTTGTTTCATGCTACTGTAGACATGAATCCTAGTAATCAGTGAACCATTCAATGCCATTTTTTTACACACAACCACAAATCAAGTTCAATTATAAATGTCAATACATCAAAAACACAAAAGGTGATGAGCGGAATGCTTGGAAACAGACTAAACCATTAAGAATCGTTCGGAATAGCGCTTCTCCCCTCTTTTTTTTGGGGGGGGGGGGGAGGGGGGGGGGGGAGGGGGCGGTGTTAAGGGTCACCTGGCAGTTCAGGGTGTATGGTGCTTATGAAAAGAAGGGTCAGTACTGATGTATATAATGCAGGCCTCCATTTAGCTTGGCAACGTGGGTGAAAAATTAGTCTGAATGCTACAAAGAGCGAGTGTTCCTGGTTTAGACTATTTAAAATAATTAATCCCACCAATGTGCATGTTTAATCTAAATGTACATTCATTTAGCACCAATCAATTGAGTATGTTAAAATATATGGAAAATGTCACTTACCCAGTGTACATCTGTTCGTGGCATGAGTCGCTGCAGATTCACATGCTGTGCATTATCCTGCCATCTAGTGTTGGGCTCGGAGTGTTACAAGTTGTTTTTCTTCAAAGAAGTCTTTTCGAGTCACAAGACCGAGGGACTCCTCCCTTTCGGCTCCATTGCGCATGGGCGTCGACTCCATCTTAGATTGTTTTCCCCGCAGAGGGTGAGGTAGGAGTTGTGTATATAGTAAAAATGCCCATGCAATGGAGTGAGTATGTCCATAATGTGTATAAAAAATATTATATAGTTACAAATTTATACATGTACAGGTTTCATCAACTTATAAAGGCTACAGGCTCCCGGGGAGGGCGCATGTGAATCTGCAGCGACTCATGCCACGTACAGATGTACACTGGGTAAGTGACATTTTCCGTTCGATGGCATGTGTAGCTGCAGATACACATGCTGTGCATAGACTAGTAAGTAGTTATCTCCCCAAAAGCAGTGGTTTAGCCTGTAGGAGTTGAAGTTGTTTGAAATAATGTTCGTAATACAGCCTGTCCTACTGTGGCTTGTTGTGTTGTTAACACATCTACACAGTAATGTTTTGTAAATGTATGAGGCGTAGACCATGTGGCTGCCTTACAGATTTCTGTCATAGGTATATTTCCTAGAAAGGCCATTGTGGCGCCTTTCTTCCTAGTGGAGTGCGCCTTTGTCGTAATAGGCAGATCTCTTTTTGCTTTAATATAGCAGGTCTGAATACATTTCACTATCCATCTGGCAATGCCTTGTTTGGATATTGGGTTTCCTGCATGAGGTTTTTGAAAGGCTACAAACACTTGTTTTGTCTTGCGAAATTGTTTTGTTCTATCAATGTAAAACATTAATGCTCTTTTGATGTCTAGCATATGTAAGGCTCTTTCAGCTACTGAGTCTGGTTGTGGAAAAAAGACTGGGAGTTCCACTGTTTGGTTTAGGTGGAACAGTGATATAACTTTTGGTAAGAACTTTGGATTTGTCCGGAGAACCACTTTATGTTTATATATTTGTATAAAGGGTTCTTGTATAGTGAATGCTTGAATTTCACTTACCCTTCTGAGAGATGTGATAGCTATTAGGAAGGCTACTTTCCAGGTTAAGTATTGCATTTCACAAGAGTGCATGGGTTCAAATGGTGGACCCATGAGTCGTGTTAATACAATATTGAGGTTCCACGAGGGAACTGGTGGTGTTCTTGGGGGTATGATTCTCTTTAGACCCTCCATAAATGCTTTGATGACTGGGATTCTAAAGAGTGATGTTGAATGCGTAATCTGCAGATAGGCAGATATTGCTGTGAGATGTATTTTGATAGAAGCAAAGGCTAGGTTTGATTTTTGTAAGTGTAATAAATAGCTTACGATGTTTTTTGCAGAAGCGTGTAGTGGTTGGATTTGATTATGATGGCAATAATAAACAAATCTTTTCCATTTGTTTGCGTAACAATGTCTTGTAGTAGGTCTTCTAGCTTGCTTAATGACCTCCATACATTCTTGTGTAAGGTCTAAATGTCCAAATTCTAAGACTTAAGGAGTCAGATTGCTAGATTGAGCGATGCTGGATTCGGCTGTCTGATCTGTTGCTTGTGTTGAGTTAACAGATCTGGTCTGTTTGGTAGTTTGATATGAGGTACTACTGACCGGTCTAGTAGTGTTGTGTACCATGGTTGGCGAGCCCAGGTTGGTGCTATCAGTATTAGTTTGAGTCTGTTTTGACTCAATTTGTTTACAAGATAAGGAAGGAGTGGGAGGGGGGGGGAAAAGCGTAGGCAAATATCCCTGACCAACTCATCCATAACGCATTGCCCTTGGACTGAGGGTGTGGATACCTGGACGCGAAGTTTTGGCATTTTGTGTTTTCTTTTGTTGCCAATAGGTCTATTTCTGGTATTCCCCAGTGTAGAAAGTAATTTTGTAGTATCTGGGGATGAATTTCCCATTCGTGTGTTTGTTGGGGATCTCGACTGAGATTGTCGGCTAACTGGTTTTGAATCCCTGGGGTGTACTGTGCTATTAGGCGAATGTGATTGTGAATCACCCAATGCCAAATCTTTTGTGCTAAGAGACACAGTTGTGATGTGTGTCCCTCCCTGTTTGTTTAGGTAATACATTGTTGTCATGTCTGTTTTGACAAGAATGTGTTTGTGGGCTATTAGCGGCTGAAATGCTTTCAATACTAGAAACACTGCTAAGAGCTCTAGATGATTTATATGCAGTTGCCTTTGTTGAACGTCCCATTGTCCCTGTATACTGTGCTGGTTGAGGTGTGCTCCCCACCCTATCATGGAAGCATCTGTTGTGATCACGTATTGAGGCACTGGGTCTTGGAATGGCCGCCCTTGGTTTAAATTTATAGGATTCCACCATTGAAGCGAGGAGTGTGTTTGGCAGTCTATCAACACTAGATCTTGAAGTCGACCCTGTGCTTGTGTCCATTGTGTTGCTAGACATTGTTGTAAGGGACGCATGTGTAGTCTTGCGTGTGGGACAATGGCTATGCATGGAGACATCATGCCTAGGAGTTTCATTACAAACCTCACTTGATAGTGTTGGTTTGGGTGCATGTTTAGTATTACATTTTGGGAGGCTTGTACCCTTTGTGGACTTGGAGTGGCAATCCCTTTTTGTGTGTTGATTGTTGCTCCTAAGTACTGTTGTATTTGACACAGTTGTAGATGTGATTTTTGGTAGTTTATAGAGAACCCTAGTTTGTGAAGGGTTTGTATGACGTATTGTGTGTAGAAGACACAGTTGCTGAGTGCTGATTTTTATTAACCAATCGTCTAAGTAAGGAAATACGTGCATGTGCTGCCTCCTGATGTGAGCAGCTACTACTGCAAGGCATTTTGTGAATACTCTTGGGGCTGTTATGCCGAACGGTAACACTTTGAATTGGTAATGCACGCCTTGGATTACAAACCTCAAGTATTTCCTGTGGGAAGGATGTATGGGTCTGTGGAAATAAGCATCCTTGAGATCTAATGTTGACATGTAGTCCTGTTTGAGCAAGGGAAGGACGTCTTGAAGTGTCACCATGTGAAAGTGATCTGATGTAAAGATTTAGTGTTCTGAGGTCTAATATGGGTCTAAGTGTTTTGTCCTTTTTTGGGATTAGGAAATACAGGGAGTAAAACACCCTTTCCTTTTTGATGGTTGGGTACTAGTTCTATTGCTTCTTTTTGTAACAATGCTTGGACTTTTAGCTGTAACAGATCCAAGTGTTGTTTGGACATGTTGTGTGCTCTTGGAGGCACATCTGGTGGCAAATGTAGGAATTCTATGCAATAACCATGTTGGATAATGGCTAGGACCCACGTGTCCGTAGTTATGTGTTCCCAGTTGTGGTAATAATCTGTGAGTCTCCCCCCCCCACTGGTGTTGTGTGGTGGGGGTTTGTGACGTTGAAGTCACAGTTTAGTTTAGTTTGTGGGGTTTTTGGGCTCTGGAATTTCCCTCTTGTTTTAGGCAACTGTCCAACCCTATATTGTCCTCGAAAACCTCCTCTCTGATATTGGCCCTGATATGTGGGTCTGACTTGTGAGGTGGAAGGCTCTGTGGTCTGGGCCCGAAACCCTCCTCTAAAGTGTGGCTTCCTAAAAGTGCCTCTGCTCTGTGAGGAGTAGAGCGCGCCCATGGCTTTGGCCGGGTCTGTGTCTTTCTTTAGTTTGTCTATCGCTGTATCCACCTCCGGCCCAAATAGTTGTTGTTCATTGAATGGCATATTTAGCACTGCTTGCTGAATTTCGGGCTTAAATCCGGAGTTTCGTAGCCATGCGTGTCTCTGAATGGTTACCGCCGTGTTTACTGGTCTGGTTGCCGTGTCTGCTGAGTCCATGGCCGACCTTATTTGGTTGTTGGAGATACTTTGGCCTTCCTCGACAACCTGTTGGGCACGTTTCTGGAACTCTTTGGGAAGGTGTTGAATGAGATGTTGCATTTCATCCCAATGTGCCCTATATTATCTTGCTAGAAGAGCCTGAGAATTGGCAATTCGCCATTGATTGGCTGCTTGTGCTGCCACCCTTTTGCATGCTGCATCGAATTTCTGACTTTCTTTGTCGGGTGGTGGTGCGTCTCCAGAAGTTTGTGAGTTCGCCCTTTTTTGGGCTGCTCCTACCACCACTGAATCTGGAGTTAACTGTTGTGTGATGTACACAGGGTCAGTAGGGGGGGGGTTTATATTTGTTCTCCACCCTAGGCGTGTTGGCTCTGCCTTGGACTGGGTCTTGAAACACTGTTTAGCGTGTTTTAACATGTCTGGCAGGATTGGCAAGCTTTGGTATTGGCTGTGCGTAGATGACAGGGTGTCGAACAAGAAGTCATCTTCTATGGGCTCTGCATGCAATGCAACATTATGAAATGCAACTGCCCTGGAAACCAATTGCCTGAAAGCAGTACTGTCTTCAGGTGGTGAAGGTCTTGCCGGGTAGAATTCGGGACTATTGTCAGAGACCGGTGCGTCATACAAATCCCATGCATCCGGGTCATCTTGACTCATCCCTGTGTGCGTTGGTGACTGCATCATTGGGGGTGTTGCTACCGGGGACAGATGTGGCGAATGTAATGGTGATTGTTGTGGCGAAAATTGTGGTGGAGTTTTCTCTTTTGCCACTTTTGCCTTTGGCTGCACTTCCACCTCTTGGAATGCGAGCTTCCTTTTCATTTTGATTGGAGGAAGAGTTCTAATTTTCCCCGTGTCCTTTTGGATATGGAGCCTTCTTTGTGTGTGGTCAGGCTCTCCCATGCCCAGCTCTTGTTCAAATCTGTGGCCTTGTAAATGTGTGGAAAGGCCTTGTTCCTCTGTATAGGAGCTTTGTTTCGGCTCTGAGGAAGAAGGTTTCGGTACCGAAATTTTTGAGACAGTCTTTTTCGGCTCCGAGGAAACCTTTTTGATTTTCGGTGTGCCGAACTCTCGGTGCCGTGTCTGTTCGGAGCCGGTATCTCGGTGCCGTGTCTGTTCGGAGCCGGTATCTCGACCAGAGTCGGATGTCTTCGGCTGCTGGGAGGCCTTTTTCGGTGCCGATGTTTGGTCACAGTGTTTTCGGGTAAAGCCATGGCCTGTTGGCGGTGCTGTCCCCTGGGCCTTCATGATTTTCGAGTGAGTTTTTGCCGGGGCTGGTTTACTCACGGTTTGCTACGTCTTTGGCTGCTCACTCTCGGACTTGTGCGAGTCCGATTCTCTAATGGCGAATGTCTCCTCTTCTTCGACGTCGGTGTGTCTGGCAGGTGTCAACGCCATCTGGAGCCTTCAAGCTCTTCGATCCCCCAGTTTCTTCTTGGATCGAAATGCCCAACATGCCTCGCAAGTATCCTCGTTGTGTTCGGGGGACAAACACAGATTACAGACCAAGTGTTACTTTGCGTGGCAGAAGCGGAAGGGGGTCCGGTCCATGAGCGTTGAAGATGGACGCGGTCGGGCCGACCAGGCCCCGCCGAGGTGTGGAAACCCCGAAGGGCTGCCAGAACATTTGTTTCTTCGGTGACGATGTGCTAGCACTAACCCGGTACCGAGCGCAAACAATACCGTCGGATTTTCCGATGGATAACTATCTTTTCCGAACCGAAACACGGAGCGTAGAGGAACATGTCCGAACCCGATGGCGGAAAGAAAACAAATCTAAGATGGAGTTGACGCCCATGCGCAATGGACCCGAACATCAACTTTCATCTATACCACTTGGTCTTTGAACATAGGGTATGGTCAGTTATGAATTAACTTTTGAAAAACCCACCTTACATTTATGGAAGCAAGGCAATCGATCAAATCTATTCCTCAGTTTAAATCTTTTTTTTGTACTTAATATGACGATGTACATTGACAGAGCGCGGTTACCCCAATAGGTGTCCTGCTGCAGAACAAAGGAAGGCAAATAAAAACTAATTAAGGAAACTGGGAGACGCAAGAAAGGAGACTTAATTAGGTCAAAAAGAGAGAATTTAATTTCATTCAAAGTGATAAAGTAGGGTAGTGACATCTGTTCGAGGAGAGAAAGAAAAAAAGGGGGGAGGAAAAAAAAAAAAAAAAAGACAATCGTTCTCCCACATAGGCCTTCCAGATTAGGGATACAGGAATACAAGGAAGAGGCATGAACAGTTGACCTAGGCACAAAAGGAATCAGGTTGAAGTGCAGACATATAGGACCCAGACTATAAACAGTTCTGACGTCAAAAAGAGAAGGCCTCTAAAAGGCATTACTTTTTTTTAAATAGATTCAGTGTAGTCCCTTAAGGTCTCAAAGAGATGAGTGGCGAGGAAGCTAAGGAGGTGTGGCAGCAGAGTTCTGAACCAGCCACAGGCAGTAAAATATTATTTACGCTGGCATAAATAAAAAGTTACCACAATCATGCCTATAAAGGACTGTAGCTTGAATTAATGTCCTTCAACAATGATCAGTGTGAAGATGAAAAATCCCACATATCTAAAAGAATTTTGTGCTCCTTTTCCTTCCACTGCTGCCTGTTGTAGAATCTTAATAGCTCTTGTACACTTGCAGCACCTGTTGCTAGTTGACGGTTTACACTCCTCATCAGGAGGCAGACCATTTACTGTGTATTCAATTAAAGTAATTTTCCAGTGGCACGACAACCATGACAAAGGTAGAACATACATCTTATATGCCAGATAGTGAGGGAAGTTTTCAATTTTTTCTCTACCTCAGGAGTAATTATTCTGCTTTTGACAGGTTTTTCAAAAATGTAGTAGCCTTTTGAGAACTGTCTTTAACATGGGACAATACTGGTTTATCAGTCTTCTCAACGATGTTTCAAGGAAGAAAGTGTGTTCCTCCCCACTTGCATTGCAAATCACCGACGGACTGATTTCAGATTCTGATCTGGTGGGGTTGATTCAAGTTGCCGTGCCTAAAGCTTCTACATCTGTGTATTCTACTTGTACTTTATTTCAGGCATCATGCTATTTTACACCCACAGAATGTTTCTACTGTTTCACTTCCTGATCAGTTTCCTCCTCAACTTCACAATCCGTACATAGAATGGGTTCTGGTGACTCAAGTGGTGTGGTGTGCTGCACAGAATATCCTGTTACTTGGACTTCTTCGATATGGGGAATTTTCAAAGGTACTCTGAAAATTTCCTCTGCAAAAATTTAACTTTCACTTTTTCCACGGATGTTCATGTGAAATTTGACCGGGTGTCCGAGAGGTTAGATCTTGCATTATCATATACCTAGTTTCGAGGGTCAAAGTGCATTTTCATTTGCCTAAAATTCTACCTCAATGTTTCTCCAAACATTTCTAGTTTTAAAGACTTAAAATAAACTGTCGGTTTCAACCCTTCTTCCTTGAGAAACCTTACGAGTGTACTTGTTTTTGACTCATTATTTGAGGTTGGAACGCCTCCTTAATCACTGGTTTGCCAGGATTAGGAGGACTGGATTGGACACAATCCTCATTTCCAGGCTGATCCATGTCAGGATCTAAACTTTATTTAAGGTTGATTAATTTGTCAGTGAACTGTCAGGTTTTTTTTTTTTTCTTCCCCCAAACGGGAGTAAGGTGTCAGAATAAGGTGTCTGTATGTGATGTAAGTTAAGGTTGCAGTTGTCATCCATGTGTTGACGGTGCACTAGCCAAGAGTTAGAGGTAACATTCTCAAGGATCACATGCCTTCGCTTCAAAACAATGATTTGCTCCGAATCTTCTTGTTCAAATCAATTACTATGTATTGCTCACTATCCTTCACCTATCTGCTACATTTGGTGCCTTCATCATGCTCCTCCTCATCAACCCTTGCATTGACTGTTTTTTAATGTTTCACAAATGAACTATATTCAGAGACTGAAGTGAAAAAGAAAGTACACTCTAAAAAAAAAAATCCATTATTTTTAATATATGTTGGACACTCATCTAGTCATCATCAAGTCTTAACAGTAGCCAAGTTTAACCTCGCATAACAAATTTCAATTTGTAAGGACCAATCTTTCAAAGACCATGGTGGTCAATGCCTCTTGTTATATTTAGGCGAATAAACACTGCTGCACCTCAAATGACTGCTTTACGTCTGATACTGTAGAATGTGCCAGATCCTGAGAGGAGTAAAGATAGGGCCCATTCCAGTTTGCCATTGGTTTGGCTACATCCAGTACTACAACAGTTTGTATATGTTGCAGGAACTACATTGCAAAACATGAGGTTGGAAGAAAGTATGTACATCAAGCGGAACTTCAGAGGGAAGATTCAATATTTTATGAGCAGAAGAGATGTACTTGGTACATACCCTCTTACTTATGACTCAGTCAGTCCATAAAACACAAGGTTACTTCCTTTTCCCTTGTTAGATCTAGGTAGCTGCCTAAATTAGAATTCGATTTTTAGGATTCTAGAGGGTACTCCATAACAAGTAGTATCATTCTTCAACAAATTAACATTTGTAATGGCATCTAGCTTCTCTTCTATGGTTTGTGATCTGGAAGAAACGCACGGCTTGAAAACTTAAGGCTCTATATCCTGGAAGAATGCTGAACAGCGAAACCACTTAAATGTACAGGAGGTTAATATTTCAGTCATCGTGTTTGTATTCATTCACATCAGGTGCAAGATCTTTCTGCAAACTCAAGAATTGTCAATGGCCTAATTACACCCTTTGCATACTTTGAGGATTTAGTTTCATTATTATTAGGGTAGATTTTAGTAAGGCACTTAGCAGTTGATGTGCTAATGGGGAAACACATTTTTTTTTTTTTTTTTTAAACAGAGTACTTCACAATACTGATATTAAAAGGACAGTTATTGAACTTGAAGTTGAAAAATATATTCCAATATCACAAAGCTCATGTGAGGGAAGATGGCAAGGGTGGGGGCCAGGGGGTGGTGATGCTTGAAATTACTGTGGCTTAAGCATTTAGGACACCTATTGTGCACAGAGTACTGGAGGCTCTTCTGGAAAAGACGTGTTCCATGTACACAAGTAAGGCAGCTTAATTTTTTTCATTTTTAATATTCATTCAACATGTCCTTAGATAAAAGCATGTTGATAACTGGCATGCAAATATAACAAAAATGTCCTTATACAGTACCTTTTGGAACCTTGCAACTTTAAATAGTGAAGACCACTACAATTGTGAAGGGCATCACTGCTAAATATCTTATTTCATTCTAGTGTAGCACTTTAACACAACTTACATGCAAAACCGGAAAAAGAAATTTAAATGCTGCCTTTTCAGCTACATAAACATTTCACAACGTGGTGGACTGTCTCAGCACACACACACACACACACGTAAGTTTAAAAAAAAAAAAAAATACACAACAATGTAAGTATAAAAGGTCTTCATGCACATGACCACCGCTATGGCATTTACGGAGGAAAATGTAATGTGGGTGTACACAATTAACAAGAAACTTACTGCAAACCTAAGCAGAAGGCAGGACTTTCCAACGCCAGAGTCCCCAATGAGCAGCAATTTGAATAAATAATCACTGTAACGGAAATAAAAAAATAAAATTAAAAGCACATTCAACACTATTCAGGTTTTAGCAGATTATCTACAGAAAACTCCTATGACAATTCAGTGCTCCTAATCTCTTTCCTCAGAAACGCACTAAACACTGTGGTAAACCGACCCATACAAAGGAATCCAACTTGGTTCTCAAAATCCCAAAGCCTGCCTGCCTCCAAGCTGAAGGCCCTATAACAGTGATCTAGATCACTTCCAGATTACCATCACTCTACACTCGGACGGCTTCCCGGCAAAAACAAACTAGACACCATTGTCGTTCTGAATTTAACAATTTGGTCCTATAAGAGCTTAGTTTGTGATTGTCCTCTCATATGCACCCAGTCTAAACCGCTGAAGACCTACCTTACAACTACACTACTAACCCATCAAGTCTTCCCACATCCAACTGATCGGCCACCATACTGTCCCATATTTGGACAAACATTTTGAACTCTCTTCATTCCCATGGTAAATTGTGAGACTGTCTAAAATGCAAATGCAGATGCCCATCCAGATGCCCTCAACCAAATACTCAGCACCAGTTCCTGGCTAAAAGTTATTGAAAGCCTAATTATTCAGTTCCAACTTAATTGTATCATGATGCTACTTGGCAACTAACTGCTGGTGGCTGTCTACATTATTGGTAAGGGGAATCCAGTCGCCTGATTAATCTATATTTGTCCTCTGCTTTTAACATAGTGACATAAGTGTCCTTCTTGATGCACATAAAAAACACGAGCATATGCTAAATAGGTTATCCTGTAGCTCAACCACCATTGTCAACATGTAAAGCATGACAATTCATTTTCGCCCTACAAGATTCCTTTGTCTGTACCAAAAGGTTCCATTTTTGCTGCTATATTGCTCAACTTATATATGGACCCTCTCAGTATCTCAATAGAACTCTACCAACTAACATGAATACATGCAGCTGTAGCTTAATTTTTTTTTTTTTTTTTTTTTTTTTTTTTTTTTTAAACGGCTACACTTCAGTTCTGCCCTGGTATCTGAACTCTCTTCCTCTACCTCTGCTATAACCTGTCACACATGCTCCTTCACCACCAAAGTGATCAGTCTTTGGTATGGTGCTTCAATGCTGGTCATTACTTTAGGCCTTACTTCTTTCTTTTTAAAGTATCCTTTTATAATCATGTCCTAGGTTATTATATCTGCATTCTAGAGACTGAACTTATTTTAATCAGCGTTTGAATTGTTTCATGTACACTACATTTGCATTAGCCGGATATTTTGATCTCACTGAATGTGCATATTTACTCTGTAATAATTGTATCTTGTGTTTCAAGTATCATCTCCCATAATACAGCAATTTATTTGCAATGATGTCACCATACTACATCGCTTCCAATCTTCTTGCACATTCCCTTTAATGATAATAAAAAACTGCCATGGATGTGACCTTGCTGTCTGCATATTTGTAGGTTTTCTGTTTACTTTAAGATGGGATGCCATTTACACATTGTACATGCCATAAAACAAACAAAATGGTAAAAAGACAGCTTTTTTCAACATTAGGAGATTTTGATTTTACTTAAGTTTGTAATTTGGTAACTCAACTTGGCTGTTTCAAGCTTGTCACATGTATTTATTTGTACTCTACTGATGTACTACATTAAACGTCTGACTAGACAAGGTCCCAAAGGCTAAATTATCACCAAGCACTTCTGAATCACTGAAATTGCTGTACAAA